>NC_134706.1:2172857-2477500 GCF_043290135.1 Rhipicephalus microplus
TTTTGAGCAGCTTCAAATTTTGTTGAATGAAACTCGCTAGTGCTTTCTGCCACGTTCCTTTTTCTGAAATTATTACGCGAAAAGGTGAGTCTTCTTTGTGGGTTTTGCATGAAAAAAACATATCTAGGGCTAAATTCTGACATTTACCTATCGTTAGTGCCAGCTTTTTTAGATCTAGTTGCGAGCAAAGTAAGATGGCTTTTTCCTTAACTTTTGCTAGGGATACATCAGGGCATCGTTTAAACACAGAGAGAACAGCGCCATGCGCTTTTTGAAGGTACACATCATTTGGTAGTACAGCAAAACCTCCCTCTTTATCTGCTGGTACGACACACAGTTCATTCCGGAGCAAGAACGTGGAGACTTTCTTTAGAGGCAAGTTGTGGCTTGTGGGCTTACCATGCATCAGAACGTCAACGCCCTCAGAAACGCACCTGTCGCATTCATTCGTCGGTGCGAGGCTTGAGACCTGTCGAACCACAGATAGCAGCTCCGCGGGAGTCTTTCTCTGTTCCACTGCAAACTTTGGGCCCAGCCCCAGGGTGCGGCGCACTTGATCTGAAAGCTGGACGTCATCAGCGACGTGGACGACGCCTTCCTGACGCGGTCTAGTTGGCTGCACAATCCGTAGTTGCCTCAGTGCACATTGCCACATATGTTCGACAGTGGAGTCTATAAGATTGTTATATTCTCGCCACCTTTTTCTCCTGCCAGCTGGTAGCCTTTCGTTGTGGTGAAGTTGTAGATTCAGGGTGTCCCGGTGGAGTCGTGCTTGCCTTTGCCATTCTGCAAAGGCAAGCACGACTCCACCGGGACAGAAGTTATCTGCATTGCGCTTTGCCAAGCGCAATGCAGATAACTTTCAAGTTGCAACAAGTCACCTCATATCATTATTTAAAGAGTGCCTGTCGCCGCTGTGTATCACACATGAAATGCCAGAAGACAACAGCATTCGTTTTTTAGATCTCAGACTAACATTTGCCAATCAACATTCATGTTGGATGTACGAACCACGAGCACAAAAACCGTTGTTGCCGTACACATCGTCACACACAAAATTAGTCAAGCGAAGCATTGTTCAAACATGTCTTTCTAACGCATTAGATAAATCATGTCACCACGTTGTCACTAGAAGTTTCTTGGCGCAGATTCGTCGGCTCGAAGCAGCAGGTTATCCACATAAGCTGCTCACATCGGTAGCGGAAGTAATTTACAGAAAAAAGAAGAAAAGCTGCCAGGAAAATGTTCAGCAGGCAAGCATGGAAACCGGTCGAGGCAAGAAGATTTCGGTCATACCATACATGCATAATATTTCACATCGTCTCAGGAAAATAGGGCAACAGTGCGGCGTTCGAGTGGTTTTTTCAGCACCTCACAAATTGTCATATCTTTCACGTGTCACCTGTCCTGTCAAAAAAAGGAAACGCCAGTGCACTACCAAGCATCGTAAGAAATTTCTAGATTGTTCACATAATGTCATTTATCGCATTCCACTTTCATGCGGGTGTTGTTATATAGGCCAAACTGGAAGGTGTCTAAATGACCGCCTCCGAGAGCACAAAAATAATGTGCGCAACGCCAAAGAAGGTTTTTTGGCCATTCATTGCAGTTCCTGTGGTTGCACACCCCTGTTTGAAGAAACAACAATCATCGGCAGACATCAGGACATGCGTACTCGTGAAATCATTGAAGCCGCTCATATCGCAAAAGAAGGGTCGCTATGCATCAGCATGGCTTCCATCGGGTTATCGGCCAAAGAATTATCTTTTCTAGAAGAGCGCGTGTAACAATAACATGGAAGAATCTTTGTCATGCTGTAATTTTTTCAGTTTTCTTGTTTCTGTTGTTTTTTCCGTATATATTTTCCGCTTCTGTGTTAATAAAAATTCAGTTGCTAGTCAGCGCTTGTCTGTGTCCCATCTTTAGTATTCCCGTCTTGTGTTCGCGCTGTACGTTCTTCATCATGCAATACCAACTAGCCCAAAGTTTCACTCAACCTTATGGATATATGGCACAACTTGTGGCCTAATCCTTAAGGGCTGGGTAGCAGTCATCGCTTCCTGTGTTCCACGTTTAAACTTCTGCAGAAGTGATTCAGCAACGGCCGTAATGACCGATCGAGGGAACCCAGCAGCCTCTAGTCGGCTCACCTGATTAAGAAAACTAAGTTTCATGCTGTGTGGGCACGACCTTTTTAGCGCTGATTCTAAGCAAAGAGACGCAACGCCCCTCTTCACAATCTTTGAGTGGGCAGAATTGTACGGCAACAGCTGCTTCTCAACACGAGGATGATAAGACCAGCAAATATGCTCATCGTTCCACGTGAGGCTTAAGTCTAAAAACTGCAGACAAGCTTCTCGAGGCAATTCGACAGTAAAGGAAAGCCCTCGTCCTAGTCTTATAAAAACGTTTAAAATAAAATCAGGGGATGTAAGGTCACCCTGTTTATCTAAAAGAATTAAAAAATCATCAACGTACCTAAAAACCTTTAAAACCTTCCCCCCTTTAAAAGCATTGTCCAAATCCCTATCTACATCCGCTAAAAAAAATATCGCAAGGGACCGGGGCGACACAGGAACCAATGCAGATTCCTTGCCGCTGAAGAAAGGGCTTTTCGTCAAACATGATAAAAGTTGCATTCAGATAAAATTCTAAAAGCGATAAAAAATTGTCTACATTAACGCCCGCGTCATTGATAAAATCGACGTCACCATTCTCTTCTATGCAGGATTTTACAGAGGCTAGAAGCTTGTCATGCGGCACAGAATAATACAGATCTACAACATCCACTGAAAAAGCGTTGCCTGTGGTAACGCGAGACCGCAAAAAGTCGCACACATAACTTGAGCCCTTCGTACAGAAAGGGTCATTCACCACGAGATTCTTTAGCTTGCTCTGAAGAAATCTGCTAGCGTTAATCTTCCAAGACCCTCCTTCACTAACAATAGTGCGAAAAGGTACATTCGGTTTGTGTGTCTTGGCCGAAAAAAAAACGTTCAGGTTGCTCCCTTTGCTGTTCTTTATGTTCTTAGCTAACATTGTAAGCCCAGCATTCTTGCAAAAACCAGCGAACTTAGACCTAACGCGAGTCGCTCCCAACTTAACTGGGCGGAAGTTCTTCTTGATAGCCGCTGAAGCTTTTTCTTTGTAAGCTCCCTCAGGCTTGACCACAAAGCAACCTTCTTTGTCGGCTAGCATTAATGTTAATTTGTGGTTTTTAAAGAACGACACGATGTTATTCAAGCCTCTAACTTTAGGTATATCTTGATTATGCGGTGCACGTTTCGGTAAACAGTTCATACCATCTTGTAGGCATCTGTCCCAGTCTTGGTTGGCCTTCACAGACAAGTCCCTGTTTAGTCCGACAAGTTCATGGGCAGAAATGCGAGGCGGGACGGCAAACTTTGGTCCCTTTCGAAGCCATCTCTCGATTTCTGCCGGAATGTATGCGTCCTGTAGCACCACAATGCGCTTCTGTTCTTCCCTTCTTTGCTTGTCAAACACCTTGAGCAGTGGGTTCAGGACCTGCTTCCACCTTACTTCCGTGAGTACGCCCAGTTGCTGCCTCAGCCATCGAAGGTGTTGAGCAGCCTGCCATTGCGGAAGAAGACTGTAGTGGACCACGCGGAGCCAGTCTTGAAACAAACGCACCTGACGCCAAAGTTCCGCCTTGAGAATCTTGCAGACTCTTTTGACAGGTCTCCAGGATGGTTGAACGCCTCCGAATAAGGCACAACCTTCCTTAGGAGGGATACCCTTGCGTATGCAGAAAGCACACTTCCTTGCTTGGCATGTGGCCTCGATGATGTTGCGCACAAGTCCATCAATAATTGACACAAGGTCTAACGAGTTAAAAGAGACGCCCACTGAGCGAGAAATGTATTCTAAGAGAACTTGTTGTTGGGCTAGTTGGTAGAGCATTTCGAAAAGTTAATTAGAGCGCGAAAACTTGACACGATCACTCACTCATGCACACACCCATGCATCAAACACACAGCGCTCACTTCCAACTGATTTATTCATAGCTCGAAGGCTTGAATATATACAGGACACATTGTGCGCACACACACCAAAAAATTACCGAAAAGAGATGACAAGTATGCGCACCTGGTTGCCCATGTCATCTCGTGTAGTTGTGACGCACGATTTTATGAAACGAAGATTCTGGGCAGAAGCGCAAGTAAAACTGCACGTGTGCACGTGAAGTGTTAGAAGCCTTTTTCATTGAAAAAAATAAAGATCACTGTGTAAGCGCCCCTTCAATTTCGTTGTTACCAAGTGAACTTCAGTTTATCGCTCTAAGGCTATGACATTGATTAACTGTACGTTTTGATAATGTATGCTGTTGGCCTTCTTTGGTGTGTGTGCGCACAATGTGTCCTGTATATATTCAAGCCTTCGAGCTATGAATAAATCAGTTGGAAGTGAGCGCTGTGTGTTTGATGCATGGGTATGTGCGTGTGTGAGTGATCGTGTCAAGTTTTCGCACTCTAATTAACTTTTCGAAATGCTCTACCAACTAGCCCAACAACAAGTTCTCTTAGAAGGAAAAGTAACACTTCCAAGAAGAGCAAAAAACCTCGATGGCCACGATATCATATCCAAACATGAGCCGCGATTGTAACTGCACTGCTTGCTCCATCCCTGTAGTATCACTTGTGGACTTGTACGACTGAGCAATATAAGTGTCCGTTGTTAGTTTGTGTTTCTGCCTAAAGGTGGCTTCAAATTCAGCAGACACCTCAGGTTTAAGGGACAACCATGGAAAGCTGAACACGTCCGCAATAGAAGCAAGTAAGAGGCAGTTGGAGTATTTGTGTCAGAAACGTAGAGATAAAAGACAGAAATAGTGGGAAAAACGAGGTCATTCTGCCTGAGGAGGCTGAGTGATGAACTGTGAATTTATATTCATTTTTGTTATAATAGAATCTATTTAAGCAAAGTAGATAAGACGATAAGCCAACATAAAAAGAAAGTTTTCTTTTTGTTTTTCTTTCAAGCCTGGTGGCACACATGTCACTGCCCCATTAAAAAGGGGGCGCTCATAGCATCCTTTCTCCTTCCTTCCAACCTGCGATTTCAGCAAATGACATGCCTGCAGTTTGATACATGAAGTCTACAGATGAGTTGCAAAATCTTGCAAGGTAGCTTTTTTGCAAAATTCTAGCACAATGATGGCGTCTCATCACTGCTACAGTTGTTATGTGTTGTGTAGTATTTCTCATGTTTGGCAGTGGCCTGACAAGAGGGAGACGCAACGTGCACATAATGCCTCCCCTTCATCGCCAAGCAAGCACAACACTACACAGAAGGTAACAATTGTAGCGAGAATGAACGTGCCGCCATTGTGCATGAATTTTGTAGTGCACGAAAGCTACCTTAGCATGGCATCTCGTCCATGGGAAGTTTCACAACTCATGACTGAAGGACTCTGTTTCATATGCAGTCACATAAAAAAAAACAGAAAGAATATCTAAACTAGATAAACTGTTGCAGGTTCCCAGAGTAGAGACCTGGTTCCGTCGCTCGTTGCACTGCTCAATGCGGTGCAGCGGCGGCCAGAGTGGCAGCCGCAGGCGGCCACGGTGCTGCAACAAGCGCTCTCCGCCGGGCGCATGCCCCCGCAGTGCACCAATGCAGCACTGCAAGCCTTACTGCCACTGCTGACTGCCGCGGGCCGACCCAGCGTTCCGGCACGCACCGCTGCACTACGGTGCCTCCTGCAACTGCTGGAGTGCATACCATCACTGCAGGTCGGCCAATTATTGTCACATCATAAACCAAACTTGTCCAGATCGAAACTTAGAACTATGTCAAATAAAAATAGCTGGAACACCTCATTCTCTATACCTAACAATGTGCGATGTGTGAAAAGCCCAAAGAAGTTGGCTGTTTCTTACAGAGGGAAACTTTCTCACATGCACATGGAAGAATGAACAGTGCGATTAGATGGCCATATTGATACCGCATTTCCTCGCCCACAACTCACTTCTGCATATAATTTCCACCGCCAGGAACAAACCACACTCACAAAAAAAAAAAGAAATGAAGAAAAATCCTCGTGTGTTTTTGTAAGCTGCCTTCTTTGCATCATCGTGAAGCAGTTCCATGAAGGCAACTTGCTCATTTGCATCAAAAATACAGACTTTTTCTCTTTATATCAAATTTGTATCTGGTATATCAAACTAAGCTCAATTTTTTTAGCAAGTTCGATGTATGTGTGCTTGATTGTAATAATATTGATAATACCGGTAATAATGTTTCTTTTCAATGAAGGACATGGATGAAAGGGCAACAGTGTCAATAACAGAAAGTGACAATCCACTGGGCTAGGTGTTTGCCTTTTGCGTAAAAATAGCTAGGCTCAGAGTGCTCACAAATTTCAATGCAATAGTTTAGGACTAAGTGATGCACCTACTTTCATTACAAATGCCTTCAGTTAGTTTCATATCAGTGCAATTTTTACTTTAAGCCTTAATCAAAGCCCAAATTAACTTCAGTGGATGGATTTTTAGCTATATGGTGCTCCTTCCGCCGATTTTGGAAGGAGCCAGGACAACCGGTACTGCCAGAACGAAAGTCTCCGAGTTGAAGACACGTTTTACAACTTTTCCGCTGGGGAAAGAGCTTATGAGACAAGGCATCATAAAGAAAGGTAGATTGTGCACACCATTCATTATACGTACAACAAGTTTTCATATTATATTCCAATCCATGAGCACTGCACATTTTGTTAGCGAATCAGCATGAGCTTTGTCTATTCTCAGGACGTTGATGCTTACCACACGCAGTAATCTTCTGGTTGAAGGCACTGTGCAGTGGATCAAATTGTCGCTTTTTTGGGGCAGGTGTCAGGCGAGGTGGTGACTGCCGTGTTGGGTTTGCTCGAGGACGGCCAACCTCAGGTGCGCATGCTGGCCTGTCAGGCGGCTGCAGCATGCGTGCCCGAACAGCTGGCTGTGCGGGGCCTGGCGGCGAGGCTCGAGGACGACTCACGCCAGGTGCGCATGGCCGCTGCCCGCGCCCTTGAAAACCTCGCCTTGGATGGCCTTGAGGAAGCACTCGACGCTCTGGCCCTGCACGCCACCAGCAATGACGCAGCAGCAGGAGGACAAGGAAGTGCTGGTTCTTACCCTGGTATGTCTGCAAACGATAACAACGCATGCTTGAAGGTATTTGTGGTAATGTATAGCTAGACGTACGTGGCTCTCTGAGGGAAAAAAGCTTTGTTCAGATAGCATACGGATATGCAAGACCGGAGCTCAGGACACTCACTCTGGGATAATTTCTCTGGTCGATTAGTGATTGTAGATATAAGTGGATGGAAGTAGGAGTGAGTGCTGGTTTTAAAGGGCCAGTCAACAGGCTGCAAATTTTTTTACACCCCTCAGACAAGCTTGTCAATTCATACAATAGACTGCAGTGATCACACTTTCCGAATATTACAGCACTGCGTGTTGTGCAGACCCTTCATTTCGAAAACCAATTCCCACGCCTATTTTCTTCGCCTGGCCAATCCCCCTCGTACACGCAGCGATGCAAGCTTGCCTATGGACAACTTTGCGTACCACTGAGCTTGTCAATTGGCCCTTTGCTTTATGAAACGACGCCTGGGCCCTGCAGCAAGGCAGTTTTGGCTGCCTTGTTCGCATTTTCATTTTCCTGTAGAGCCCAAGACTACCTGGAGAAGCAGCATCAAAAGCCTCCAAGGTAAAAAGGCGACATAAGCACGCTATGAAACGTGCTCATATTATAACAGTTTGTGGCAATGTATGCTCAGATGGGCGCACACCTATAAGCATGCAAAGAAGGAAACCGCCTCGCGGCCCGATTGATGTACCGCTACGCGACCACGCGTGCGACGAAAAATAAACACAGTCGAACCTCATTAATTCGAACGCGCTTAATTCGACCTTCCTGTTAATTTAAACTCACGCTGAAGTCGCATCAAAGCTATGTATACATAATCGAATGGGCGAAAACGCCTTGTACTTCGAATGCGCAAGCACTTTGGACGGTTAATTTGAACATACCGTGCTCCGAAAGTGCTCTCAGCACCTTGCCCAATCTCGCGGCGGCACTTCTCAACGCTGCGCGCGAAGAAGGAAAAGAAGAAAAAGGAAAGAAAAGACTGTGGTGGATTGTTTGCTCTCTCTTTATTGCCGATCTGCGACGCACCTGTGCCACGCTTCTCTCTTTTCCGTCTCTGCATGTAGGGACCCTTCTCCTTTCAAGACTGCGTGCGGAGAGGAAAAAAAAAAAAAAAAGCTGTCGCGGAGAGTCTTCCTTTCTCGGTGCAGAGTGTAGCAGTGGAGACGCAGTCGTTGCCGTCGTCTTTAAGGCGCGGAGAGGGAAATTGTTTTGCACCGCGGCGCCGCTTCTCGGTCATGCGACCCGCTGGGCGCTTCCTCAATCCTCCCCGCTGGCTGTGTGAGAAGGACGGCTCTCGGCCGCACATGGCGTGGCTGTAAAGTCAACGCGGTAGTTTTAAAAGAGCCGCGTCGAACGAGCATCAATTTCCGCAGAAAAAGATATACTTAACACACTATGGTCGTTTTTTTTTTATATAGACTCTTTGATAGACCAATTTAGTTCCATCCATTTACCGGACAATTTTACTTTGTTATAATGAGGTTTAAAATGCATGGTTCTCAATGGAGCTTTCAAGGGGAATTCCATTTACTTTGTTATATCCATTATTTTGTTATATCTTGTTACATTATAACGAGGTTTGAGTGTACACGTTGTTACCTTTGATGCAGCAATTCGTCTGGGCAGACGCCATTGTGCGTAAGCCAGTCTGCTAGGTTGCTTTCAACCCCATCGGTGCCCAGTCGGCTAGACGCTGTCCTTCAAAGGTTCCAGGTAGTGGTCGGGTCTCAATGAAAGCTTTGCGAGACAACCTTTTTGTTGAACAGGTTCGAACAGCGTGGGACGGCGCCACTGTGGCAATTCTCTCGGAGTCAACTTCGCAACTTAGCTGTTGTCGCCGACGCGAAAGCCCGGAAGCGTGGGAACGCGCCGAAGTAGCCATCCTCAGTGATCGAGCGATTGGACTGCCATGTTTGAGAGAGTTCTGGAAGCCTGTAGCTGAAAGCAGCCATGGACCTCTGCTGACGTTTGTGTCAGCGGCCATCTCCCCGGAGGAGCTCATCTCTTCCTCTCCGGACCCTACCTCCTCGCCCTGCGGTGCCTTTAAGGCATAGGCCGGGTACGTCATTGTGTAGTGCACTCGTGATGACCATTGGACATTTTCACCCACGTTCTTCTTCTCACGAGTGGCCCAATTTCTGCATCCTTTCTGGTGGGTGGACCACTGAGACATCACGTCACCTGATTTATGGCAACAGTGGTCTCCGCCTTCTTCAGACCTCCATGTCAGAGGACGACGGGCTATAAAAGCCGAAGACATTTTGTAAATAGGTGTGGAATCATGAGCTGAATATTTGTACATAGCTGATTCTCAGCGGAACCCTGTGCAGTTCCATCTTTCATCTATTATGTAATGAAATCTTCGTTCAATCTCTCAAGAACGCATCCCCTCACTGGCGAGCATCGGCTTTGTGGACGATGGCGGGGTGCCAGCTACCCTAAAGAAAACCTGCCGTACCTGCTATCGACTTCGAGGCTTTAACAACTGGTGGCAGCAGCGGGATGCCATCATCAAACTCTCGACCCTTTACAACAGATGGCAGCGGTGGGATGCCATCATCGACCTCATACCCTTAACGTGTTTAGAAGGGCAGAAGGGATTAGGGTGGTCTTGAGTTTATTTAAAGCAGCAGCATGGTCTTCATCAAGGCCTTTGTCATGTACGAGCAGGCTGAGGCTGTAGTTAATCTCTACAGGTACGCTAGTAGATACTGGCTCCAAAGCTTTGTCGTCCTTGCCATCAGATTCCTTTAAATTCCTCTAGCCATGCACATTATTCACAATGCCCTCATTCGTGCATGGTTCTGCAGAGTCGGCATCATTATCGGCCGTAATGAAATCATCACAACAGAAGTTCCGGCAGGCCCTCCCATGTCAGAGTCGACGACGTGCTGCCGCTAATCGCCGTCGAATCGGTCCTGTTCGGATGCTTCAGGCTTGTCATCGGATCCGTCATTGATGAAGTCGGCCTCAGGAAAACAGTTTCACACATACGTAGCCGTCACCTCCACCCACGAAGCCTTCACCATCTTTACAGCTGAATACAGGAACACCCGAAGCAGCAAGTTAGCTGCCGGACGGTCAACAGCTATGAGCAAGCGATCCACAATGCAGCACCTGTAATAGGTCTTAAACGCGCGGATTACGCCCTAGCCAAGTGGTTACGCTTTTGACCTTGTGTTGAGTAGCAGGAAAAGGTGTGGAAGGCTGTCCACCATCCTGACCACACAGGCACAGCAACATCGAGTAAGACGTGCACGCACGACATACAAACCAGGACTCTGGGCCTGTTTCTAGCCAGAAAAGAAAACTCAATTCAAGCTAGAGTGCCTGACATCGCGGACAGGTGGAGATGGCCGAAGGAGTTGCAATAAGAGTGAGGAGAGGGGAGCATACGGCAGGAAGATGACCTTGAAAACCAAAACACGTGGGAAGAAGGCAGGTCGAGTACCTTGCTTGAAAACTCCACAAGATATGAAACTCTTGCTTATGAAAACTTGGGAGAGCAGCTTGGGGGCGCAGAGGTCAAATAATGCTATCGTGATGCCAACGGGCTTGCACGGCCTCACCCATTTCATTATTCGCCATTCATTCCATGTTACAGGGGCTTTTACGCTTCCATATGCTTGAGGAGGGCATGCTGAGCGGAGTGAATGAAAACAGGCCCTAAATAGGGAAAGAATCATGAATAATAAAAGTCTTTGAGATAACGCAAGTGTGTGCGCTGGAACGGCACACTGATCCAGACAAGATACAAACGCAGACGGTCGGGTACAGTCAGTTGTTTACGACGTTGGCTCTAGGCCGGCGACATCAACGATAGTGTAACAGGACCAGCGATCAAAAACTGAGGGGAGACTAGTCAGCCAACCAGTCTTCGAAAGATCGATGGCAGTGTGAAAACACGGGTCTTGTCTGGCAATGGAAGGTGCTTAGAGTAGCGGGAAGGACAAAGGATTGAGGGGTATGTCACAAAAAACTGTTGGGGTGAGCGACAACTAGAGGGGTGTGGAGGCAGGGTCAGCATTTAACAATAAGAATCCATGGGCACTTCACTGATGCTTATCGGTGGTCAAAAGTGGTGTCCCGTTAAGGTACTCGAGTGCTGACTCCATTCTCCGTAACCATCGGCGACGCATAGAGAAGTTCGTATGAAGTGCTATTTTGTGCCATTGAAATAATGTATATTTACATGGTCAAGTGGGTATCGTTTTTAAGCGAAAGTTCGTATTGATTGGGGCCGTTATATGTGGGCTCGACTATATATGTGTCTGTATATGTGTATCTTTCATTCATTTTTGTTATCACTTGTGAAGTCTAGGTGTATTACGGTCTACAGGAGATTAGATGCTACTTACAGGTTGAACGGAAGAAAGAGAACTAGTACATGGAAATGGATACTCTTGTCTTCCATTAGTTGCGTTTGTTCCTCGTACAACGTAGACTGATTGTGAATCACCAGAGGGCTGATATCCAGTCTGCGCAGTTTACAGGATATTTATCAGTGGGTTTAGTCTTCATAACAAGCTAAACATAAAAGGTTAAAGTTGTCAAAAAACATAGTTTTCTGTGTCCACTTGCATTCTTTCTGTCTTTTGCAGAGGCTCTCAGCCGATTCTCTGACACAAGTTCACAGCTGGAAATGGAAGAAGGCATGCCAGGCTGAAAAAGTGAGGTTTCGAACAATATTGAAGAAGTTTATCATCTGTTGCAGCCAGGTCCGCAACTTTCTTCGCTCCATTTCACCCATCTGTCAGTGACCGGCATAATAAGAAACATGCCTGCCATTTTTCAGGGTCAAACCAATGTCACAGCAGATGCCCTCACCCATTTTATTTTTTAAATTTTCATGCTTCGGCAAGTGTACAGTCCAAACATCGTACGGTGCTTTCATTTTGTTCCACATGTTGTGGTGTTGCATTGTGAACTATAGGCATCCAGATTTTTCCTGTTGAGTCCGTTGTTCAAATTAAAAAAGAAGGTGCAGGTGTTGAATGTTGCTGCCACAATCCAGTGTTTCCAGTTGCCGTTGAAGCTGTCAACACTCTCAGCCTTTGTGTATTGTAGTGTTTATTGAACTGTCTCAATTGTTTGGCTGTGTGCTAGTGACCCCTGAAAGCTGACTGTGTTGATTGATTGATTTGTGGGGTTTAACGTCCCAAAACCACTATATGATTATGAGAGACGCCGTAGTGGAGGGCTCCGGAAATTTCGACCACCTGGGGTTCTTTAACGTGCACCAAGCTGACTGTGTTGACAATATGAAAAACTTGCTCCTAGGCCAGTTGGTGACTATGCTTGCTGAACGTGTTCCTGCAGGAAAGCTTAAAACGTGAAAGAAAGGACATTTTAGAAAGTTGACAGCACCTCCGTGGCCTGCCTATAGAAGGCCCTCACAAACGACGTTAGTGTGAACACTTCTTCCTCATTAAAATTCGTAATTAGTATGTCATTTAACTAACTACTACTCTCTCAAGGTTAGTAAATAAAGCAGAAATGGACGATGGCTGCAGTGGACTGAACGTAATTACAAGTAACAAGTTCATTATATTTCACAGAAATTGAACTGAGAGCGGCTTCATCATCAGCTTTCAACTGCAGTTAGGTGCAGTGAGCAGTACATTAGGTTACAAGGGAGGTATTGCCAGGCTCCGTGTGTACCTTTAGTCATTCAACATGGAAGGGCATTTGTAAAACCAACTATGCTACATTCTTCATACATGGCATGCAATGAACACGTTGCTTTGTGTTCCAGTCCTCTGCACGCCTTCACTCTTTAGAAGCAGAATGATTAAAGTGCCATGAAATGCTTCATTAGTTTAGGTGTTTATAGTGTTAGCATGCTCCTCAGTTGTACATCAATTCTTGCTTCTGCAGTACCTGTTCATCAAATGTACTACATAGTGTTGATTAGGCATTTCATTCCACATTTATGAACTCCGTACATAAACCACGCCCAACCCCAATAGCACAGAGCATACTCTTCAAACGTAAACGCCTCATTCATTGTCAGTTCCCTTTGATGAACTGCATGTGTCGTAGCACTATTTGGTCTCCTATGCCTGTTCACTTTAGCTCAAGCCTATTTAAAAACGATGGTGTTGAAAGGAGATGGACGTTGCTGCTTAGCAAACCTACAACTGACAATGCAGCTTAGTTCACTTTTAAAAGGGCAGACTGGTCTGAGACATTTTTTTTGTTTATTTCTTCAGTGATCTTGATCAAACTGCAAAGAATTATGCAGCTTTTTCTGCTAAGTTCAAATATTTAATTAGTTCTCTTGTAACTCATCCTTTTTTCTGAGAAAACTTGAATTCACCCTCTATTGTTTAAGGCCCCCATGGAAAAAAAAGTGCTCAATTAAAAGTGATACTATTTAAGATATGCCAACATACACTGATGACTATAGACTGAAATTATGCAAGTTTTTTAATGTTTGTAGGCCTTTCTTGGTTATTTTACAGCAAAATGTACTATCCACTTTCAAAAGCAGTTAGAATTTTGTTACAATTTCGATGAGTAATTAATTAAAAAGGCTTGTGCTCTAAATTCTGCTCCCATACTTGCATTCTACACACATACAGGTTTCCATTATAAAAAGGATTGTTGTACCTGCCCTAGCTGCAGAGATATTGAGGCCTCAAAATTGAACAGTCCTAAATTTACTTTTTTTTTTAGAAAAATGGAAAAACTGAAAACACAGTTTCAATCATGGTGCACATGTTTTGCAATCATCATAAAGGTGCTCATAAATTCGTAGCAGAGCTTTTAACACAGATGCTAGCAAATCATAAAGAAGCCTCAAAGTCAATTCACCATTATTTTGCAGGTTCTGCATGTTAACAGCACCAAAATCTGGACAGTTTAAATGACATTACAAAAAAATTACCACTTCCTGGTGTATGAAAATTTGCAGAGAGATGGAAAAATACTTGCAAAAACTAAATGTGGCAATTTTAAAAAATGAATTTTTTTGTCACTTTTTGGTCCCAAAGACCAGTCTGGCCCTTAAAAAGAAACACTGATATACTGATCTCTCCCCCCTCTTTTTTTCTCTTTTCCAATGATGGTGTCAGACTTCTAAGCCCTGAGAAATGCTACTAGCAACCTTTAGTTCCCTAAATAGGTAATGTAATTTGCAGCAAGTTTCAGGGTCAACTGTGTCATGATCACATGAAACAGAGGGAAGTCACACGCTAGCGAGACATTGTAAAATTCTCACGTCTATAATCCGCCTCTGCATATGACTCGCTCTGCCAACTACGGCTTGCAGAAAGATTAAACAAACCTCTCCATCGTATTGCCATGTAGCACTGCCACAAAGCCAACCTGCATACTAAAGTTCGCATACAATTCACATCTCGAGTACGTGGGTTGTAGGTGATTTGATTGATATGTGGGGTTTAACGTCCCAAAACCACCATATGATTATGAGAGATGCCGTAGTGGAGGGCTCCGGAAATTTCGACCACCTGGGGTACTTTAACCTGCACCCAAAATCTGAGCACACGGGCCTAGAACATTTCCGCCTCTATCGGAAATGCAGCCGCCGCAGCTGCGATTCAATCCCGCGACCTGCGGGTCAGCAGCCGAGTACCTTAGCCACTAGACAGGTTGTAAATGAAGCCTTGCTGGTCACTTATGCCTCTAACGTTGCTTGCAGCACACACCTGTATCTGGTGCATCCACAGGTTAACTTCAGCCAGCATTCACAAAAGTTATTTCCAGCTTCAACTGACTACACGTTGCAAATGCTAATTAAACCGCGAAGCTGGTGACAACAGCGCACTTCTACACTTTCACTGACTCTCGAAATACGCTTCCTCTTCTCTCACTAGCACCACCAATTCTGCTAGAGCATGTGCTGTCTTTGGTCAACCCCTTCACCGGCACAGCCAATCGTGCCCCAGCTCTTTCTACCCCCTCTCCACGTTGCTACCCTTTCTCCAACAGGCACAGCTCTACACCAGCCCTTTCAGCCCTGGATTTTTTATTGTGGCCGAGGATATTTTTGTGTTTTTCTAATGGTTAAGACCTCAGAACACCACAAACGAAAAATTGAGCCAGTGGTGCAATTATTTATGGATTTACATGCATGGCATTAAAGGGACACTAAAGTCAAATAACAATTTGCGTCAGAGTGAAAGCTCAGTGTATGACAACATCTAAAATGACAATATTATCAAGAACAGTGCCCTACTTATCTCGAAATTAAGGTAAAAGCACGAGAATACATGCACCGCAGTAGGACATTCGCAAAATGATATCGATGACATCAGACAAACCGCCTGCAATTAATCACTAGTAATCGATCTAGCTGCACTAAATAAAGAACCTTTCGTGCGTCAAGAGACACAATAAAATACTGCTTGTTCGTTTCTGTTTGATTCATGGAAAAAAAGAACTGCCGGACGTTACTACGGAAAAATGACGCGAGTGGTTCAAAAATTCAATTTTAACATGGTAACAGTGGACATGTCGTGCCATCTAGTGGGGCCCAGTTGAGCCAAAACACGTCTGCAGTTTCAGAGCCTATGACAGGAAATTGATCAATAGCCGTTGTTGCTGCGGCTCTCGCTGCTTTCGTTCTGTCTACCAATGTCAGCGACCACACAGTAAAGCCGAGCAACATTGTGCACGGCAGCAGTGACGTGAGTTGGATTGGTTCTTGAGGTGGGTAACTTGAAGTTGGCTAACCCAATGCGGGCCACTAAAACGTGATTTTATTTGAAAATAGGCCCTTCCTTGCCACAAAAGTAACACTGCGGGGTTTCTGGACCACTATTTCAACATTAAATGTCGACTTTATAGTTGCCTTTAGTGTCCCTTTAAATTGGGTCATCATGACTCAGTGGTTATGAAATGAGAACAATGGCTTCTTTATGCTCACTAGAGTACACAAAATCTGAAGGGACATCTTTTTCAGCAGTGTAGAAGTTCTTGAAACAACTCTGGAACTTGGTCCTGAAAAAAACGCTCACCTTCCTCAGCTTATCCGCTTCGGCGTCGCCCATGGCTTTTGTCGGGATTCTTTTTTCTGGTTTACAGTTCTGCAGAAATGCCATAATAGTGATGTCAATTGCGGTTGAAATCATTGAAGAGATGCTCTGCCAAGAATTCGCACTTTCTAGGAGAAACGTTGTGCGATGGTGCCGATTGACACCACCAGGGCTTAAGGGGACCTGTCATGCTTTACACATGCTCTTTCTCTCGTCATGCTTCACAGCTGGGCCAGAAAGATCTCCAGGGATTTACCTTGGCTTTGAACAGCTCCATTGCTTGTTAAAGCCAAGGTAAATATGAGGTAAAGAAACACATTGCAGTGTTTCTTTTAACAGTGTACTCCACTGTGCAGTCCACTATGTTTGGACTTCGTGCTTTGCAAGTGTGGTCGGTTTTGTTTTACATAGAGGTTAATCCTAGCAATGCTATCAATTCATCGCTCCACAAACCAGTCTTCCTCTGCAGCTTGGGGAGCTTGTCCATCCATCCGTGCCATGTAGTATTGTATTTCATGGTTCTGAACAGTTGTGGCAGTGCTCAGTGCAATGTGTTAGCACTTTTGATTAGTGCAAAACAGCATAATATTGCCAATTTAATGCATTTATTGCCCAGGCTATGCCAAAACATTGATTCTTTAGAGAGTTTCAGATTAGGGAGCCCACGCATTGGTTAAATCAAAATGTAAGGCGTACTAGAGAATTAAAAAAACTTGAAAGTGCGGACAGTTGTTGATCTAGTCAGTTCATATAACAAATTTTAAAACTCCACAAAGAAGACAAGACGTAAACAGGAACCTAGATGCAGCCTCAAAGTGAAGTCTTTCAGCTGGCTACATCTTGTGGAAGCAGGTGAGGCATATGATCTTAAATATAAGAGAAAAAACAATTTTAATGCATATGTTGTTTTGCTGTTTCATGACAATTACTTTTCACTTGATCCTTGCTTTGAAATTCTGAAAAACCTAAAAATCTCCAGTTTTCTAAAAAAACATTAGGCCTGCACGGAATGTGCAGCACAGTCACAGAAAAAGCTGGAAGAGCGGTCTGTCAGAGCCTTTTTTAAACACTCTTTGGGTAACTGCCACAAGCACACTTTCTGGGTACCCACTATGCCATAAATAATTTTAATTTTTATGTGCAGTAGGCAGGTATTCACTATGCCATTTTCGCCATTCTTCACAGAAGTATGCTACCCGCTACATGCTTACAAGGAATCTTGTGCGATTTTTCATGCTCTGGGTGACAGCGATGAAGAATCATGCCTGAAGCTTTTGTAATAGGTTGGAACATTCGACGATCAACTCGGAAAATAATTTGCATTGTATGAAGCCTGGTTCAGGTTGTTTTTTTGCTGTTATAAAACACTTTATTACGAATATAAACGTGGTTCCTTTCCCGACGTCAAGCCTGCCTAAGGCCAGTTTGCAGCAGAATTTCAATGCACCAGCAAGGCTCAATGGTAGAATACTGGGCTGGCATGCAGGCCACTGAAGTTCGAATCCCATCGTGTCCTTGATGTTTTTACAGCAAGAGCTCTACATGGCTAGGGTAAACGAAAAACTGTCCAGCAGCGGTGTCAAAAGCGGTCTCCATCAGTTACGTCATTCTCAGCCTCTTACCCAGACAGGCGCACCATTGGCTGCATTGTGAGCGACCTTGTTCATCTCGTCGCAGCCGTAGGGCCGATTTCACGCGCATCAGTTTCTCCTGAAACCTTCCACATGGGTATGCCATGGACAACTGTAGAAGAGCATCAACAGTGGAAACGTGAGAAAGCTTGCATTTGCCGGGCCGATGATGCAGTCGTGGCGCGAAAACAGATCCAGGAGCCCAAGTGCCGGCAGCAACTGCGTACCAATGATCATGCAGCCGTCCAAGCCTTCTCGTTCGAACTAAATCTCGAACGGGACTGCAAGCGTTGGTGGAGGGCAGATCCTGCGAACCACGCTGCTATGTTAGCTCAGAATGTCAAACACTCTCAACAATGTTGAACAAGTGGCATTTCGTTATCAATGAAATGATTGCGGGGGCACGTTCGCCTCTTTTGGCAGGAGTTTTTTCAGTGACACTCTGAGTTCGGCGGCGACGTCTGTGACCGCCTGTAGTTAGGAAACAACCACTGTGATTAGTGTATTGTGAAATTGGTTTAACTGCTCATTACACTCTTCCATGACCATTTTCATGCAAGGCACAATGTTTGGCGTGTGAAATAAACTCTGGTAAGCTCAAACCAAACGCGTGTCTAACCTCAATAAGAAGCACGAACATCTAACCAATAATTGTAACAGGCTTCAATGCCCTGTTGGGTTGAACCACTGCTAAACACCGAGACCGCACTTTTCAGCTTTTGCTGGTTAACCATTTGTACAGAGCGCTTGGGCATTAATTTTTATTGGCTTAGTATTTTTCTTGCTTGAAGCAATAGTGATTACAGACACCAGCGGCAGCGAACAACTATGTCACACGCGACCCTTGTTGCGATCTCACAACAGCTCTCACTGTAAAACCAGCTGGAAGCCTGCACTTTGCATGTGCATCTGTTTTCCTGTTTATGTCTTGTCCTTGCACTGCTAAAAGTTAGCTGAAACCACAAAATAGTGCAAAGGGTCAACACTGTGGCACCTCAATAACCTTAGACTATATTGCATTCAGAGACCTGAGGGTTAGACATTATAGCCTTTTACCTTGATCCAGTTATATTGTGACTACGTCGCGCTAGTTTCAGTGTAACGGCAGTCTGCAGTGGAAGTTGGCAATAAAGAGAAATGTTTGAAAACCATCAATTGACATTTTGTGTTCTTTCCTAGTATAGTGCACTCGGTAAATAGAAATCTCTTGAACAGAACTGCTGCTTACATGAAACTATCACCTCTGATACAACTGGTTTCGTGTCTCAATTCCATGCCCCTGTTCATGTCTAAGTTTTCAATAGAACGCATTTCCTGTAGGTTTTGTTTAATGACAGTTTACTGAATATAGTACTTGTTCGTGATGGCAGAGTCAAAGGAACAGCTACACAAAAATTTTGCACCTTGGCTTCTTTTAATGCAATAGTTAGTTTATTACAGCTGGAAACCTCATCTGCCCGTGTGCACAATGGTTATTTCTTTTGAGACATTTTTAGAGCACCCAGTCTTGATTTCAAAGACTGCCAAGCCAGGTGGGAGCAGTTCCGGCGGGGAAGTAAACACAGCTGCCCACATGGCCACGCAAAACTGTCACGCTGCATGGACGAGCGGATGCCGCACTGACAGCCAGCACACGCAAAGCCACAAGCACGAAGGAAGAAATAGCAGGAAGCATAACCACAAGGCCAAGCAATCAGCCAACTTGTGACGTGGGTTTGTTGACACTCCTGCTGCATTAATGTTGGCATTGCGAGGGGCTACGCATTTCGCTCAATCGCCCGGCGTGCACTTTAAGGTGGATTTTTAAATATGTTCAAGGCTACATTTGTCCTCGATATTTTGTGGATGTTGTGTATGTCTCTACATTATTCTATCTCATTCAATATCTCGCTTTCGAGATTTAGTGTCTGTGCTCCTTTAACGATTTGAAGTTCCACAATAGTGCACGGTGAGAGCGAACACAACTTGATTGTTGTCAGATTTAAGGAGGTAGCCAGGCTGAACCTGGTGGCCACCCTTTGTACGGCCTTAAGCTGAACGGCCAGGCTGGTGGAGGTCAGAACTGCCTCCCACCCCTCTGGCGAGGGAATGGCCAGAAGATTGGAAGAAGGGGGATCTTCCCTGCAGGGGCGCAGAGAATGTGATTAGGTGCGGCTATTGAGCCACAATGCGAGCAATGCGGATCAATCGTGTTGGGGTATATACGTGCATAAATGTATGGGCACGGAAATGAATGTGTTTGTAAGTAGTGCCAGATAACCTCCTGGCGCTTAGTTAGCTTATGGTGCGGGGCTGGTTTTGACTGCCTCGCTACTGCTTGATGTCATGGTAGGATGTCAAGTTAGAAGTGTGGCAGCTTGGGCTAGTTGGTATGACATGACGATAGTTATAGCGCGAGAACAGAACGACGACGCAGAGACAAGAGGGACTCGAAGGTCTTTGCGTCGTCGTTCTGTTCTCGTGCTATGACTATCGAGGATGTCAAGGCTTCACCAGGGTTTCCCAAATCAGAGGCAGGTACCACTTCTCGGCTGACGAAAGCGCACGGTGAAATGTGTCGAAAGAACGCTTCTGCGAATATTCGAATTTGTTTTGATTCGAATTGAAATTGTTGAAAGTTTCAAAGTATTCGAAAGGAACGAGTGAGTGTACATTATTACCTACCTGTACGAGCACACAGCACCTGCTAGAACACTTTCGAGGAGCTGCCACACTTATCTCCCAGAGAGAATGACTCTGCGGCACATTTTATGGGAAATTTTCCTTACAAACTCGAATTTACTATCTCACCGCAATATTGTAACGGGTGCAAGAGAAGAAACGTCAAAAACTAGTTTATTATGGGCGAACTTGTGCCCTGAAAATTATGTGCGAAAAGATGGAAAAGTCCCCTAGAGCGTTCCAAAACAAAAACTGTTCATCTGCTAACGCACCTTCTTCTTCTTCGCAGCTCCAACCCACACAAGACTGTGGACGCTGATTCTTCGTAATGTCGGATATTGTAAACAGTCTCTGTGGCAATATTGTTCAGAAGCCACCAACCTACTCTCACAAAATCTCAGACAATGCATTGTGACGCCGCCCATCCCTCGCAATATGTATTCGTACCACCATAGAGGACGCCAAAAAGCTCGAGTACATTAGCTGCAATGGCTAAAGGACCACCCTGACGTTTATTATAAAGATCTCAGTCCAAAGCAGCAGTCTCCCGCTCTTCCTGGAGTCAACCGAGGCAAACTTGTTAACGCCGTGTCAGCCGAGGCTATCGCTCTCACCGTTCGAATGGTAGACCAACAGGGTATCTCTGCTTACGTGGTCTCAGACTCTCAGGCAGCTTGTCGCTTTTCCTCAAAGGCATATTACCAACAAGGGCCATCAAACTGCTGGGAAGCAAACTTCTTTTTGACCATGAGTTAGTCTGGTGTCCAGGATGGCCATGAAAGCTCAAGTACTCAATGGCCGAGCCCCACGACCACCCATAACTGAAGAGGTTACAGACGAAGGGGTGATATAACGTGAAATCTTAGACGAAGATTAAATCACCGCATCGGGCCACCTCCGCACAAGGACCAAGATAGACATCAAGCGCGGGACTGGCGCCGCTTACTGACTAATACATGCCTGAATCTGCATAAGCTTCACATCATGTACCCGGAGAGATAGCCCAACGCATGCCTGTGGTGCGAACATATTCCTACACTAACACATATAACATACAGATGTCCAGAGCGACCCGTCACAGTTGACGTGGAACATACGCACCCAATACAGACGTGGTCGTGAGAGGCACGACTCGCTGAACAGACCCTGGGAAGCCAGCTTGAGACCCTGGGTCAGGCCCGCCAAACCGCTATTGCCAGTGGAGTCTGGAAAGAAGGGCCCCATCCGCGATGAACCACTTTTTGTTGTAATAAATGTTGGCTCTCTTTCTACTCCGCATGTAACCCCCCTGTAAAGGGGGTTTCACTGCAGTAAAGGGACGCTAAGCCATGAAAACACCTATTTAATACATATTAGTCAGCATGTCACTCCCTGTAAAGGTGGTTTCATTACAGTAAAAAAAGGGCTAGGCCGTGAACACTTATTCAAAACAATTAATTCACAATCACACCATCTACTTTATTTTTGATTGAGCACATTACCCTCACAACAAATCATCTTTTTTTTATTTTAGAAGCTTGTTATACCTGCTTATATGATTTGAAAGTAGTCAACTTGAAAACACAACATATTTTACATGTTTTCACTTATATTCTACCCAAAGTCTAATTTTGCTACTATTGAAAGTTGCTACCACTTCCTTTGAGCCAAGAACAATGGTGTGCACACAGGCCTTGCTTCAATTAAAAAAAAATGATGTCCATTTCCCTTTATACAGTATTTTAATCTAAATTACTCGACCGAAATCGCTGTTCACTTCGAATCTAAAATCACTATTCGCACAAGCCTACAAAATAACTATAAAGAAAGTGTGCAGCATCCACTTGAGTTTCACGCATGCTCATCTCTGTATGCAGGAGAATTGCAGAGGGGATCAAACTCTGCTTCAGAAATGCATTACTGTATTCAGCTTATTTCAGACAGTGGACTGACATACATGTGTGACAAGCAGATTGGTGATGAAGGCAGTCCAAGAAAGTGCACAGGGACACATGCATTATATTAAGCCTTCAATGCAACAGGAAATCTGACCACAGTGTCGGGGATGTGTGATGCAACTTGTCGTCATCACCTGATAACGTCATTATGGCATTGCAGATTGTGAAAATTTGTGGCGTCAAATTCTGGCGCGAAATCGTTTGATGTAACACCACATGATGGCGCTATTGCGCCCTCCTTTGGGCAGTGAACAGAACTGGAGAGCGCACGACCTCAAGAAAAGAAAAAGAAAATGGAGCCTGGCAGTGGCACAAGAAGCCACAGCTCATGTTCCCTGCTTCCTCATACATCCGCAGAGAGTAAAAAGAAAGTGGCTTTTGCGTTGGAGTTGTCACAAAAGACCGTGTGAGTTTTTAAGTTATTATAGCTTAAAACTATATTGTCAGCAGAAGACTTGCATAACAGCTGCTGCCATGTACTCAAGAACAGCTTATTTCCAATACACACACTGTTTTAGTTCAATGTGGCGTTGCTTTAATGCAGTTACTGCAGTGTATCCATAGCCACTACCACTCATACTATCTGCACAGTGCAGAAAACATTGCGTGAATGCTCGTATGACAGTGCAGTGATTAGTACACACTGTCACAAGAGAACAAGTGAAATTCCAATTGGTGGCGATGAGAGGCTTAATTTCTGCTGTAGGGAACAAGTGAAGCTGTCAATGAGAAATGGCCTGATAGCATGTTGAGACAATGGTGCAATACATAGTGCAGACAAACAAAATGCTGAGTTCTGCACTGCTGCCGTTATAAAGGATCGTATAGGTCCTCCTGAACGAAAGGCAAGAATGTTAGAAGAAGTCATGGCAGCTGCTCGGTGATGACACACTGATGACAATGATCACTCACGCATTGTGGATGCAGGATTGAGTCTTGATAGCCACAGACATGCTCATCCTCCCGACATTTGATGGCAAGAACAAAGTGATAAAGCCTGCGAAGACCACATAAATCTTACAGAGGCATGCATTGTAGTTCTCAGCGAGAAATATTTTAGATACGAAGCAGCTCTTTGACTAGTCTGTGTAACGCTGTTCCTCTGCACAGACGTGCTGTGCGCTGTAGGACTCTCTCGCTCGCCTGCTGCGCGCTTACTGCTGCGCCCACAGCTACTGCCTTCTCCGTTTGCCTGCAAACATGCCGCGACTGCCGTTCGCAACTTCACGTACAATAAACCTGACGCGCGCCTAGCGTACTCATTGAAACATGCCTGTACATGCAACTTACAAAACCTACGCCAGCCATCGCTTCAAACGAATGTTCCAGCTCCTACCGCAGCACCCGCACTGGCGCTGTCCAACCCGTGACGCCACCCATGCGCAACGCTGCTGCTTCGCATCCTATCAGGGTTCCCTTCGGGGAGATGGTCAAAGTTTTTAGCTAGTAATTTTACTAAGTGTGTGCACTATATAGACAAAGGCACTTCTCATTCAGATGTAACAAAATGTGGAGTATTGTAGAAAAACCATACAAAACTGTTTATTCGGGCTTTCTCTGCCTGACTGCCACACAACACAAAAATTCCGCATGTAGGTTTGGTAGTCGTAAAGATAACGACATCGAAAGAACACACACAATAATTACAAAAAAATTGGCTGTTTTGTCATATGTACAAAGCCCTATGGATGTAGTAGTAGTGTCTCAGTGATCTCTGACCTGGGTTCATAAAATGCAGACTTTTCTTCGGTAGCCTAGTTCCACATGCATGGATGTCTTGACTTCTGTGCTGCAACATTACGTACGAGGTTCTTTACAGTTACACTACGAACATGTATGTCAAGGCCAGCACCAGGGGTTTCTGCCCCTGAAGGGTGAACTAAAATGAGGGGGGGGGGGGGGGGAAGAATAGCGAGGTGTCGAACCCACAAAAGAACTAGGTATTATGCATATTTAGCACAAAAAAAGGGGGTAGCCTACGCCCTCTCTGCTACCTATCTTTTATTGGCATCGTACCTACTGTGCATAAAATCACAGCCTCAGAGCATTATAATTATATTACAGAACAGTGCAGTGAAAAACACAGGCCTCTTGATGTTTTAAACTGGTACATACAGCCATGCTAAGCGGGTTAGTGAAGACTACTATAACACTGCACACAACACCAGTTAGAGGCAAGAATTCTTATTGTTGGTTAACATGCAAAGACATATTAAAGGGACCGACATCTGTTCAGGACATGCGACTAAACCCTGGCAGAAATGAAAAGACCAAATTATAGTGACAGCTTCAAGCATCCTTTTCGTTAATTGAGTAGGATTTATACTTTCAAATCTCATTTAAGAGTTGCAAGAGACCGCTGTGTCACGCAGCCCAGCAGATAATCCTTGCAGATTATGGAATCTTAGGTTTGTTGTATGTATTCTGATGCTTTCACACGCACAATAATTACAGCTCAATATTGGAGTTTGTATAATATTTCTATTTCAGCTATACTCTGTGGCGATTACAAGATGAAAAAAGTAGCATGCAAACAAGCGGCACTGCCTTTGAAGTACCTGGTGGCAAGCCACAATGCATGCATGTGCAGCAAATTGCAGCTCACTAACATGAATTGCTTCTGTGCTCACCTCTCACTGCATGTGTTGCGTGAATAGGACTTCACATTTCACAGTTCAATACATTTGACTAAATGTTTCAAGGTGCTTACCATGTTACTGTTCCGTGATTATACACTTTGGCTGGCAAGCTTTCTGTTGCACTAAAGCAAATGGGCACCAAAAAAATTGGTTGTATGTTTACTGTGTAGATACATCTTGCAAATCCTGCTAGCTCACCAAGAGGTACACAATGCATGACATAATTAAAGCATAAAAATTTGAATATGCTGCTGACCATTTTAGCTAGTTGGTATCCCATATTTGGAAAATTCAATGAACAAAAAACCCTGTACCTAATTTTGCAGTGAATTTGCAGTGAACTATCTTAGACCAGGTATAATCTCAAAAGCTCAATATCTATTTGTTGCCGAAGTAACCACAATTAATACGCATTTCAGGGTAAATCAAAGCAATGAACATTTCACGAACATCTCACAAGACCAGATGAGCTACACAAGCACATGCAAAGTATATTTTACAAAGGGCCCCTGCCTAATGTGAAAAGGAGTCTATGCAATAGAACTGAGGAAAGAGCATGTGAAAACCATGTACAGAAATTAAAGGCCTTTTTCGTCTTCATCAGTACCCAGCCTCAGAATTCAGTCAACATCCAGACACACTTTGAGACGTGCAACGGCATGACGTACAATAAGTTAATTAAGCCTGTCGTGTTGATTAGCGTTTTGTGTTGGACTGTGTTCCAAAAACAGCTGAAGCACACACAGAACAAGTCAGTACGATGCAGCAGCCAATGCTTCAGAAGTGTTGCTGGGAAGCACAGCATATCCACCAGCAAGGTATCATTAGTTAATTGTAGGTTTGTGTAAATATTTGAGCACTAAAATATTCAAACAAATATTACAGCACTCGAACTTGTATTAATTCAAATTTAGGTTACTGGAAATTTCACAGTAGTCAAGAGTCCAACGGAATCCCGTCTGGTCGGGGACAAACATCCATTTCCAATACTGCACCAAATTTTGCAGTATTGGAAATGAATGAATAAGGGCATTAGTCTCCATGTAACCCCCCGCAAAGAGGGTTTCACTGCAGGAAAGTGGTGCTATACCATGAATACATCTTTTCAGAAAAAGTTCGCACTACTGCGAAGTCTTACTTTAAGGTTGAATTAACATTTTACCCTCACGTCGATTCCTCGTTTCTTAAAGTTTAAAAGCTTATTATATTAGCTTGTTATATTAGAGGACAGGTTTTGTTAGAAAAACTAGCCACCCTGTTTACGAGCTGTCTCCTGATGGGAGGAGTACCTGTCTTGGAAGAATGCTAAGATCATCTTAATACATAAGAAAGGAGATGACGAGGACTTGAAGAATTACAGGCTGATCAGCTTGCTCTCCGTAGTATACAAGCTATTTACAAAGGTAATTGCTAACAGAGTAAAGAAAACATTAGAATTCAATCAACCAAAGGAACAAGCAGGATTTTGAACAGGCTACTCAACAATCGACCACATTCATACTATCAATCAGGTAATAGAGGAATGCTCAGAATATAGCCAACCACTATACATAGCCTTGATAGATTATGAGAAGGCGTTTGATTCAGTAGAAATATCAGCAGTCATGCAGACACTGTGGAATCAGGGTGTCAATAAAGCATATATAAAGATCCTGGAAGAAACCTACAGGGGATCAACTGCTACCATAGTACTCCATAAAGAAAGCAACAGAATACCAATCAAGAAGGGTGTAAGGCAGGGGGATACAATCTCTCCAATGCTATTTACCGCGTGCTCACAGGAGGTTTTCAGAGGCCTAGAATTGGAACAGTTAGGGATATGAGTTAATGGAGAGTACCTTAGTAACCTGCGCTTCGCCGATGACATCGCATTGCTCAGTAACTCAGCGGACGAATTGCAACTCATGATTACGGAGTTAGACAAGAAAGCAGAAATGTTGGTCTTAAAAGTAATCTACAGAAAACGAAAGTACAACAACTTCGGAAGAGAGCAGCGCTTCGAGATAGGTAATAGTGCACTTCAAGTTGTAAAATACTATGTCCACTTAGGACAGGTAATAACCGCAAAGCCGAACCATTAGATTGAAGTAACTAGAAGAATAAGAATGGGGTGGAGCACATTTGGCAAGCACTCTCAAATTATGACAGGTAGATTGCCACTATCCCTCAAAAGGAAGGTATATAACAGCTGTATCTTGCCGGTACATAGCTACGGAGCAGAAACCTGGAGACTTACAAGGAGGGTTCAGCTTAAATTGAGGACGACGCAGCGAGCAATGGAAAGAAAAATGGCAGGTGTAACCTTAAGAGACAAGAAAAGAGCAGAGTGGATTAGGGGACAAACGGGGGTTAAAGATACTATAGTTGAAATCAAGAAGAGGAAATGGACATGGGCCGGGTATGTAGCACGTAGACAGGATAACCGCTGGTCATAAGGGTAAATAACTGGATTCCCAGAGAAGGCAAGCGAGTTAGGGGGAGACAGAATTTTAGGTGGGCAGATGAGATTAAGAAGTTTGCAGCTATAAATTGGCAGCAGCAAGCACAGGACCGAGTTAACTGGCAGAACACGGGAGAAGCCTTAGTCCTGCAGTGGACGTAGTCAGGCTGATGATGATGATGATATTAGCTTATAAACTCTAAGCACAGTACATTTTGAATGTAGCATTCACAGGCTATCACTTGCATTCTATTGAAAGTCAATTCCTGGTACTATTCAAACTTGCTTCTACTTCCCTTGGATAAAAAAAATGACATTTGCACATGTGTTGTTTCAATTAAAACATTATATATTGTGCAAATTAATTGGGTCATGACAAATATGCTTTTTTTAATGTGATATATACCATTTAAATTTTATTCCAAATTATTTACACCAAATCACTATTCACTTTGAATGTGCTTCGAACCAAAGAACAGTGTAGTCCACTTATGGTGATGTCTCAGTATCAAGAAAACACCATCGCTCTAATCAATAATTGTAATAAGCAGGTTGACCAAAAAGAAATGGAAACATTTCATTTGCATGCGTGGTGCAATCATTTTGGGAAAAGGCATCATGTGAAGCTGGCACACATCAAGAGCACCTCGCACAAGGTTCCAGAGGGACTGTATCCTCTGCTGGGCCTCCTGCAATGACAGCGCCTGCATAGGCTGCTTCAACGTGTCGTCAGAGCCATCGCTTTCACATATATCCACAACACGTCGCAGTCGGTGCTGAGACCCGTTTGCGGTGTGCACTGTAGCCGGATTCAATCATTGCCATATTCGATATTGCGGCACTGGAGGATAGTAATAAGCCATTTTTTTTTGCATAGAAAAAACACAGAAGTGGATGGTGCCATCATTGTTCATCGTTACAACCAATACGCTCTAATAAATGGTATTGTTATAGGTGTACTTGACTGTATTTGTACAGCCCAGTTAATTGGCATCTAAACTGACAAGAACAGAAAACTGAACATGGTGCAATTTTTCAACTAATAGCCCTGTCACAGGGCAAACCTAATGCCATTTACATCGAATTTCATTCGTTTGCAATGTCATTTGTTTGCTGTGACACAGGAAAATTAACCCCCATTGATAAAACTGACATTTTCGGTCAAATGAGTTCTTGAAACACATTTGCATTTGATTTCCCACCGAATGTTCAGTTTCGATGCCAGGGACCTTTGGGGAGATGGCTCTTACGTATACGTAACTTTTGTGATTTGTAAATATCTTATTCTTTAGATTACTTCACTATTGGTTTGATTACACAATAGCACACGTGAAAGGGCGACAATTTCTAAAAGAAAGCTATCCTCAACTACAGCGGCAGGACGCCGGCCATGTTTCATTCCTGCTCTGTTGTTGTTGCTTTTATTGCACGGGTTGTGGTGATCAGGGTGGCAAAATTTCTGCTGCTCTCTCATTTATGAGGCCCGGCATTCAGTCATGCATCCATGCTCACTATATACTCTCGCTGCCTCGTCATGTTTGTCTTCAAGTGGCTCTTGACTGGACTCCGTTTTTGTCGTGCAGCTGTGGAAAGTTGCGTAAAGCGGCTGCATTTTCATTTTAGGAGCATATTGTAGTGATAAAAATTTATTTTTGAGGATATACACGCATTATATAGAAGTTTTCATCCATTTTTCGCAAAGCCATGGCTCAAGAAGGCTAAGGTCATGGTCACCATTTTAAAATGACATTTGTTTTCTTCATGTGACAGCACACAGGTAAAATGACGTTAGGTCCACTCAATGTCATTTGTTGTAAATGAATCAGATTTGCCATGTGACAGGGGTATAAAACTGAAAGATAATAACCAGAGACCGGATTGTAGGCAAATGCCTATTTTGTTCCTTACGTTTCCATCGTGCCATTTTGATATATGAGTATAAGTTAGAGGTTAAGAAGGGCTTTTATGGTGTTTTTATAGTGCCTATAAATGCCTATTTTGGGTGTTCGTACCTAAATGCCTATAAGTGCCTACAAATGCCTATTTTCCAAATGAGTGCATATATGATTGCTATTCAAGCCGAAATTTTGTTTGCGAGTGTAGTGTGAAGCCATTTTTCATGTAAAAAAAAAGGCAACATTGACATTTCCAAACACTATAAGGTTCAATAAAGACAAAGCTGACAAGCTGCGAGCGATTAGAGGAAAAGCATAAGGATTGAAACAGACGCTATTTCTGCAGCCCTAAGTGGAAGCACGTTTCAGCGTCTGCAGGGATAGGAGGAGGGACAATTAAAGATGGGGTAAGAAAATAAAAGTGACGTCTATGATTGAGGATGCAGCGACCGCCTTCTACAGACAGCTGTCCGGTGCCCTGAAGGAACTGAAAAACCACCCTGAAAACCTGGTGTGCGGTAGGAAAGGAAGAGCAGGTTTTTCTGGGCAGCCGCGGGTAGTTGGAAACAAATGAAAAACCATGAAGGGCCCCTCTTGGAATGCTCTTGTTGATTCAGTGGTGGCGAAGGTTGCCAAATCGCTATACTTTATACAGCGAAGCCTGAGACAGGCGCCGGCATGTTTACAATCAATGGTGTATTTAGCATACATTCTCCGTATGCTTGAATATGCTTGTTTCGTATGAGATGCATTGTCATACGTCTTTAAGTGACAAACATAAAAAAATACACAGAACAGGACTTCATCGTTTGTCCTAAGCTATTGCTCAAAAATGATAGCTGTAACAACATGAAAAATGAACTAGGATGGGAATTATCATCACCGCGTCGAATTAAACTGCGGTTAATGCTCCTATGCCAAACATTGCATGGTAAAACTAGCATTCGAAAATGAATGTACTTGAACAGTCCCCTTGGCAAAATGGTAAGTGTTTTAATATTTTAGAATGTCATACCAGATATAATATTGCTATCAATTTGTTTTTTGGTAGTTTCATGACAGAATAAAATGGCTTATAAAAAGAACAAAGTGTGTTGTGCTAATGAAGGCGTGTTTTCTCAGACATTGTAACCCATCTGCTGCAGCGCCTTCGGGTAAAAAGTGAGATGTGCATGTGGCTTTTTTTGTTTGTAATTTACTTTTTAAGCGTCCCTTTCTAGGTGACATAATAAGTTGTAGTTAGACACTAGAAGTTCTTGCATGCCTAATGAAAGGTGTTCTACCACGGCGATTTTTCAAATTGGTTCGCTACGAGCCCCCATAGCATGATCTGAAGAAGCAAGCTTGAATCCCTTGCCTTTTGTCCCGCGAAGCCATCGGGAGCCTCAATCCTTCCCTGTTCTCTTTGGTATCAGGGCTAGAAAATCGCATGACGCATACGCAACGAGAACAACATGCGTAAGCAAGGTCACGCACGCATGACGTGCCCCAGCCTACTTGTGCACCTATGCCATCGATGTTGTGTCGTTTCGGCGTTTTTTGTTGTGTATTACTTGTTTCTGTGGGATGGATAGGTCAGTGCGTGTACTTTAGAAGAGGCTGGCAAGGATCATGTATTGCAACCACGATACACCACGTCACTCCGCTGAAACTGCGTTCAGAGACGACGCACCAAACACAAGCTAAGCATTGTCACGGTCGGTGAAGGCGCAACGCAGAAACGACGAATGCAAGCAAAATGGGGCAGTAGTATTAGTAGTATTAGTAGTATTAGTAGTAGTCGTAGCACTGGTAGTATATGTGGTTTTACGTAAAAAAAAACACAATATGAATATGAGGGATGCCGTAGTAGAGGTCTCCACAAATTTTGACCAACTGGTGTTCTTTAACGTGCACTGACATCGCGCAGTACACGGGCATCTACATCTACCGCCGAGGCCACAATCGAACGGGCGGCATTAAGGTCAGCAGCGGAGCACCCTATAGCGACTGGTCCACTGAAGCGGATGCGAAACGAGGGCCAATTAGTTAATAGCATCTCGAGGCTATTTCAAAACAAATATAAAAATAATACAAAGGTGAGATACTGTTTGCGTTTTTTTATTATTTCTTTTCAGCTTTCATTCATTATACTGATTTTCAAAGGGCAGTACAAAGACACAGGGAAAAGAAAGACATAGCGACAAACCTTTGTCTTTGCACTTCCCTTTCAAAATGATATGAAGCAGCTAGCCCAAACCAAAATACTCCTCATTCATGTTACACAACAGAACACACAAATTGTACATGCCAAGTAGAGCAATGTCACGTGAAACGCTCTTAATGAGGTACCGTTTAAAATGCATGATATAATCAGGAAGCGGGAAATTTTTCGTGTTTTTCTACATATAGCTAGCATTTAATGAAGATCTGATGAAGGGCTTATGATATGCGACGTCAGCCCACAAATGTCAACGTGAAGGAGCGACAGAAAAACATGACCATTCCTTGCTGTACGTCACTCCCTAGATCTTGCGGCGCCCGCCCCCGAGAAAGGCAGTGGCATTCTTAAAAATTGAGCGTTTTTCCGCGGCATGTAATTTTGCAAATATTAACAGGAATAATCCGGAGTTCCCAGTGCACCATTATGCTTGTCTGCTCAAAATGCCCAAACCTAGTGAGGAGTCCTTTAAGCTTAGTGTTCACCGATAGGGGAGAAATTGGTCCTACGTGATTAGACCTAGCATCCCTCTCTCCTGAAGTATCAGTGGCCTGGTTAGTCGCTCCTGCGCTGCCCTTCCCAGCTACAACGAAACAAAATAGACCCATAAAAGTGTCAATTTAATGGTGCACACTTGACGCACAATGCTAGACAATAAAACGAAAAACCACACACTGCGAATCGCATAGGAAATGCATGCCTAGGTTCAATTGTTGATACCTTCCTGCTATCAAAAACAGTATCATTTTTTTTTGCTTTTTGCCATAGGTACAAGTCACCGACATCGTTGTTCTGGGTTATTTCAATTTTTGTAGAAATTTATTGTGCCTATAATTATGATATTGAGGGCCTAAAACAGTGTTTTACCTGCCTGTCTTTGGTGCCTAAAACACTTTTTAATGTCTAAAAATCAAGCCTCCAGTAATAACGTTGCAGTAGTGAAATTTTACCTTACACACATCCACTAGCACGTACACATTGATACGAAAGCATATGTGAACTTATGTGTAAGTCACCAAGTCAATTGTGCTCAGAGCATCAATGTAAATTCAGTTTAACACCATGCTTACAATTATTACTTTTATTTATATATAGAATAAATTAGGAGAGGGCAAGGTTCAGAACCAATGCCTATCGGCGTGACCTCAGAGAACATGCAGCGTCCACGGCATGCTTGAAACATTAGTGGCCAAGTGTATGGGGTTTTGAAACAATCAAATAACGATCAGATGCAAGTGATATTGCAAACATGCTAGTAGAAGGCCATTAATAAAGAACTTTAACTACAGACCTCGCAACTTTGCCAGAACTGCTCCGAGAGAGCAGCACCACGCCTACTTATAACCAAAACAAAAGTTCATTGTAGTAAGTTTTTAAAAAGTGGTGCCAAAAACATCGCGATCATGATGCATTTCCAGCAGTTGCATTATATAAAAGTATGGCATTTGATATTGCTTTCTATGACTCCGAGAGAGTTGGCTCCTAAGGGGACCTTTACCGCCAGCAACATCAATGCAACCTGAAGGTTCAAATTTTTGGTGAGGCACATTTCACTTTGCATGTTGGCCCAGCAACCAACCTGCGAGGAAACACCCTCACTGCAGTGATCAATAAAGTATTGAAGGAAAAGCTATGTGTATACTGCACATAGCTAAAGCAAGGCTAAAATATTGTCTTCTACAGCTGGAAGGAAGGGCCATCATTCTATCATAGTAATGGCAGCTGTGCCATCACAATGCAATCTGTTTATAATAATAACAGCTGGGCATCTCTTAAAAAGCTCCAATTTAACGCGCTTTGACACAAATAAGGATATTCGAAAGCAAACATCAGTAACTCCAAAAAAGTAAAAACTGTACAATTACATAGATTAACCAAAATGGCAGCAGTGCAGGTGAATGAATTATTTCTACAGCAGTCTTCTTTGAAGGCAAATGCAAGTACAATCGATATAGCAAGCAGGAATTTCAGCACAAAGACTGTGTCAACTTCAATGTCTCATTTAGCAGGCATTTTCCACAGCTACAAAACCACACGGAAGGAAGGCTGAAAAATGACAAGTGCAGTCACGCGGAGTACCTCGCTTCGTCCTGACGTTTCTGTCGTCTAATGCTATCCCACAGCCAATCCACGGTAACAGTCTTTGCTGGATGTGAACACTGTTTAATGCCTACATTTGGAGACGACAAAATGTGCGTCACGTTATCACCTTCACTGTCTGCAAGCGTACCATTGTATGCAACGAAGTACCTTCTTAGCAGCCTGCTTGGAGGAAGACACATTCGGACACCTGTGAAGACGTCGGGAAAGTCGCAAATATTGTTCTTTTCTGCAGATGCTTCAGCTTTGACAATATTCTTTAGTGCTCCTTCTTCTTGACGCTCTTTAACAGGTGTAGGCTCTCGCTTGAAAACCAATGATGGTGTCTGCTTTGAAGAATCAAATTTTTTCGAAAAAATGTTTTTCCTGGCCGAAGCGGACCTGTCGGTAGGGGAAAACAAAGCGTTCGTGACGCTGCCTTCAGGCTCTCGTTTCAAAACCAATGAAGGGGTCTGTTTGGGAGAGTCAGATCGTTTTGAAGACTTGTTTTTCAACGGCGAAGCGGGCTTCTCTGACGAAGACGACTTGTCTGTCGAGGCGAACGAAGCGTTTCCGATGCTGCCTTCATCTTCGCCAAGGTCAAGGTCGAAGGGCTTTGCCCTAGAGTTCTGGAACATCTTCCGCAGCTCCGGTAGTGTCGTTGCCTCCTTTGGAGTCTTATCCGTCCGAATGCGTGTGACCCGCGGGAAGCGGATCGAGATACCATCCGCGGTGTGCACCTCGGCTCGAGTGAACTCGGCACCGGCTATCTCCCAAACCTGTGTCGTGTCCGGGTCCTTGGCGACAAAGTCTGGCACCAGCACCTTCTCGACATCAAGCCACGCAGGCACACGCTCCATCTGCCGTGATATCTTCTTCATTTCCAGTTCCGTCTGAAGTCGCTCGAGTGTCTTGTCATCGTGGCCACCGTGGACTTTGGTGACGGTACACCAGCGGCCGGTTGCCGGATTCCAGCAGCCCATCAGAAAGATAGACATGATGCCACCGTTGCTTCCAGTACCAAAGTATGCTCCAAGCACTGCAAGGTCTGCTGAATCTGCCATGCTTCCACCCTGCATATTACACAATGCCTCGCACTTAAAAGAACACAAAAGGCAGTTTGACTAACAGTTCTTCCTGTCATAGGAGCAGTTATGCTTGGCGCTCTACTTTTTCTAAAAATCAAGTGCAGAGTAAAATGATAAAAAAGTGCATAGAATGGCACACAAGTTACAACACCACTACCTTAATGCCCACATATCGGCCTCCTGTCATGACACACATCATGGCAACTTTGCAGTCAGACGGGGATAATGATCTTCGTGGTAAAGTTTTAAGACTGACACAGAAGAATTTGTGAAGGATTGTTTAACACTGCCTTTTCACTTACGACTTACCATTTAATTCCTATTTTTGGTATTGATAATCAGTTTATGAAGCACAAGAATGGGACTGCACTGGTGCCACACACATGACTTGTCTCAAAGGTCCATACTAAAATAAAGTATTGGTGGTGCATTCCAACACCATCTTTTGGTGCCGTGTTGAACAACAATACATTAAAACTGCTTCTGTTAATGAAAAATTCTCATGAAAAAATTGCAAATGCTTTTTGCAGATAAATGCAATGGAGTCATTGAAACTGTAGTATCCTGTAGCTGAACTCTGGGTCGAAAAAAAGAAAAAGAAAAAAGAGTGACACCAATGCTACTCATGATTACATATACACATCGTCGTGAGCCAGTTTTACATTCACCACAAGTCCAAAGCCTCTCCTAGCTGCCTTACGCTGTTCTGTCTCAGATAAGCCAGTTCCATCTGATGCAAACAAACTTGTCTATTTGATGAAATCACCTAATAATATTTGGCTATGCTTTTCATCTTTTGTGTACATTCTGTTGCTGACGGACCTCCAGTTGCGCATTCTACACATTAAATCTGGGTCAGCCTAGCTACATTTTACAATGAAAGCTGTTATGAGATAGGAACACAGGCCAAGCTGTAGTTGTCTGCCGCTGGTGTCCGTAACCACTATTGCAAGAAATAAGAAATAAATAAGACACAGTAAACGAACACCAAGGGGACAATGGGATTCAAATCGACGTGCCAGCCCAGTATTCTACCACTGGGCCATGCCGGTGCTTGGAACTCATTTCTAAACTGGCCTTTGGCAGGCTTGATGTCGGGAAAGTAATTGCATTATTATAAGTAATAAAGCGTTTTAAAACATCAAATAAACACCCAGGCGTCATCCAATGTGAATTGCATAATGAGTGGGTCGTCCAATGCTCCAATCCATTAGAAAACTTGTTCTTGATTGCCTATTAACTGTAGTGCACACCCACATCAGGCATAATTCTTCATCGTCGTAAGCCACTGCATAGAAAAAAAGGAACCACATTCCTAGCAAGTGTGTAGTGGATACCACGCTTCTCCGAAGAATGACTAAGGGTAGCATGGTGAATGCTGCCTTACTTCACAGAAAATTATGATTTATGGTGCAGTGGCTACCCAGCAAGTGTGCTTGTAGTAGTTACCCAAGGAGTCTTTATAAAAGGCTCTGAAAGGCCACTCTTCTAGCTTTCGCTGTGACTGTGCTGCGCTTTCCTCGCAGGCCTGGCGTATTTTTACTCTTAATGCGACCTATAATAATGCCTCCCTCAAGTGTGATTACAGAGAGGCTAGAGCAACCTACGACTAGTATCAGAAAGCTCACTGCTGATCACAATTAAGCCAGTTTTGAATCGAATTCCTCAAGCCTGATTGGTTTCCTTGCATAAAATAGCCAATCACAATTAAGAAATTTGATCAGGGTCGAGCCCAATCATGATAAAATGTAACCATGCGGCACTGGTACAGTACTTGATTACCTCAAGGTAGTCCTTCTTAACCTTGAGCCAATGTCGCTTTCCTGGTTCATAAACGCCATCGGGGTTTTTGAGCACAAGACCTTCAAGGCCCTGAGAAAGAACGTCGTTGATGAGGTCTCGCAGCTTCTCACGCGTCGTGATCACATGCTGCTCACTGAACACAATGTGGTTCCTGATGGGCGACATGTTGGCCTGGAGGATCTCCCGGCGCTCACGCAGTGTCCGATCCAGCAGGCTCTTGCCGTTGTAGTGGAGGCAGTCAAAGACAAAAAGGCATACGGACGCGTCCTTGAAGGCTGCTCGCTTGTGGATGCCCAGTGTTCCAAAGGGCAGCGGCTTTTGCGTGTGTGTGTCGACCATGAGGATTTCGCTGTCAAGGACCAAGTCGTGGCCGTGCTTGAAAGCCTGCAGGTGGGGATGTCCAAGAGAACAGATGCAGTGATGAAAGTGACTTTCTACTTTTTCAAGCAAGCTTTGGAGCACGAAAAGTACTGAGAGCAGCCTTAAGTGTTTTTCGAGAGGAAAACAAACAACAAAAATACATTGAAGCACCCTTTAGTGTTTTAGGAGCAGATACAAAATCTGTCATTCACCAATTAGAGTTCAAAGCATCGTCAAGCATCTCGTAAGTATTAATATTTATTACAAGAAAAGCTGTTATGAGATCACTTTTCGGGTCACGCACAGTTGTTGTTGTCCGCCACCGGTGTCCGTAACCACATCGCGAGAAATCGGGAAAAAAAAACCTTGCACCAATGACACAATAGGGCTTGAACCTGGGTTCGCTGGACGCCAGCCCAATATTCTACCACTGAGTTGCGCCGGTGCTTGTAACTTGTTGTCAAACTTGCCTTAGGCACGCTTGATGTCGGGAGAGCAATCGCGTTAGTACGACTTATAACGCGTTTTACAACACCGAAAGAACAACCAGTCGTCGCACAACGTGAATAGCGTAACGAGTGGGCCGTCCAGTGCTCCAACCTATTACAAAAGCTTGTTCTTGTTTCCCTATCAACTGTGGGGCATACTCACTTCAGTCATATTTCCTCATCGTCGTGAGCCACTGCATGGGCAATTGGCACAAAATTCCTTGCAAGTGTTTAGCGGATACCACGCTTCTCAGAAGAATGACGAAAAATAGCAAAGCGAATGCCAGCCTACTACCCAAAAGTATATTATTAATGCCCTAGTGGGTAACAAGCAAGTGTGCTTGCAATAGTTACCCAATGAGTGTTTTGAAAAAGCTCTGAAAGGTCGCTCTTCTAGCTTTCGCTGTGACTGTGCTGCGCCTACCACGCAGGCCTGGCATTTTTTATAAAGTATATTTCACAGACAACAATCAATCTAAATTTCAAGAAGCAAACAATTAAAAAAATTGCTGGTGGTCAAAAAAGTACTGTGAAATGAGCTATATAATTAAAATACTAATATTTATAACAGATAACAGCACCATATTTTAGAACTTAGTACTAACCACAGCTCCACATAACTCTTGCCAAATAGGCAGTAGATAATCCGCATGAGATAAAAGCAATCCTGCTCATTTTCACATTTTCAGGGGTGGAAGTGAACTTAAGTGTTTTGGAACAGCTCAGGAAGCAGGAATAAAGCTGTTTTAGAGCAGCTTTGGCGCAGTAAAATGGTGTATTGGAACATGTTCGGAGACCAAACTGTGTGTTTTGGAGCAATGAAAGTTAGTTATGGAGCAACTTTATAGGGTAAAACATCATTTTAAATCAAAATTATTCCTGATGAATAAAAATTCCAATTGTTTTCACTAAACATTCAGTACTACTGAGTTGACCAGACTTACTACATACAAATGCATGTGTGTGTGTGTGTGTGTGCATGCGTGCCTTCGTGTTCCCATCATTAAACATCACAGCTGGCAGTGAAATAACTCTGAGAAAACAATGGGTATGCAATTCTAATCTCTCTTTTTTATGACTGCTAAATAAATGCGCCCTTCACTTTGCAGAAGCATGTTATTCCAAAGCTAATTGAACAAGCTACTCTGCTCATCTGCCTCGAGCGAAGTGGGATGAGCAATTCACAAGGCAAATTTGCGTGCACAGTACAACTAGCCGCCCGGCACCAACGGCATGGGCAGCATACACACCGGGCTATACACAACTAATCAGGAGATGTTGCATGGAGTCCACGCTTACTCCGTGTTTCGATGACACTGTCAGTTGTCGCTTAGTATCACATCGCCATGGAGATGCGCACATATGTATCACGGAAGGCCGTTAGTGTTGATTCTGTTGCTATTTCAGTCGATGCGTATCACGAACCCTGTAATAGTTTTTAAATGCTCTTTGGCCCTGCCACAGAGCGCTACCATACGATCGTGCAAGAGTGCCAGCCCAGTATTCTTTTCCGCACTTCGGCAAAAAAGGTAGAAAAGGCTTTGTGCTAAATACTTTGGGCAACATCTGCTTTGCCACAGTATCTGTTTACTAGTGGTGGTAGCACACGGCAGGAGATGCACATTTGTGCTTGTACTTCTGTTTAGTGTATGATCATGCCGCGTTCCCAGCCGGTACAAATTATCGAGGTTTCACAGCATTACTAGATAATCCATAGTTAATCATGTTGGTGTCACCACTTTTGCGAAGAAACCACAGAAATAGTACCGATGAGACAAGCACTAGCCAGCACCATGAATGAACCTAAATTACAACATGATCATAATCAAACGTGATCGAACTGCACAGGATATAGATGCGGCCGCATTCTTTGTGTATTTGATGCTCAGCGTTGCTCGGCCGACGATAATGATCGGCTAGATTTGGCAGTTTATGCTTCCAATTGATGATTATTGTGGAAATGGCTGTTTATGCGCAGCCTGGCGTAGCAGGTCCTATTGAAGCAAGATGGCGCAGCACTTCCACCCCTGCATTTTACACAGTAGCCTGCCAAACGCGCTATATGCTCAATATACAAATTTTGTCACACAAATGAAATCAGAGTCGATAATGCTGCACACTAGTAGCATACTGGGATGATAGTATACAGATTCTTTTCAGTTCCTATAGGACTTCTGTCAAACAGTAAAAGCTCATCATTCTCTCACTGTCATTTCATAGCAAGTTTGGAGCAATTATGAACAAAAATTGTTTGGAGCAGCACTTTCATCACTAGATCCGTCCAAGAGAACAGGAGTAGCTGGAAGACAGTGCTAGCAGGCAGGAAGTGGACAAAAATATGTTGTGCAGGACCACTAAGCACATTTTAACAGCGGATCTGTTTAAATATGGTGTACAGGAATGCAACAGTATGTCACCGAAAACAAGGTGCTATTTGTGACAACAGCCTGCACTGCCAGAGTACACCATACTACTGTGACACCATCTGTTGCCATTCCCTGAAGTAATTTATGGACATACAAAGCCCCCGAGATCAGTAATTGTGGTTGCCATGCCAGCTGTGCATGTCTGTGGGAAACTTCTTGAGTGCCTACACTGTTTCTCACATTGTGTTGTGAATTTTTTCGTGCACATGGTAGACTCACTGTTTCAGGAAGCCTGATGTATATTAGAACTTGCAAACAGATTGGGATTATGGGCTTATTCACGAATAATAGGATAAAGCAAGATGTACACACACTTTTTCTCTCTTCCATAAAACTTACTTTATGAACCTGTAACTAATAGGCGACTTTCTAGCACAATTTATTCACACATCAATGCGAACCAACCACAATTTAAAAGTGTAAGGGTGACGTTGCCGCTAAAGCTTTTTTGCAAATTCATCTTTCTCAAAGACAGCATCTGAATGCAGCCACCTCTGTGACAAGCACATGCAACCTTTCAACTTTCCAAGCTGCCTCACATAACATTGTACAATGTACAAACAACTACAAAAGTTTACGAATTATGCAAGTGTCTGACCAAGAGCTTCTTCGTGACGCTTCTGCTACATTAACAGTGATTAACGGCATCGCTACACCCAAGACGCATTTTTCTTTAATCAATGCTAGGGCTAATTTCTGTTCTCAACAGTTATGCTGATAGACTTCCCAGGCAAGCCTTGATAGCTGTGATTCTGCTGTCAAAATAGAAGTGCGACAGTCATAATTCAAATAAATGCTTTTGAAACGGGTTGTTGAACAAGCAGGAGTTGACTCGGCGAACGGAAGCTTTATTTAGCGCAAGGGCTAACTGAACATCACAGCAAGTCTTCTTCCTTTTCTATACTCGAGCTCCACGCCCACTGCCCTCGTTACAATAAACCCCGGGCGATGAGAGAGCCATCCTGGTGACCTAAGGACAGGTGTACACAGAAGGGTCATGGTATGGCTTGAGCCGAGAGATGTGTACGATTTCTTGTCCTCAACGGCGCTTGTCCGGAGATGCATCCAGCGGCTCGACCAGGTAGTTGACAGGAAATGTTTGGCGTACAACTCGATAAGGGCCATGGTACCTGGACGAAAGCTTGCGGGAGAGTCCTGAAGGAGTAGAAGGAATCCATAACCACACCATTGAGTTCGGAGCAAAGCTCATAGGCGTGGTTGATGCGTTGTGGCAATGTTTTTGGCGCGTCTGGTCATGTGACGCGGACGCACGAGCAAGCTTCCGACATTCTGCAGTGTGTGCTGCTGCTCGAGAAACGGTAGTCATCTCTGAAGAATCCGGTCGATAAGGAAGAATAGTATCCATTGTTGACGATGGCTCACGTCCATAAAGAAGAAAGAAAGGCGAAAATCCAGTGGTGCTTTGCGTTGCAGTGTTGTAAGCATATGTCACAAAAGGCAGTATGCTATCCTAATTTGATTGGTCGGATGAAGCGTACTTGGCCAGCATAATACCAAGTGTACGATTAAAACGCTCTGTCATCCCATTAGTTTGCGGGTGATAGGCTGTGGTAGTGCGGTGTATGATGCGACACTCGCTCAAGAACGCTTTGATGGCATCGGAGAGAAAAGTGCGGCCGCGGTCGCTTAGTAACTCCCGAGGTGCTCCATGCCTTAAAACCAGGTTTTGCAGTATAAAACATGCAACGTTTTTTGCGGTAGCAGAAGGTAACGCAGCTGTTTCAGCGTACTGCGTTAGGTGGTCGATAGCGACAATGACCCAGCGGTTGCTACTCGAAGTATAGAGAAGCGGACCGTACAGGTCGATTCCGACACGAACGAAAGCTCGTGCTGGACATGGCAACGGCTGCAAGGGACCTGTGGCATGTTGATTGGGCATTTTGCGTCGCTGGCACATAAGGCAAGACCTTACGTAACGGCGAACGAAACGGTACATGCCGCGCCAGTAGTACCGCAGCTGCAAGCGAGTGTATGTTTTTAACACACCAGCGTGGCCACATTGCGGATCATCGTGGAACGTGACACAGATGTCAGAGCGCAGATGTCGGGGAATGACGAGCAACCACTTACGGCCGATCGAGCTGTAGTTTCGGCGGTAAAGCAGGTTATCCCGAATAGCGAAGTGTCCTGCTTGACGGCAAAGCGTCCTGGAAACTGGAGCGGGCGTCCGGTTTGAGAGCAAGTCCAAAAGAGAAGAAATCCAAGCATCTTTGCATTGCTCAGAAGGCATGTCCGAAATGCTGATGGCCAAGGCAGCACTGGTGGAGATAGGCGAGCCGACAGGCTCTGAAGCTAATGGCGAACGTGACAGGGCATCAGAATGCTTCCGGCCAGAACGGTAGATAACACGGATATCGAACTCCTGTAACCGCAATGCCCAACGAGCGAGCCGACCATTAGGATCTTTTAGTGAAGATAACCAGCAAAGCGCATGGTGGTCTGTTACAATATCAAACGGACGTCCATACATATAAATAAGGCCGAAATTTTTCGATTGCCCAAATAATGGCGAGGCACTCCTTTTCAGTTACACTGTAATTCTTCTCGGCTTTACTAAGGGTGCGGCTGGCATAGGACACGACGTACTCGTCAAAGCCATCCATGCGTTGGGCCAGTATGGCCCCTAGCCCGACACCACTAGCGTCTGTATGAAGCTCCGTTGGAGCAAACGGATCGAAATGTCGGAGTATGGGAGGCGCGGTGAGGAGCCGTCGGAGTTCCTGAAACGCATCATCACACGCCTGCGACCACGCTGACAAATCAGAATTTCCGGCAGGAAGATTGGTCAAGGGGGCGATAATGGAGGCGAGATTGCGGACGTAGCGCCGGAAGTAAGAACATAGGCCGATGAAGCTTCGAAGCTCTTTGATGGTGGTTGGCTTTGGGAACGCCGCGACTGCATTAAGTTTCGTAGGGTCCGGAAGAATGCCGTCCTTAGAAACCACATGGCCGAGAATTACAAGCTTGCGAGCGCCGAAGTGGCATTTCTTCAAGTTAAGTTGAAGTCCCGTTGTGGAAAGGCACGTAAGAACTTGCTCAAGGCGGCTGAGGTGGGTCGCAAAGTCGCTTGAAAATACCACAATGTCGTCCAAATAACAGAGGCACGTTTTCCATTTCAGACCTCACAAGATGGTATCCATCATCCTTTCGAAAGTGGAAGGCGCATTGCAGAGGCCAAAGGGTATAACGGTGAATTCATATAGTCCATCCAGTGTTACAAAGGCTGACTTCGGGCGGTCACCCTCTGCCATGGGCACCTGCTAGTAGCCGGAGCGTAAATCTAACGAAGAAAAGAACTCTGCTCCTTGTAAGCAGTCCAGAGCATCATCGATACGCGGCAGAGGGTATACGTCTTTCCGCGTTATCTTGTTGAGTCGGCGGTAGTCAACGCAGAACCGGATGGATCCGTCTTTTTTCTTGATGAGAACAACTGGTGAAGCCCAGGGACTGTTGGAGGGCTTGATGATGCCACGTTTCAACATGTCATCCACTTGTTTGTTAATGACACGGCATTCAGCAGGTGACACATGGTACAGACGCTGTCTTAGCGGCGCTTGTTGACCGGTGTCAATACGGTGAATGACCGCAGAGGTTCGGCCTAAGCCTGACTGGTCACGATCGAATGAAGAGCGAAAGCGGAGTAGAAAATTTATAATCTCTTCGCGCTGAGTTGGTGCGACCTCAGAGTCGATGGCATCCGAGAATACGTCGAGAACATCATTAGGCGTGTTGATAGGAATGACAGCAGAAATTGGGAGCGAAACCGTAGAATTGGGTATAGTAGCCGGAAGAATGCACTCGTAAGGTTCGTAGCTTCCCAGGCATTCTCCACATAGTAGGGATGACGGGCTGTCCGAGGGATTGCACACATAAATGGCAGCGTGACCGTTGCGAAAAACGACGACTGCAAACGGAAGCATGATATTACGACGGCACGCAGATGGGACCGATGGCATAAACAACACAGGCGATTTCGGAGGGGAGGCACACGACACCGAGACAACAACGGCTGAGAAAGGCGCAATGTCAACGTCAGAAGCAGCAAACACTCTACACAAAGCACCATCGTCGGGGTCATAGCACGGCAATGATAACGCGAGTTCGGAACGAGCACAGTCGACCAAAGCAGAATTTGACGAAAGAAAGTCCCATCCAAGCATAACGTCATGCGAAGAACAGAATAAAACTACAAATGTGACGACGTACATCGCACCTTGAATGACGACGCGTGCAGTGCACAAAGCTGAAGGCTGAATATGATAGGACGTAGCTGTCTGCAAAGATAGGTCGGTAAGTTGCGTGGTCACTTTCTTCAAGTTTCGGCACAGTTTCTAGTTAATTACACATATGGCAGCTCCAGTGTCAACAAATCCGTGCACCTTAATGCCATCAATATAGAGTTCGATTTCGTTCGGGGGACAGCAGTTAGGTCTTGAAATTTTCGCTGCCAACGCAGTTCTTGCCTCCGGAACTGCGCCCGTCAGCTTTCCCCTCACGGTGGGCTGTTGCGACGTAACATTGGAGAAATAGATTGACGACGAGGAGAAGGTGAACGGCTTGAGCCGGATGATCGGTGACTGGGACGTACGTCTAGAGGTGGATCAGCAGGAACGGGATATCGCGGCTGAGTGGGCATGGTGGGCATGTAACGTGAGGCCCCTGCAATATCATGAGAAGGGAAGCTGCGACGATGGCAGTAACAAGCTACGTGGGCTGGGATGCCACATGAAAAACATATCGGCCGATTATCCGGAGTGCGCCATTGGTTGACGGTAGGGGCACTGTTCGCTGAATAAGGTACCATAAATGGTCGTGCAGGCGGCGGCGTCATATAAACGTTCTGAGCTGTTTCGTATGCAGCCGGAGACGGGACGGTCAGCGAGCGGGAAGGTGGCGTCGACGAATAAACGTGGCGAGTAGCTTCGTAAATGGCCGGAGACGCTGGCGCACGTGGCCGAGCAACTGCGGCTGCATATGTTAGTGGTGCGGTAACAGTTGGTGGAGCCTGAGCTGGCAGCAATGCTTCGGCAACTTGCGATTGAATAACCTGGCGAAGCGAAGGCGACAAGGGTGCCATCGGCTCGGTAGTTCTTGTGATTATAGATAGCTGCCGGGCGACCTCCTCGCGTATGAATTGCTTTATGAGTGCCATCAACGCAGAGTGGTCGGCGGTGTCATGGCGATAGTCAAGGGATGAGATGTCCGCGGTGTCTTGAGCAGCACAACGTGTAGAAGCGCGCTGCCTACGCAGCTCATCATAGCTTTGGCAGAGCTGAATCACCTCGGCGACCGTTTGGGGACTCTTCGCAGCCAGCATTAGGAATGCACCGTCGTCGATTCCTTTCATGATGTTCTTGATCTTGCCTGCCTCGTCCAGAGTCGAATCGACGAGCTTGCAGAGAAAGAGCACATCTTCGATGTAGCTCGTGAAAGTTTCATCTGCCCTCTGTGCTCTGCCCCGCAAGCGCTGTTCAACACGAAGGCGGTGGACAGCAGGACGGCCAAAAACTTCCGAGAGGGTTTTTGCCGATTCCGACCAGGTACTGAAATCACTTTGATGATTCCTGTACCATAGTTTTGCCACGTCGGTCAGGTAAAAACTAACATTTGTGAGCTTATCGGCTGCGTTCCACTTATTGTATGCGCTTACCAGTTCATACTCAGCAATCCAGTAGTCCACATCTTGGTCCTCTGTGCCACCAAATATGGGGGGGTCGCGCTGCCGGAGAGCGCCAGCGCAGAAGACAGGCACAGATGCGAGATCTGGAGTAGCGGCCTGAGATGGCCCCGGATCAGTCATTGTAGGAGGTCGTTGGAGTGTGCGGCTACGAAGTTACAGGGTGAGGACCAGATGTACCCCGCACTTCCACCACTTGAAACGGGTTGTTGAACAAGCAGGAGTTGACTCGGCGAAGACTCGACAGAAGCTTTATTTAGCGCAAGGGCTAACTGAAGATCACAGCAAGTCTTCTTCCTTTTCTATACTCGAGCTCCATGCCCACTGCCCTCGTTACACTTTATGCAAAAGCAATGAACTATGTGCTATGGGACAGCATAAAAGTGATACACCAGTGATTAAGAACAAGACCTGTTTCTGACACAGTGCTGCAACCAACAATAGATGGCACAGACAAACAGTTTCGCACGTACGCGTGTGGTCTATAAACTTTTGTGGCTGACTGTACATGTATTCACACTGCTCTCTGTAACAAAATGTCAACCCTGACAGCTTTACAACAGTAAGTGCTCTGCCTATCAGCATTTCTAGCATGATTGGCCCTTGGCTAGCTTATAAATATCTTCGAACTGTACCAAGTAATTGAGAATATCGTACCTTAGGTATGAAGTCTTTCAGGTGGTGAACCTTATGCGCAGACACTGGCTTCAAGCTTCTGCTGAAGAACAAGAACTCAGAGCCCTTCTTGTGTAGCTGTACACGCTCGCCATCGTACTTGATCTCGGCATACATGCCGTTGGGACACTTAATGAACGCATCATCCACCGAACCGCAGGGTTCCGCTAGCATCGGTATCATCGGGGTCATCAGGCTGGCCGAGACACTGACGTTGCCTTCTTTCGAGGTCCTCACAACGTCCTCCAGGTTTCGGGATGCCTGGAAGGCCTGATACGCGTCGGGGTGGAGGGCCTCCAAGATATGTTTCGGACCAGAGTTGATGCGTATGTCATGCTTGATGAGCCTAACGATCATGACCAGGTCGTTGACCGTGCAGCGGGCGCTCAGGTGCCTCAGGAGCTGCATCTGGTCGTCTTCTCGGGTGAGTTTCGAAAGACGTTCCAGGTAGGCGTCCACGTCCTGCATGGTGAGCATGCTCTTGCTAGCCGGAGTGCCGTACTTCTCGAAGAAGGTGCCAACCGTGCGCGCCACGTCACCCTGTTCGAGGTCCTCGATCATTTCTTCGTGGCAACCGTTGCCAAAGATGCGGCTGAAGACCTTGACGAGCTGTTTGCTCTGAAGGTTGTACACCCGCTTGTTCACCATGGGAAGGAGGAACTTGACCCAGAGGTAGAGGTCGCCCGTGAAACCCTTGCGGGTACAACCCTCTTTGAAGAACCTCGCCACTATGGCCGTCTTGCCAGTGTAGGTCGACTCCTCGGCGATGGCAGCGCACAGCTTGCGAAACTCCTTGAAGGCGTCGTCCTTGCTGGTCTTCGAAGTCCGCTCGGACGACGCCTCCAGGTCTCCCAGGTCTAGCTGTTCCCCCGTGTCATCTGATCCCTGAGACGTCGAAGTCGTCAGCACTTTCTTCTTTTTAGAAGGCGTATTACCGTCGGAATTGTTTGCCTTTCGCTTACCAGGGCTTACGGCGACTCCAGTTTTTTCAGACAGTTCGTTAATGTGCTTCAGGACTAGCCTGCGATCGTCCGGTTCGATCTCGCTCCAACCTTCAAGGTCTCCGGCGTCTTCTATCTTCTTTGTGGTCGCGCGGGACCGCGACAGCTGCTCGAAGATGCACTCCACGTGAAACCACTGCTTCATTTCGCCGCCGCTATCGGAGAACGGGTTAGGTACGATCTTGCCGATGCGCAGCGCTTGCTTTTCGATCTTTTGCTTGCACTTCTTGCAACCCGCGGTGCCACGTTTAGCGTACTCGATGCAGAAGCGAGTCTCAGACATTTTTTTTTTTCAACTACGGAATAATGCACACACGGGGTAGAGGTTTGTCAGGGGATTGCGCTTGGGAGTAGCAGGGTGGTAAAGAACTGCACTCGCCGATTACATTTTGCCGTCAGCGGCCCTCCCAGGGAACACCTGTACCACTTTGGCCTGCCTATTTTCTGTTGCAGGGGCACGCCGCGACAGCCACTTCATGAGCTATGTGGAGTAAACTCGCTTTTCACGTCACCGTGAAGCGCGGCAACAAATCTATTCGTCTCGTCTCGAGACTACAGACAAACAGTGGGCGCGCATAGACATGCGCATACGGCCATCGCAATTTGACCGACGGATTGTCTCGTCTCTCTCTCGACTTGATTACGAGATAAATATCATAGCCTTCTAGATTTCTTTTGCCTGCCAAATTATCGGCGGTCACTTAGAAAGCGACCGTCGTCGAAACTATGGTGGTGGCGCCACCTAAGTAGGAGTGTCTTTAAATAAGTTTTTACGTTTTTGGAGCCTAAATGCAACAAAAGTAACGTAAAAAGTTTTGAAAACGCGTAAACGTAATTTTAGTTAACCCTACGTAAGTGAAGTTGTGATTCAGCAGGCAACTTTTTCAATACAAGGCATCCTTTAAAATTAGTAGCAAACGCCAAAATTGTCGATCTCGAAGGCCGAGTACCAAGACCCTTATTTCTACGTAGGCAGCGTCGCCATAAATGAGCGGCGTTTCGCGCTCATCCGGCAGGCAAGAGAAATCTAGGAGGCTATGGTCAAAGCTTTTGTCGATGCTGGCGACATGTAACGCTGTTTTTGCGAACGACGCTGTCTTCTGCTGGTAGAAGCGTGCTCGCTCCGGCATCTCTCGTGTAAGTTCATACTAGTTCTGTTTCACTTGCACCGTCCACGAGCGCACGTACAGGTCTCACTAAGAGTGTGTTTAAATGTACAGTGACCCGCTGATTGAAGTACACACTACTTTATACATGTTTGAGTGCTCTATTACATACATTCCGTGGAGGCCACGAACTTCGGCCCTATGCAATTGCGTCATTTCGCGACCCTGTTACATTTCATAACACTGCTCCTAAATTAAAATCAGGACGTGTCGCTGTTGTTTCACGCTATCGTATCAAGACAGCGGCCAAACGCCCCGCCAAACGCTTCGATCAGCGCTTCAGCTTAGCAAAGCTGTATACGTTTCAGCTTAGCTAAGCGAAAGTGCATATGTGTGTCGCCTTGCAGTAAGACCTAGCTGCTCACTTACTGCTGAGCGTTTACAGGGGAAATCCTGGTAGTTCTACACCAGTCCTCGTTCCAAATTTACATTCGTTGGCCGGCTTTTTGTTGATTCATTACGCAACATGACGCACGCACTTAAGCTCCACGGCGCACATTGTGGGAAACCGTATCAGTTTTCATAAATACGACTACAGTTTTCATAAATACGGCCGGATCAGTGAACAATTCAGATCTTACTGTCTCCTAAAGACGTGGTCATATTTTCCCCCGTTTATGTGACACCTCGACAAACTGACTGCTGATATCATGTTTCATTGTTTTATTTGAAATACCCTCAATGGACAGAAAATGGAGGGGCTGAATATAATAAATACTTGGTTATAGATACGAGATATGGAAATAAAGTAATATGCTGACACATTTACCGAATTCCAGTAAGAAAACCACGCTGAGTAGCAAAAACACGCTGGGTCAATTATAATCAAAACAGTTAGTAGTTAGAAAATTAGCTCATTAGATACACCGCATAGAGAGGTATATAACGCAAACATAATACTCAAAAAGAAGTAGCAATTCTTAAAATGCAAACATGATAAGCATAACAGAATTATACGAAACCTATGTGGCTTATAGCTATATAAAAAATAAAAGAAAAAAATAATGCAAAAAAACTGCGTGAAGTTATAACCTGCAGGTAAACTAATAAGGAAGGTGTAATATAAAAATGTCTTCCCTATACTGTAAACTATTAGCATTCTTTTGGAACAGTACTGCCTAGAAATACTGCAGACCAGCTGGAAATTATTTGGTAATTAAAAACTGTAACCACCTTATACTTGTTCATTTCAGTTGAATAAAAGCTGGTGGCAAAATTTTTACCTTGGTGACTGTAGCACTCAGACATATCAGAGCCGTGCAGATACAAGCCTAGAAATGACTACAAGGCTGAAAATGGTGATTCAGTTAATGCATATTTTCACCCGAATCCAAAAATAATAATTCTTGCAGAATGCTGCATTACCTTGAAGTACCTTGCCTGCTATGTTTATATATTACTCCATTTTAAAGGTTAGTTAACATTTATATATGATGTTTTTTTTTATTTACTTCAGCTATGTTGGTTTGCATTTGATTTCAAACTTTTTTCACCTTGTTGATATCCACAAGTTTCTACATTCTGACACGTGTGATAACAATAGCTGTCGGTGACAGCTTTTGGATGTCCTTCTGGTGTCAAAGGGTGATCAACTTCAACAGGAAACCAGGCCCAATCAAGACGAGCCCAATATATGTGCATAGTGGTCTGGCTCTTGATGCGCAGACTGACAACACGATTCAGATTAGGTTTGACCATGTGACGGTGACCTTATATATACCGGGTGCCCTAAATATCACGATTTAAAAAGGAGGAGTATTGTTGCACGAAGCACACATATTGTCCCCACTTTAGCCACTACAAATTGTTTTGTTGATGAGGTTTAGTTATTAGTCCTAATTATGTTTCTAACTCGACAAGTACTCACCTAATCATTAGAATGTTTATTAGAATGTATTAATGTGTTCTGTAACTGCAATCTGTATTTATTCCTGCACAATATTTTCTGCTATGTCGCAAATTTCTGATAATACGCGTATTTAAAGGATCGTACTGCACTGTATGCCCCCCTCACCTTATGCCTCTTCTGGGGCCTGTGAGGTATTTATAAGTAAAATAATAAAATAAATAAATGTCTATGAGGCATACGTAGACATGCTTAAGCAATGTCTAGCTGCCCTCTTTCCTGCAACTTACTAATTACGTGCACATTTCCTCAGCTGATAAACAATATGAAAAGTAATCTTGTGTAATTGCACATTTTATCGTACAGGCATGGACACTATGCGCCCCTCTTGACTCCTTCAGTCTGTCCTTTTATGATAAAAGCGTGAGAGATGCAACACCAACCAGCCCCTTCAGCTGCTCGAAAATAATACGCTGTCTTGACTTGCTGGCTAACAGTGATCTTGTCTGATGTTTGCAGGCTTTCTTTGTTAGCCAAAAAGCAATCACTCAATTAGTATGTTGCTGAAAATTAGTTGTTAGGTGTCATTTTAATATGCCTCGTTGAAATTTTAATGATTAGGTGAGTATATGTAGATCTATAAATGTAATTATAAATAGATAAGTACTCCTCAATAATAACAAAACTAGTAGTGGCTAGTACAGTATACTGGCTACAATATGCAGTGAATGCACTTCACACAACAATGTTCCTCGTTTTTTTTAGTCATGCTGCATGATTTCGGAACACTCTGTGTGTATCTTGTGATAAAAAAAAAAGGATTAGGAAGAAAACGAGGCGAGGAAAGAAAGTATTATTACGTTCTTTCTGTGTCTACTTTTGTTTGGGTAGCCACAGTTAGCTGCAGGTGCTATTCATTTCCTCTCTGAACTAGCCATTGGTGGCAAAGTCAGGCGCCATGGAGGACTTCCACTGGCTGTGGAAGTTCGGCCCTGGTTTCACCGTTTCGGGCGACAATGTCATCGTGCTTCACGAACCAAGCCAATTTTACGAGCAGCTCAAGGTATGTTGTCGCATACGCTGAGCCCCCGTCGGGCCCTTGTGCATGCTGTCGACGTGAAAGCTCATGTAATCGTAACAATGACCCCTTATGGTGCATTCATGGGTGTCAATTATGGTCAATTGTCATTATAGTGAAGTTGCATCTTATACGAAAATAAGTTCTTTATATCCAAAAACTCTATATAAGTGAAGATTTCCAACACTGTAGCTGTTGGAAACTATTCTACATATACTGTTTTATGATTGATATTTCGCCAAGTCCATGTATCTTATATATAGGTTTGAGTTTACATGAATGCTGCTAATTATAACATATGGTATACATTTCACAAAAGTTGTTTAAACTCTCCTAGGCATTCTTCTATAACATGAAGAATGCTACACTTTAATTTTGATATAACTAATATCTAGTATAACATATTTTCTGCTTTAATGAAGTAAATTAATTGTGGCCTTAATGAAAATGGCAATGTGACTATATGTTTACAATGAACTTTTGGATATATATAGAAGTTATTGCTGTGCTAGAGGCAAGGTTTGAGTGTACTACTTTTTGTTAACAAGTCACTTGTTTTTTCTTAGTGCTGCTAGTTTTATTTGAACTGAAGTGTCTCTTATGACTTCAGAAAGAGTGTTATGCACTCAGACCTTGGTATAACGAACCCAATTAAAAAAAATACTGGTTATAATGACATGAGTTAAACATGAGTTAAAATAGTCTTGCAATAAATACAGCATTAGGAATTTACCTTTCTTACAAATTTTGGGTATTACGTACTTATTTTCATGTAGATGCAACTTTGTTATAATGAGGTTTGAGTTATATTCGTTTCTTAACTCATTTTGATTTGTGGCATGGTAAGCTAGATGAATAGAACACTGTGATTGGAATTGTGTAGCTTGGTGATAGAGCATGGCTTCTGTCAGTAAACAAAACAAGGACACTGCAAACACCAGCTCATTCTTCTAATATATATACAAGAGTAATAAATAGGAAAACCAATGTGAACAAATAACCATGTATGAGGGGTAGCTCACTGTTCGATAAAGGCACAAGTCTGCACACATCATCTGCGTCACTTTTGGTCCACTTTCATTGACCCAAGAGAACGTAAGGTCGTTGTATGTGACTCTCGTTCACTATTTGGCACACCCTCATTCTTTGAATCTCTGCCAACTTCACCTCGAATTGAATTGTTGTTTTTCGTAATTTCATATAGCAAATAGGCTTCAAATAGTTGGGCATGTCAAATATTCGAACGAATAATAACTATTCTAATTCGCCTCGATTTTAATTAAATATTCAGCATGCGACACTTTGTAAAGCTGTTTTCACTGCAGTGGAGAAGTGCTATACTGTGAACGCACTTTTTCAGCAAAAAACTACACTCTTACGAAGCCCTACTTCAAAGTTAAATGCACATTTCGCCCTCACATAGACTCTTCATTTATTTTTAAATTTAAAAACTTATTATACCAGCTTGTATGCTATAAGTATAGTAAATTTTAAAACATAACATATTTTGCAGGTCATCACTTGCACTTTACTTTTAAACCAAAAAGAATGACATTTACATTTGCCTAGTTTCAATTAAAAAAAATGTAGGTTAGTTCAGTCATGTCACATATGTACATTTTTCAGTAGAACGTGCGATATGTGTTATTTGATTCAAAATTATTCAAAGCAATCTCTATTCACTTGAAGTTCACTTTACATTTCAAATTCACTATCCGAATAAGTGTAATGGCACAGCACGTAACATAACCATGAAATTGCTGGTGTTCATTTATGAGTACATGGTGAGAAAACACAAAAATAATGCACCTTCTATAAAGTGTAAAACTCTATAACTTTCGAGGCACACGCAAAATGTAATCAAATGCATCTAAATCTAACATGGAGGTATCAAGCAGCACAATATTAAAGTGAAAGAAGACAAGCAGATTGGGCGAGTTGGTCAGGTTGCATGATAGAAACGGCGCTTAGACACAGGAAGAGACATCGTTTATGCCTCTTTTTTCCTGTGCCTAAGCGCTGTTTTATATTTCTATTATAACATTACTGATAGTGGCAAGACCACAAAGGTATGATGACAGATTGACAATGAATTTCTTTACAAGTTTACTATTAATATGACACTTGTTCTGTACAAATGCTAGCCTTAGCGTGACTTCTCAAACCTAAGTGAAAGTTGTTTCAGTTATGACATAAATTGTTATGATTTGTGTGTTTCAATCAAAATCAGTTTTGTGATCTAGATTTTACATCTGATAGTAATCTACACATGCAAACCAACTGACAGGTGTGGTTTGGTGTCACATGGTCATCGACGAAGGCATCGGTCTGCATGTGCTAGACGGAATTCTTTATGTGGGTGAAGCTGTGCCCAGGCAGCGAAAAGTCTGGCTGCAAGCAATGCGCACTGTACACTGATTGACAGCAGTGTCTCCACCTTCCATAGTCTAATTTTCGATAAGGCATGTCAACAAAGGTTCTGAAGAACTAATGGCAGTTTTATGAACATTGCGGCACATTCTTTGCCGAGTTCTGGGAGAAACTTGAATACATAAAAATAAAGATAGAAATGGGCTTGGCAATATTGGTAAATGTCTTAGGTTGTTTTTATAATCTTGATTACTACTATGAAGGATTAATGCAAAAGGCAGTCCAGCTTTGAAGTGAAATCGCTAAAAAAAATTTCTCTGTTTTTTATTCTTTCCAAATTTTCAGAAGCTGACAGCATCTGCCAGCAAGCGCATCGTCTTGGCTTCTCTCTACCTTGGAAACGGGGAACTTGAGAAGGACTTGGTGAATACTCTGAATGTATTTAGTGTGATTGCTATCTGGTGCTTCACATTGCAAAGATTAGTGGGATGATTTTGTGTTTGCTAATATGAAGATGGACTCATATTTGTGTGTTCGATGAAAACATATCATTTTTTTGCATTTTTTTTTGTTTACCACTTTATAAATTGTTGAATGAACAGCATATCTTATAAAATACATGCATTCACTAGTCATACGCCATTACTGTTAAATTGCTTGTCTCTCTACACCACTCTGCCGGTGTTGCTGCTTTCTTGCTCAGTGCATCAGTGGATTAATATGAATATTATATTTTTTAATATTAACACAATCTGGCCACTCAGATAAAGGCTAACTCTAAGAAGTTTTACTTTCTGTCACTTCCTGCTAAACTTTCTTTTTAATGGCTTTTAAATCACATGTGGCTAGTTGGCTTGTACGCCTGGAGATTGTAGACACTCTATCCGAGCACATTGTTCTTTTAGTTTTCTCTGGTTGCCATTGCTGTTGCTTAATCTCAGACGTCCAATAATGGGAGAGCTTTACTGGTCCACAATGTGCATTCTGGGTCATGCTCCATTTTTGGCAAGTGAAACAGTAATGACATTTTTTGTTTGTTTTTTAATTTCATTACTAATATCATCTACTTTTGCTAGCTCTTCCTAGCATGTTCATTTACTGCAAAAGCAGGGACAGCTATTCGGTGTGGTAACATAATCATTAAACAATAGTTGCTGCCATTTATGCTCTTAATGTGTTTGTTATATTTATTTATATTTTAAGTCTAAAATACTTGCATGGAACCCTTTTAATATCTGTGTCAACTGCAATTAGGTTTTTTATGCAGGCTATAAAACTTCTTTGCAGTTGACCTTCAAAGGACATCACCAAAAATCCCTGACACAGCCATAATTGATCTTTAAAGGCCTTTATTAAAAGCCCTCAATGCTAGTATAGTCAACCATATAGTTACTGTATAAGGTACCCCTAGGTATGTTACCTACAGGTAGCATATACAGTGATTCTAGTCAACCTTTAGAAGCCTTCATTTAAAAGCCTTGACAAAGATGTAGTCAACCTTTAGACGCCTTTATTTAAAGCACTTTACACAGGTGTACTTGACAGGGCATTCTTAAAAACCTTTGACATTGGTGTAGTTCACCTTTATAGGCTATAATTATAATTACAAAAATATTTTATTAACATCATGACAAAGCATCATTATGCTTTTTAATTACTTGTGACACAGGTTTCCGAACTGCACGCGGCAGCCAAACGAAATGTGCAGATCCGGGTGTTGCTGGACTACACCAGGGGTTCGCGGGGTGAGATTAATTCACGTACGCTTTTGACACCCCTGTTGAAAGAATTTGGTGCTCCAACTGGTGATCATGGTGATCATGCAGAGTCCTTGAGCCAAGTTCAGGTTTGTGGCCTTCATGTGTAATGAATGCCCGAATGTTTCAGTTGAGAAAAAAAAGTTCATTGCATACGTGGGCTATCCATTTCGTTAGTCTGTTTAGTTTAGGCCGTTGCTGCATTTCAATAGTAAAACATATGTAGCCCAATTTTGGTGCAAAGAAATTTTATTTGGTATAAAACTAATTGCATTATTGTTGATAGTATTTAGTGTAAGTGTATCGCTGTTATGCACTGATATTAGTAATAAAATGCTTGATCAGCTTGCTTATAGTAATCTGATAAATCATATCAAGGTTCAACCCTATCACAAGACTTGCTGTCTGTGTCTGATCATTGCCTTGATTGAATGGCACAAAGGTGTGAACATGCCGTATTTCAAGCTTTGCTGTGACTGATGGAGCAATTAGAGTGGACATAATTAAAATTGTGTTTATGTAAAATAGCTGATTTTATTGTATGATGTTTGGAAAAGCACTAATTTTTAATTATATGTGTTCTTCGGGTCATGTTTTTTTGTTGTTGTTTTGCTATAGACTCCCTGTCATAAATACATGTTATGTAAATGTAGTACTACTAAGTACATGTGTTTTTGTATTAAATCTATTTCTATAATTTTTTAAAATTTTCTTATCATCACCAAGTGCTTCCGATGCTATCTGGGCAGTGTACAACTTCAATCTGGAGACTTAGAGGCAGAGTATTTGTCTGTGCTGACACTGGCAAAAAAATATTTTACATTACTTTATTAAACCTGGTGATTTGTTTATAAATGTTTTCTGCCTCAGGAATGTCAACCAAAACTTTGTCATATTTTACATTTGTACGTGCTTGTATTCATTTCATGTTAAAGTTCATAAGAAGGGTTCCACAATGACTAGGTTATGCACCATAATTTCTTATAGAGGCCGGAAACTGCATTAACTGTAATCTGTGAAAGCACGAATGGAAATAAGCAATGCACTGCTATTGACAAATAATAATGTTACTTCTGAAAATTTCACATCAGCACTCATTTTTCGCAGGTGGCACTGTACCACAGTCCACGGCTTCGTGGCCTCATACGCTGGCTACTGCCGGCACGATGGAACGAGACCGTCGGATTGAGCCATCTCAAGGTCTACCTGTTTGATGACACCCTCATCCTGAGTGGGTGAGCAGGTGATTTGGGTTCTGCCAATAATTGGCTGCCAATTTAGGCTTGAGTTTCTGCCAACTTCTACAGGGCACCATGTTTACATTTCTTGATGCAGTTTGTTTTCGCCATTTGTAATGATGAGTGTTGTGAAGATTGGGGTTGTGAACGGTGATAGCGAAAAAAAAAAAAAACAATAATCCTTGACTGAATTCAATCTGCTCCTATCTAATTTATATTATAATTAGATACGGTAACCATGATAGAAACACTCCTGTTTCTGACTAGATGTTGGATAATCTACTAATGACAGTACTTATGAATATTTTTTACCCCGCTTCTCGTAATGCTTGCAGCCAGTAACAACCCTGTACACATATTTTGAGTTACCTGTTGAGTTACCCTTTTGTGAAAAATGCCACATAACTAATTGTGCAATAGACTGGTATTTAATTACTTCATAATTATCATGGCCCTGTAGAAGTATCTACAGAACAACATCATACTGCTTTAACTTCCTCACAGTTCAGTGGCTTGCAATAATCGTTAGTAATTTTGATTACCTATCAACACTCTATTGTAATTTTTACCTCGTGGTGTAAATGATACAAGATGAATTAGCATAAACTTTATGTTTTTCTTGCAACGTTGTGACCACCATGTGGTGTTTCGTGTGCCTCACTTGCCTATACTGTCGTATATGCATATAACTGAATTAGAATATAACTTAGTAAAATCAAACACAGTAACAGCTACATGTTACTGTACTTAAGTACTTAAGGAGTGAAAAAAAAAAACCTGGAGGCTTAATAAGAAGGTTCAACTTGAATTGAGGACAATGCAGCAATCGATGAAACGGAAAATACGGGTGTAACCTTAAGAAAGAGGAAGAGAGCAGAGTGAGTCAGGGAAGGGAACAAACGGGGATTAAGGATATCATAGTTGAAATCAATAAAAAATTGACATGAGCCGGGCACGTAGCGTGTTTGTCGGCAGGATAACTGCTGGTGATAAACAAACTGGATTCCAAGAAAAGAGAAGCATGAGAGGGGGAGGCTGAAAGTTAGATGAAGTTCTGCCAGAATAATGCAGCAGTAGCAAGCACATGACTGGGTTGATCGGCGAAACGTGACAGTGGCCTTGCAGTGGGCATTGAGAGTCTGGTGATAATAATTATTGAAACCATTATGTGACTACACCATTTGTGTATTGTCATAATTTTTTCCCTTTCCACTCTTTGCCTTCCTGCAGGGCCAATCTGAGTGACCAATACTTTCGGAATCGACAGGACCGTTACGTCGTCTTTAGGAACTGTCCACACCTCTCCGATTATTTCTCTCGCGTCGTCCAGACCATTTCGTCGTTTTCGCTGCAGCTCCAAGGAGACGACTCTGTTTCCGTTCATCCGGGCTTCAACATACATCCTTTCCAAGGTACGTTGCGTATAAATGAAAACAAAATAATTCTGGAGTCTACCCTAACTCTTGACTTGGGTGTCTCATAGTAGCCCTTGCAAATTGGCATTCGCATGCCCTATTGTACTACCTGGGTAAACTTTGTGTATTGCACACTGCTGAAGTAGATCTCAGAGGCAGTGTAAAAAGAAGAGTGTAGTTGAAATGCACTGCGCAGGGTGTCACAACAATCCCAGCTACTCACAATGTTTCAGTGAACCAAATAACCTAATTAGCTTGACATTTAATTGGACCTTATCCTATGCCAAGCTATGCTATGATATCGTGTGTGTCACTTGAACCTCTAGCATTGATTTCCGTTTTTAGGAAAAGACGTTTTAGAAATGTATTTAGAAAACTGGATGTGGTTGATCTGATCTCCTTGGAATTGAAGCAAGAGTGTCACTTAATGCTCGTGTCACTAAAATGAATTAGCTGTTGCAGTGTTCTGTTGTAAAGATTATGGGCCCGATATAACGCATTGCAGAAAATGAAATGGGCACATGTCAACATTCCTGTTGTTAGCAGATAAAGCGTTGCACCACTAAGCTCCAGGATCCTGGTTCTATTCGTAGTTTGAAGAAACACGCAGAAGGTGTCGCACAATGCTTTTTCGTCTGCATTCTGTAGTGTAGGAGTGTGCGTATTTCTGAATACTAAGATGAACTCGGAAAGAATTGCTGAAATCTGTGCAATGTAATGAAAGTTATTAGCCTTCCAGCTTGAAAATCTCAGCAGGTAATCAGAACAACAACAACAACAACAAAAAAGTTCCTATCACATTTCTTTCTCCCACCGATCACATAGTCCGTTTCCAGTCACAGCGTGCCTTTTGCAGAAACAAACTGGACGACTCGCCTTACAATGGCCACTGCAAGGCACACCTAGCGTTTTTTTGAAATTCTTTTCAAAATTTCTTATTTAGAAACAGAAATCCTTTTGTATCTGAGGAAGTATAAATAGGGCTTCTATAAATTTTAGCTCACAATAGTGTCACCCATCTGTCATTGTATGAAAACTACATGTGTCTTGTTGTATCAAATCAATAAATGTTGTCACTCCTCCGTGATGAACCATCACTTCCTCACACAAAAAAAGCCATTGTGTGTCACCCTAATTCGTAACCAGTGTGGTTCCTCCAGCAAAATAAAATTTTAACAGCTTTGTTTTTAGCATTGCCACTCGCGCAATGATATTGGTGCATTCCACAGTTCAATAAGAAGTGATGAAAACTACACACTTAATCTGTGTCACATGGTTTCTTTAAATGCATAAAAGATTCACCAAGAAGTCCGGATTAATCCGAAGTACCTCACTCTAGCATGCCTCATAACAACATCATGCTTTTGGCTCATAAAGTGCCAGAATTCAGTTTTTTTTTGTGCATGTCACTAAAATGACTCCGTGAGCAAGTGGTTAGCCATCTATACATTCAATGTCATTTTCTGAAGCCGTTACAGCAATCATTCAATCCAAAGTGTTTCTAGACATACACACTGCGTAACATTTTCATTCGTACATTTGCGTTCTCTCAGTGGTCTAGAAATGTGTACAGGGCTCACAGAATTAAGTGCATCAATAAAAGGCTAAGTAATGCACACTTTCACTTCCACTGTATTTATTTTATGTCACATCAATGTAACGTTGCCTCGTACCCTTTACATATGGGCCAGCATCACCATTGGTGGCCTGATTTGCAGCAACACAACACAGTTGTTTCAAGTGATTGTGCATACTAATTATGCTGAAAGTCTTGATTTCGTGTTTCATTTTCATGAGCACCGGCCACAAAGAATAAGGTAACATGGCTTTACTGTACATTCCAGTACATTTCAGTATACTGTAATTGTGTACAATACAGTACGCAGTTACAGGCAACACTCGCATCAGCACCCTTCATATTGTTGGCCCCCTAATGGCAAGTGAATGTGGAAATATTGTTTGTGCACGGCACTAATCTGTCAGAAGAGTCATAGCTGTCAACCACCAGTATGCACGTCTAATGCGCTTCTATGCTCTCTTGCTTTTGCAAGAAAGAAACACACACATACCACCTGTGCAAGTGTTCTCTTTAGCAGTGGACCTGACTGTAAAACCAGTTGGTTACTATACATCCATCGAGACTTTTAAGAAATATTTACTTCAGACAGCTATCAAGAATTTGTGTCGACTGCAAACCAACGCCTCTCCGAACTCATCAAGCCAAACAGAGACACGCCCCCGCAACCTTGTCCACGTGATGCTTCAACCGACACGTGGGTCTTTCCGTTACTCCAGATGGCACCACTAGACATCACTCAGGTATGTAGAACAGTCTGTGGAATTCTACGGATTGTCAAAGTCATAAAGGAACTGCAGGTAAAAGAATTCACGTAGTGCCTTCGTGCAGGTATAGACAAGTACTAATCTCTTACTTACTGTAGCTGATTTATTTCAAGAAACTTGTAAAGCTAGAGCTAGCTTTCTGCCTTCAGTGCTGCCATTTCTAACCCAAGAATTGCTATACATTTGATTACACTTGCATCATTTCTTGTCTCTCCTTCCTGTAAATGTCTTGAGTTATCGAGAGCACATTAATTAATTGATTGATTAATTAAGCATACCTGACTTCAGATGTCGAGGTTGTGAAAAGTTATCTTAACCTGACTTGATGATTATTACACATTTGTTTGCAATGGCGCGGCAGTCTTAGTTCTGCGAAAGAAAGCCACATATTCTAGTATTGTAGGGCAATCAACAGAGGCTTCCTATTCTGAACCAAGCAAAGCTGCCATTGTTTTTGGTTTCATAGAGTTGATTGCCTTCATGTGACCAATGAGCAGTTGTTTTTTTATGCATAAATAAATTAGTTTCTTGTTGTGCATCGACATGTATTTCAAGAAGACCAAAAGATAAAAAGAGAGCGAGAGAATAAACTTTTATTTGAGCAAACACATTGTGCTCCCAAGGTCGGCGGTCTCCTTATTCCAGGTAGCTCCGGGCCTTCGCCATCTTCCGCGCCCGTTGAAGCATGCTGCGCTGATACTTCAGGCCCGGGTCTGATAACTTGGCTTCCCACTGCTCTTCGGTTAGTGTAGTGGCTGCAGGGCTTTGTCTGCATCGCCATACCATACGGAATAGGGTTTCCAGGACATCACACTGCTTGCAGTTGTACGAGTACTCGGTTGATAAATGCGGTGAAGCAGCGTACAGTGGACATAAGTGTTAGTTTGCAGCTTCCTGGGGGTTACTGCCTCTTTCAGAGTCAGGCTGGGGTGAGCTGGCGGGTAAATTATTCTGTTTAGCTTGTAGTGCTGCAGTATATTGTTGAACTTTTTAGGTACATCTTCTTTCTTTCTTAGCGCTTGCTCTGGGATGGTCCGGTAAACATGAGCTCGGGCAAAAGCATTGGCTGCCTCATTTCCCATCAGGGAGTTGTGACCTGGAGTCCAAATGATGTACGTGTCTGGTAGATTTGTCTTCGCTGCAGAGGCGAGAATTTATAAGGCTTGCTTAAAAATTCTTTCTTTATAAAAATTTTGTCAAGCTGCTTGCGAATCGGTTAGTATTACTGTGTCAGTACAGGTTGTGATTGCTAGCGCTATCACTGTTTCTTCTGTTGTGTCGATTTCTGTAGTTAAGATGCTAGCTGCTGTTCTCTCTTTGCCTTCCCTGTCGACTATGCTGACAGCATTGGCTGGGGTTACTGCATATTTCGCTGCATCAGTGTCTCTTGTGTGCGAATCGCGACTCTTGTTGGAGCTTCTTTATTCTGGCTTTTCTTCTTTCGAGATGATAGGTAGGATGCATATTTCGTGGGATCCAGGGTACTGAGCTGTTCTGTCTAATTATTGCTAGAATATTCCTTTTCTCATCACATTGTTTCATTGCTTCAGACCAACCCAATCTTCAGAGTGTCACTTGTTCAGTTTTAGTTCGTCTAAGCCATTCGAGGTAAGTTACTTCGTGTGCTTCGACGAGCTCCTCCCAGGTGTTGTGGTGACCTAAGCGTAGTAGTCGCTGCGTGGAAGCACGTTCATAGATTCCTATGGCAGTTTTGATGGCCTTTCTTATAAAGGGTATACAGTTTTTTAATTTCAGAATTCTTAAGCTCCAAGTAAGGGGTTTCATAAGTAAATCTGCTGATGATGAGTACTTGGATCAATTTGATGGTTCCATGTTCTTTCAAGCCGTGTTTTTTTTTTTTTTCATTTGATACCAGTCGTACCAAGTGTGCAACTTGTGTTTTGGTTGCTTGAAGCTTCGGTGATGTGACTGCGCCCGATCCGTCTTTGTGGATGTCTAGACCCAGGACTCTGAGTGATTCCACTTTAGGGATTTGCACTCCATTCAACCAAAGCTTTGGTTCTGAGATTTCACCTGTTGGCAGCCTTCGCCTTGTTCTGGCTTTCAACAGAAGAAGCTCTGACTTTTCTGGTGCACATGTCAGCCCATAAGCATTGAGGTAACTTTCTGTGCGGTCCACTGCCTTTTGAAGTGCATCTTGCTGAGCTCCTGGAGAGCTACTGGTTGTCCAGATGGTTAGATCATCTGCATAGAGGGCGTGGCTTATCCCATGTATTCTTTTCAATATATTCGGCAGTTTCATCATGGCAATATTAAAGAAGAGTGGCGAGATGATGGAGCCTTGAAGGGTTCTTTTGTTTGCCATTTCAAACGGATCTGATTTCGGAGTACCAAGGCACACTGTTGCTGTTATGCCACAAAGAAATTTTTGTACGTAGCAGTACGTTCTTTTGCCACAGTGTGTGTCCTGGAGGTTCCTCAGTACCACGCTGTAAGAAACATTATCAAACGCTCCTTTCACGTCCAGTGCCAAGACTGCACTTTTGCTATGCTTGCTTAGGTGATCGATGACATTTTCCTTCAGTTGCAACAGGATGTCTTGCGCTGACAAATGGTGGCGGAATTCATACATCTTGTCAAGCAAGTATCGGTTTTCTTCCAAGTATGGAGTTACTCTGTTTAGGACCATATGTTCATACAGCATATCTGCACAGGATGTCAGAGATATGGGTCGCATATTTTCTATTCCCAGTGGTTTGTTTGGATTAGGAACCATGATGATCTCAGCATGTTTCCAGATTGCTGGAACGGTCCCACTTTTCCAGCTGTCATTTATAGCTTTTAAGAAGTAATCTTCCTCAATTTTGACTAGGTTACGGAGTATCTTGTTGTTGGTGCAATCTTTACCTGGGGTTGTGTTTCGAGTTAATTTTGCCAATTCCGCTTGCATTTCTTCCAGTATGAATGGGCGATCGAGTTCTTCATTTCGCTTTCCTGTGTATTTGAGGTCCAAAGCAGGGACTACTACAGCTTGGGTACCTCCTCTCAGCTTTTTCTGCTATTCTAACGGTATTGCATTTTCCGAGCTCCCGCAGTTGTGAATGAATTTAGTCGGGTCCTTTGTAGAGTCCGTTTTTGATTTCGTTGTGCTTGTGGCGTAGCACTGGTGGCGGCCAGCCGGCTAGAGAAAACGATGACAAGCGCTGGTGGTTCGTGGTGCGAGCCGCCTGGAATGTTCATACTCTTTTGGCGGGCTGGACGCCACAGCCGCTGCTCTACTTCGGCAGCTCTTTTCCTGTACATCTCGTCTCTCGTCTGCCAATTTAATCTGCAATGACGGCACATCCTCGTTGGCCGCCATCACGCTGCTACAAATTGGTGACCACGGACACCCGGACAAGCGACCTGCACTGCACTACTGCCACCGAGCTCCGCGGCCATGTTCCAGTCAGCATAAGCCTGGCAGCCCCGATTCGATCCGCCACTGCCACCATTCAGGGCCTCTCGCCTAAAGTCATGGTTCGAGGAGTTTGCGGTGGCCTTGGATCGAAATGGCATCTGGTTCCAAGAGTTCATGCACGAGGTATTGGAATACTATCTTTCACATGACCTCAAACGCCGCCTCACGTACTTCTGCTAGAGCCCTCGCCCATACAATGATCTGTGAGGCGCCAAGCTCAAGTTTTACGGCATCAAACGAAATATTTCTCTCAAAAACGACACAGCTGCACCAGGCTCATCACTTTCCAGGACGCCTCCCGCCCCCCAGCTAGTCCAGACCATTCCCCTGCCAACAACTGCCCACACAAGCGACGGAGGCCACCCTCCCGCATTCGTCGACCCGTCCACAGAGAGACCCTCACACCCCGATTACACGGCTCCTCCCTTCGATGTTCTGGTTCTGACACCAGAGCCATTGCCATCTCTCTCCGTCTCAGACTCGACGCTGGCCACTGCCCTGTGCACCGTCGGATTCGCTGCAGAAACTTGCTCAGCTGTAGCATCTGTCGCTAGTGATTCGACGGTCTCTGCCCAGCCAGCTGACCCACCTGCGGGCTCCACAGTTATCCATACTCCTGTGGAAGCCCGCGTCACCACTCGAAACATGGATCCTGAACACACTCTCACTGTGCAAGGCATCAGATTACCAACTCATCGGCACGTGCCACTCGATCATTCACTGACAGTCTATCTGATCACGAACACTCTTCCAATGCCTCAAGTGGTAGCCAGAGTTTTCAAGATCTACTTGCGAAGATTTCCTCAGTTCTTCCCAAGGAGCAACACCTCACGACCTGTGGCCAATCCGTAACACCGCCACTATCCACTGTCGTGGGCAGTCATTCCTCATTACATCTGTCATCTTGTCATTAAGTCAGGTGAGGCAGCATCACATCTCTGCACAGCGCACGACTCATGCTCCGCCCGAAAGACACACTGCATTGTCGACCGACGCGCTACTGTTGGAGCTCCATTAGCCGCTACGCACGACGCTTGGCGTTACGCCCACTACGACGTTGACATTTTTTCCACCAGCAACATTTACAACGCTCCTCTCGACTTTGCTGGGTGCTGCTAGTGACGCGATATCATTGGCGTCTTCGCCTGCTGCGTGGCTCCCAGTGCCACCCACCAGAGCTGTCTGTACGCCTTCCACCCTGTTGACCTGCGGACTACCCACTGTACACTTACAGGAACTGACGCACCTGTACATAGTGTTTCTATGTTTTTCCTACCTTTTTTTCATTCATATCTCTTTATCGCGTAACATGCTAGGCGGGGAGCCCTGTAGTGTAGCGCTAGTGGAGGTCAGCCGGCTAGAGAAAAAGATGACGAGCGCTGGTGGCTCGTGGTGCGAAGCGCCTGGAATGTTCTTATGCTTCTGGCTGTCTGGACGCCACGGCCGCTGCTCTTCTTAGGCAGCTCACTTCTTGTACGTTTTGTCTTTTGTCTGCTCATTTAACTTGCGACGACGGCACATCTATGTTGGACGCTGTCACGTCGCCGACAAATTGGAGAATGACCGAGCTCCTGGCCTGGCTGGACGCTGCAGCGGCAACACCGTTTATGCTCGTGTCCCGAATAAAAGCTGTAACCACGGAACGTCCTCATCGCTGCCGTCTCGTCTCCCTCGTACCTCAACATGCTCAAGAGCGACTTGATGATGTTCCAGGTTTTAGGGGTGCTTAAAGTTCTTTGGAGGTTGTCACACATCTTGTTCCAGTTCTTCCGTGCTAATTCGTCAGCGTATTTGTGAGAGAAAATAAAAATGTTGTTTGTCAAGTGTATCTCTCAGTGAACTGGGACGTTGTATGTAAGAAGCTTGATACTTGCAGCAGAAAGTGGTTAGTGGCAGTTTTAAGTGTATGTCATTATTGTAGCAATATCCAGTGTGTAGAACAGCTAACGTTGGAAGTAAACTTTGGTTTCGGGGGTCTATATGAAAAAATGGAAATACTTTCACACCGCCTCAAATTCCCCGTAGTTACGGTTAGGGCCATTATGATTCACTTATAAAAAACCACTGTCAAATTTTTACTCAGCAGCGATAGATTCTTACTGTACCACATCATGCATGTTTTTGACAGTACTCAGCTGTGCTAAATGCACAAATCTGCGAAATTAGTGCGCAATTGATTATTTATTGAGGCGGCATGTTCAATGCCTTTCTTTTCTTCTGTGTTTTCACAGGCTATATCCAAAAAATTGTTATGAAGGTTTATTCCTAACACTATATCTATTGCTAGACTATTTTTCATTGACTTTGTTATAATCAATATTTTGTTATATCCAGCTTCGTTATATGAAGGTTTGAGTGTATTGTCTTTGTTGCTGTTCAGTTTTGGCTTGACAAGGTCTTATATTATTGCTTCTTCCCAGGACCAAGAAGTCACCGAGCGATTGCTCGCTCATGCTCCAGCACGATCGACACTGAGGCTCGCGACGGGATACTTCAACCTCACCGAGCGCTACTCCAACATTATCCTCCACAACCAGAGTTCACGTTTTGACCTCCTCGTTGCATCACCCAAGGTAACTCATAGCTTCAGCACGTCTTTCAATACAGTGATGTTACTGATGCTGCATCAGCATTTCAGTATGTTTCAATACGATTGATTGATTTTGGGCTTATATGGAATTCCGCAAGTATTGTTAGCATGGGGCCTCATTTTATATGCACCACTAACCGAACGGCAAGCATTAGAATTCAGAGGACCTAAACCTGGGAATAGCTTTACTGCTAATACAAAGATTGAGCCCTGTCTCCTCACCTTCCTAGCACAACTAAATAATTTTCACTATATAGTCAATCATTCCATAATTTGTGGCCAATATATATTCTACAGTAAGACCTCATTAATTTGAATTAGGTTATTTCGAAATTCTTCTTGATTAGAAGTACTTCAGCGGTCTCTTATCTTGTAATGCAAGTTTGAGTGGATAATTTGAAGTGGCGGCCAGCACCACTCCGGTTAACTTGAAAACCTTGGGTGCACTGTATCTATTCCCGATCCCGATCTCGCTGCAAAACTGCGGAAACGACAGCCTTTAAGAGCTGTACTGTAGCAATACTGATGAGTGGCAGCTGAAGTACCTCAGCGTCACAAAAAATAAAATTGTAAAAAAAAAAAAAACGGTCTCGGGGATCAGTTGAAAGATGCACCTGTGGAAAACAAGTGCTTTGCTGCAACACAGAAGCGACGTGCAGGCAGCATGTCGGATGCTTCTCGCAACGCCAGGGCGTCACGATTTACCCATTCTTTCTGGAAATATAAAGAAATTAATGAAGGACAGGCTGGTGGAATTCAGGATGTGAGCAAACCTCTGAGTGTCAGTTTCTCCAGCAATTTGCGCACTTGCACTGATGGCGGAGTTATTGCCTGCTACAGCTACTTTGGAAAGTAGGTTCTAAAACTTCGATGATCATGTTTTCTGCCAAAATATCGTGAATTTCGTCACACTTTCTATTAGTAAAATCTTTTTTTAATGGTCGCATCATGACGTGCTGGTGCAGTGAGAAACAGGTGACACCGGTGACAAGCTGCCTGCGTGTCACTACTGCATTGCAGTGAAGATGTTTTATTTCTCGCAGGTGCACATTTAAGTTGATCACTTTTTTTTTTTTTCCCCTTGCTTGCGATTGCAGCAGTGAGGCCCGGCATTCCCCCTTAATCACGGCAAGACTGTGACCTCGTGTTGCTGGAAAGCATAACCCTTGGAGCCGCAAAATAGACAGCACAGCAAACGACTAGCCTGGATTATACTTTGAATAATTTCAAGTTCTTTGCATCCTATTTTTTGTATGTTCTGTTAATTCAAACCCGCTTAATTCGAAGATTTCTCACGGCCCCAATGGCTAAGAATTGACGAGGTTTTACTTATACGGTCACTGATTTGTAGCATGTTCATATGTGACAGATAATGAACTCTTTTGGGAAACGATTTTAACTCCAACCAAAAAGTACGTGAAAATGCGTAAACCCAATGTTTCAGAATCGACTTGATTCTTTCCTTAGGGAGCACTGGGGCTACGTTGCCTCTGCGTCTTCAAGGCATTCGAGGGGTGATTAATGACCACCCTTTTTTGCCGTTTTGCCGTGGAACATAGGTTGCGTGCATAGACCGAGGGGAGGGTTTCAAAAGAATGGTTGATGTTCTGGGTCATCGCTGTGTATGCCACGACTCGAGTAGTAACCTTCTCCTCCAGTTAGTCTCGCTTTGGAGGATGGTCGTTGCGTTGAAATTTATCCGGTGATCAAATGTGTCAGGATGCTCGGTGACGGCACTGCGCTCTTTGTAGAGCTTTCATATGTCGTTGGCGTGTCGTTTGAGTTGCTCGGGTAGGTTATTTGTCTCGCCGATATACGAAAAAGGGCACTCGGCGCACGGGATTTTATAAACGACACCGGGACTCCTGCCCATTGTTGGCCGGCTTTTCAGGTGGGGAAGGAGGCAGCCCAGTGTACATGAAGGCACATGTGCGATGCAAACCCCTTCTTTTTTGAAGACCCATGCCAACATCTCACTGGTTTCTTGGACGTATTGGACCAGTACGCATTTAGGAGGGCTGCCAGTTAATGCTGATTAGGGTTTCCGTATCCTTCGTTGCTTTGCGTGGCGGGTGACGGCTCGTATGAAGTTTTTTGGGTATCCGTTTTTTCTGAGGTCCGCAATTACGTCGGCCCCTTCTTTCTTGCGCTCCATGCCATTGGAGCATATGTTCTTGGCTCTTTGAAGCAACGTGGTCACAACCGAGGCCTTGTGGCAGGCGGGACGGGACGAATCATATTGAAGGTAATGGCTAGTGTGCTTTGGTTTCCTGTGGGCAGAGAACTCCAAGCTATTGCACTTTTTTGCCACTTGTACGTCGATAAAGGGCTGGCTGCAGTCGCTTTCACACTTGGCCGTGTATTGTATGGCTAGGTGCATGAAATTTAGATGCTGTCTGAAGGAACCAAATTGGTTTTGAAATGTTGGGTTTACGCATTCTCGCGTATTTTTGGTTGGAGTTAAAATCGTTTCCCACTTTACATACCCAACCAGACAATTCAATGAACTCTTTTGTATTGATTTCATCAAATTACTGCCTTCACTGTTAGATAGCAGTAGCCATTTCATGTCATACAGTATTACATATCTATATCGGTGTTTACTTGTGATTTTATTCATAATTCTTATGTATCCTCATTCTATGTTGTTGTCGTTGGTGTTTTTTATGTACTAATGTTATTGGGAACCCTTTAACGATTTTGTTAGGTTACCAAGTGTGTAAAATAGAATGTATCTCACAAAATACTACAATCAATTGAATAGACAGTGAGGCCACAGAAAGCTTAAACATGTTAATAAGTCTGACTGTTTTACACCAACTGTGAAATAAATTGAAATGAACAAAATTATTTACAACAGAAATGCCTTTCTTTGTGCCTCAGTCGTTAGAGTATCGAACGCATAATTCGTAGGTTGTGGATTCAGACCCCGTTGACAGAAAGGGTTATTTATTTTTTGTCTACTTCAGTTGATTGCAATTTATGTTACAATCAGTAAACTATAGTTAATGACAAGAATTAACATCCTCCTTGCTTTTCACTGCCTAATACTCTCAAACCTCTATATAATGAATCTGGTTATAATGAAGTGAATAAAAAATAGTTTTGCAATAAATAAAATATTAGGAATTAACCTTTATAATTATATTTTTAAAAATAACGAACTTATTTTCATGTAAGATGCAACTTTGTTGTAATTATGTTTGATTGTAGTCTTTTTGATTCACTTAGTTGTGTTTAATATATGAGCAAGTGCCATTGTAAAAATGAATTCGCAGGGTAATTGCTTTAGCAAAAAAAAAAGGCATCATTTTTTTTTTTTGCAGTCAACCTATTGAGTCTTGCTCCTGCCACTTCTGATAGCTGTTGGCCCCTAATACGGTTTCGGGCTGTCTTTAGAATCAGAGACATTTCAAGCACTCTGCACCTAACCTGATTTTGCTCTGCCTACGTGATTGGCCCTCTTTTTATGAAGAGATGCTGTCGCCATGTGACGTCACATTATGTGGCATCATAATGTCGTCATCTGTGATGTCACGATGTCGCATGGTGACAGCATTATGTGAATATAATTTTTAGCATCTGCCACCAATGTGGGATATGACCAATTTGCTTTAAAGGGACTTTAAATAGCAAAACAATTTTTTGCGTATTAATAAAGTACAATTTCATAATCCAGACATCACCACTCTTACCGCGACACGACGCTTTGTAAGTGAGAAAATGTATGAAAAGAAAACGCGAGTGATGATGCCACGTTGTGTTGTCCACACCAAACACCATGATGTAAGAAATTTTGAAGTCGTCTACTGGTTCCTGCGTGGCACCTAATTGATAAAAATGAAGTACATTGTAATATGCGGGTACAATAGACTTAGCATACGAAGTTTCAAAAAGTTTCATTGAGCGAATGCCACAAAAATGCTGAAAATACATTTTGTAATTTCTTACGTCACGCGCAAAAATTTTGGCGCAAAAATTAAACATGAAACTTGGACCTTGATTTCCTCTGCAAATAGTGAACTTACGATAGTGAAACATATGGCATTGGAGCTGTCAGAGTGCAGTTTGTAAATCTAAACCAAGTCATTGTTCCTCTTTAGTGTCCCTCAAATAAGCTTTAAACCACACTGTATTTTCAGGTGAATGGTTTCTATGGTGCGGAAGGTATGAGCGGTGTAATCCCAACTGTGTACACCCTTCTGCTGCGCCAGTTCTTCCAGCGCGTCGGGCCGTCCCACACTCACGTTCAGGTGGGGGAGTACGAGCGGCCCCAGTGGACCTTCCACGGCAAGGGCCTGTGGCTCTGGAGGGACGGCCATCCCTGGCCATGCCTCTCTCTCATTGGATCACCAAACTTTGGTGAGAGGACGCTACTGCTGGTCTCGACTGCACCCAATTGGAAACTGGCTAGCATTACACAGCACCTGATTCGTCAAATCATTATACTGAGGCTTCTTATTTTTTTGTCTTACTGAACAGTGGTGCACAGCAATACAGAAACATAAAATACAGAAACCCTTTATACTGTAAGCCAGCTTAACCCTCAGCCATATTTCTGGCAAGCAAGCTTCACTGTAAGGCAGCTTTACTTTACTGCAACAGTGTGGTTTATGCAAGTACACTAAGGTGTGTACTATGAAGTAACGATGAAGGAGCCCTCAGAACAGCCTTTCACTAAAACCTAGTTTGTCTTTCTGCCCTTCTTGATGAATGTACAGGTTTTCGGTCAGTCTACCAAGATCTTGAAGCGCAGGTTGCCATTGTCACAACAAATGAGAAGCTTCAAAGACAGCTGGCCCAAGTAAGTATAGTGCTTAACTTCTTTTTGTTAACTTTCTCTTGCTATTTAGTTAACCCTTTCAAGACGTAAAGAAGAAAAACTTGCCGAAATCACCCAAATTAGTTGGAGTTCTTTTTTTTTTTTTCATCATGTCTAGTTTCTTGTTCCTCAATAAATCTGAGTTGATAGTCAGTGCTGTGTACATGTGCCCCTTTTCCGTAGCCACATTTTTCACGCTACATTTAATGATGATATCTTACCAAGTTGGCCGGCAAGACACCCTCTTTTTTTTAAATGCGAAGCATTTCTTAGCGAACTTCAGCGACTTTGAGCGTATTAATCTGTGTATCTATCTGTCTGTCTATGTATCTAATCTATCTATCTATCTATCTGGCCGCTCACGACTTTTAGCTCTCCTGGTTGTTACCATGATATCGATACCAAACTTGGTATGACATAACGTGACTGTATGAAGAACATATTTGACTAGTCATAATACGAAAATCATGATATGTATGTCATTAATGTCATAATTTACATTTCATAGTCTTGGTGCTCTTGCGGTGGTTTCGTTAACATGACATAATGCACAACTGGTATGGTACGACATGACTGCATGAGGAACACAAGCAAGAAACCCTAAAATAAAAATCATGACATGCCTGTCATGTAACAACATGACTACTTGCCACACTCATCAAGCGCTCGCGGCCTTTTCGCTAGCGTCACATGTGCCAAATTTGGTATTACGGTACATGAATGGGTGACGAAGGTATGTGACTGGTGCAAACATGATAATCACGAGATGCGTGTCATTCAACAACATGACATGCCACGCTCATGATGCGCTGGCGGCCGTTTTGCTAGCTTCACTTATACCGAATTTGGTATTACGGGACGTGAATGGATGACGAAGGTATGATACTGGTGCAAACATGATAATCATGAGATGCATGTCATTTAACAATGTGACTACATGCTACGCTCATGATGCGCTCGCGGTCGTTTTGCTAGCTTCACATGTACCAAACTCGGTATTATGGTATGTCAATGGATGAAGAAAGTATATGACTGGTGCAAACATGATAATCTTGACAAGCGTTTCATCTAAGAACATGACAACATACCACGCTCATAGCGTGCTCGCGGCCGTTTCGCTACCTCCACAAATACTAAACTTGGTATAATGTGGCGTGAATAGATGACGAAGGTAAACAACATATCCAAACATGATAATCATGACACGTAAGTCATGTACAGCATCACTTACTTCAACCTCGTAACATTGTGCTGATCTTAAAGTGACATATCAACCTTTCTCATTCGTGCTTCGCATATCATCAATTTCCACTGTAAGTCGGATCTGCCAGTTTTTTTCTCTCAATAAAACGGTAATATTCTTTCAATTCAATTGTGTTCCTTTATTATGCTAATTGCATACAAAAAGAAAACCAGAACCGCCTGGCAATACAATGAAAAATTCCAATAAATTGAAAGCCGAGACACTAATGTCCCAACATGGACAAGTGCGGCCATCTTGCATCAAGCAGCTCAAATATGGTGAGCATAGTCTTTTGTGTGTGACCAATTTTCGTTCAAGACGAGCACAGTCATCATTGTCATATTGTTAGGAAATCTCATGACAACTGTACTGATCGACGGTCTTGCAATAGGCAATGTCTTGTACATAACTTCTTGGGGCTATTTCTGAGGGTGTCAATGGGGAGAGCAAGGATCGTCTGTTCAGCTGTCTTATAACAGCCCTCCAATAGCTCGTATCTATGCAAGGAGGGCTGGTGACTGGTTTTAGATCTATTTAAAAGAACCGATTTAAAGCTGCTGCACGGGGAATGAAACATGAGAAAATGAACTAGGCTAGTGTTCCAGCCTCTTCTGTATTTACGACTCCGTAAAATGCCATACCAGCTAGCCCCCTAACATACTTGAGGTTATTTAAAAAGAAACCTTCATTTATATTTTTAAAGCTTAGTGCTTCCTCCTTATTAACAAATACAGGTACTGATGAAATGCACAGTAAAATTTTCGCTTCTGTGTCAGAAAGCTATGCTGTCTCACAATATTGACATGCTAATCAAGGGTGTCAGATGGAGCAACGTTATTTCTGTGTTTCACACAATTAAACTGTGTGTTTTGCCCTTCTTAAAAGACACTATGTAAGCAACAGTTTATGGCCTCTCCACTTGTGCAGCACACAAAAGGAACAACATGGACACAGCATGTCGTATCTTGGTGAATTGTTCCTTTTGTGCACTCTAGTTGGAAAAGCAACATGCCCAAGGTCACGTTTTTTCAAGCTCAATTGAAGCTAGAGTAACAGGTTAATGCTCGAGAATTCTTGGTATTTTTTTCCTTCTTTTCTTTGCAGGAGCAGCAGAGGCTATACGACCTTGCAGCACCCGTCTCCCTCGCCACATTTCAAAACCCGACCCGTCACGTGCCTTTCTGGGTCCGGTTTCTGATGCCACTGCTCCGGCCGCTCTTCTGATCATCGACATTTCTCCATCACTTACAGGAATCGAGTGTTCTCAACAGCATCACATCTATAGGTTAATAAACTAATTGAATGAAATTAACATCTTTAATAACTTGTTTTTGGAGTGTTACAATGTTTCAGCAATGAATACGACATGACCGTGATATGTGTGTCACAGTCACAATGGTCAGTCAGTTACAGGTTTAATTTTCTGCAGTTAAGAATGCAGGCTTTCTGGATTATTTATGTGCTCGGTGCAGTCTATTTTTGGTATTTTACAGACATCATCATTGTTTTGCATCTCGGACAGTTGTTTTGATGTGTGGCTTCTGTTACATAGAATATTTTAAGTGCTTTCTAAAGAGCATGCACACCGGTTTGGCTGCTTGGTTAAAATAATAATGTTAACCAAATTTTCATTACCCGAAAAAAAATTGTGCCCCTCCAGGTGGCAGTTGCCAGCTTACTCTCTTCCTCTGTGTCCTTGTGGATGCAAATCAGATAATAATTATGTCATTGAAATTGGCGAAATTCAGCTCTAAAATGCTTATTTGCAGTAATTTTAGGTCCGGAATAAAAGCGCATTGCTTTGGATTTTTTTTTTTAATAAGGAAACAGATAGTTGATTTCCACTGGACTTGCTACCCTACGCTGGTTGACATAAAACTCTTACATGAGTGGCCTAGTTTTAATAATTTTTGTCTTTCTTTGTCTGCAACATCTCTTTTTATTTTATTTATTTATTATTTTATTTTTACACCCGAGGTACAAGATACAGTACAGAGGGGAGGGGCTATCATATATGCATATATAATAGGCAAAAAAGTAATATTGAACTTGACAAGGGTTACACAACATATAACTTAAAAAGCACGTAAGTACAATAATAGACACAGTAATTATACAAAGTGATTCGCAGTAGTGCAAAAAAGAGAAAACTTGACAAAAGCTAATAGTATGTATTTAATTAGTTAACAAGGCGTTTTTAAAATGTATGGGGTCTTGAATGTTTGTCATAAAGCCGAGAAGCTGGTTGCATTCCCTAGAAGTCTTGGGTAAAAATGACAATGAATAGGCAGTAGTGTTACTCTTGGGCACCTGAACCTTTTGACGATGGTCGAGAAGCACTGATATGAAAGATGGCGCATATATCAACAGTGAAGATATGTGTAGGCTATGATTGTAAATTTTATGATAAAAACATAGGCGAGAGTGTTTCCAGCAGACAGCAAGTAAAGGAAATTGTAATTATGCTTTCGTGGTGGTTTTGTTAGATGTTCTATGGTAATTAGATAAAATGAAATGGGCAGTGCAGTTTCGTATTGCCTCTATGCGTTGTGTTAATCTAATAAGGTGTAAGTCCCACAACGCTGACACATACTCATGCTGTGGGCAGATGTATGTGGTGTATAAAAGTTGTTTGGAACCGAATGGTAATGCGTGGAAGTTTCTGCGAAGGTAACCTAGAGTACGGTTTGCTTTAGCTGTGATATGTTCAATGTGTTTATGCCAAGATAAGTTGTTGGTTATATATATACCTAAGTACTTGCATGATGTCACTGATTCTAATGGTTTGTTATTTATGAGATGGGCAGGATTCCTCATGGTACTACTTGTTTATGTAAGAGTAGGCAGTGGTTTACTTTGTCAAATGCCTTAGCAAAATCAAGAAACACACTGTCAATAAGAAAGCCATAGTCAACATTATAATGCAAATTGTTAGTGAACAGTAAAAGATGAGTATCAAATGAAATTTTTTTATGAAAGCCATGCTGAAATGAAGTAAAAAAAAACTTTATCCTCAAGAAAACATGCAAGGTGTGAGTATATGACATGTTCCATTGTTCTGCATGATACCAATGTAAGTGATATTGGTCTATAATTACACGGGTTTGCCATATCATCGGATTTATAAATCGGAATCACTTCTCCAGTTTTCCAATCCACTGGTAGTAACCTCGTGTTAAGCGATTGAGTCAAAATGCGTTCTAATATTCCTTTGTGTTTTTAAGAAATTTAGAGTTTATTTCGTCGACACCACAAGAAGAGAGTTTTAACTTGTTGATTATTGCATGAATACCACAAGAACCAAATGTAATGGGTTCCATTGGAGAGTAGATATATTAGCAAAGGAGGGGATAATAATTAATTAATATGTGTGACAAGGTATTTACGAATGTGTCATTTAATGCAGCTATGCAGTCGTTATCAGGAACTGAAGCACAAGATGATGTAGTAAGGAATATTTTGTTTCCATCTTTTTGCTTAATTGTATTCCAAAATCATTTTGGGTTTGTTTTAAATATGTTAGGAAGAGGGGTGTTATAAAAAGTAAATTTCGTTGTTCTTTGTACGTACAACTAATGCGCAACAGCTTCTTTGTACAAAAGTCAGTGATTCGGAGTGTTAGCTTTTTTTTGTATTGCGGTATAGTCGCTTTTTTTGTTATTTAGTCAATTAGGCTGAATATTAAACCACGGAGCTGAGCTGCTACTGCATACACATCATAGGGGAATATATCGTTTGATAAATTCCTGAATTTCTTTCCTAGATATGTTCCAGTGCACTTCAACTGTGTGTTCGAGATAGTGAGGTATCTAATCTTTCATGAAAATGGTCAATTCGGCTTTTATAGTTGTGTGGTTTTCTTTCGCGTAATCTCTGATGAATTTTGAACTGTTATGTCGGGAAGGTCGTGCCACTGTTAGCGTGAAGTGCAAAGTGTCATGATCACTTAAACCCGGTAGATGTGTTATTGATAAAATGATGTCAACTACTGATGGTAATACCAGGTCGAGAAACGATTAAGTAATATTAGTGGCACATGTTGGTAATGTAACTGCCTGAAAAAGACCAAAATTCGACCATAAGCTGATAAAATGTTCAGATTGTGTACAAGAGGGCTGTGAAAATGGGGATTCGCATGTGCAGTTAATGTGCGGAAAAGTGAAATCTGTCATTAATATGATTTCTGTACAGGCAAAACGAACTTCAGTTTGGTTCACACAATTATGCAGGGTGTCGCAGAATGAATTCGGGCAATTCATTCTGCGACATAAGAATAAGAGTGGGCACGGGAGCAGCGCCAACGGCGTCGCATTCACCCGTGTTGTTTTCACCATGCAGGCTTTGCTTGCATTGCTCGTGTCATGGCTGCCCGTGGTATCGTGGTGCTCCGATTGCTCGTACGCACTCCCGCAAAACGTGGTTGGAAACAGCCACTACGCCTGCGTGCAGCTCCTAGGAAGACCTGACAACGCAACTTTCATCGACCCCGACACGTGGATGGAACTCGACCTTCGGTTCCCAGCCCAATCTTCAGCGACATCATCTTCCCCGGCACACATATACGAGCTGCCCCCCCCGGCAGGCTTCAGTGGGCACGGGAGCAGCGCCAACGGCGTCGCATTCACCCGTGTTGTTTTCACCATGCAGGCTTTGCTTGCATTGCTCGTGTCATGGCTGCCCGTGGTATCGTGGTGCTCCGATTGCTCGTACGCACTCCCGCAAAACGTGGTTGGAAACAGCCACTACGCCTGCGTGCAGCTCCTAGGAAGACCTGACAACGCAACTTTCATCGACCCCGACACGTGGATGGAACTCGACCTTCGGTTCCCAGCCCAATCTTCAGCGACATCATCTTCCCCGGCACACATATACGAGCTGCCCCCCCCCCCGGCAGGCTTCAGTGGGCACGGGAGCAGCGCCAACGGCGTCGCATTCACCCGTGTTGTTTTCACCATGCAGGTGTGTAACAAGTATTCATTGCATGCTAGAAAAAATGATGATCCATTCCTATTGCTGTTCCCGTGCCCACGGGTGTTGTGCGAGACCGTTGCTGAGTGTTTTTCTATGGCCTCATTACTGCTGTGTTCAGGTGACGTAGAAGAGAATCCCGGGCCTACTACTCGCTCTGAATCATTGTTAGAAGTTGAGTCATTGCCTGATAACCCCGCTGAACAAATGAAAATTGTGTTTCAACTGCTGAAAGACATTCATTTACGCTCATCTCAAAGTTCGAAGAGTCAAGCAGAATTAGTAACAGAAGTAAAAACGATTCGGACCGGCCAAAAAGGAATCGAAACAACAATGACAAATATACAAAGCCGATTAGATCAAATTGAAAGCAAGTTAAAGGATCTCGATGCCTTTAGTGATCAACTATCTACCGCCGAGAAATCTGTAGAAGAACTAACCACTGAAAATAACCTTTTGCAGTTGCGTCTAAACGAACTAGAAGACCGGTCTCGCCGTAACAACTTAATATTTCACGGTATCCCTGACGCCAAAGAACCCTGGAAAGAAACTGAGTCGAAGTTAAATACCTTACTAGCCGATGCAGATATGTCTCTCCCCAGTAACGCCATCGAACGGGCCCACCGTCTCGGTACATACTCCCCAAACAAGTGTCGCCCTGTCATAGCAAAACTTGCCAGTTTCAAAACAAAAGAGCTTATTCTCTCGAAGCGAAAACATTTCAAAGAAAGTGACATATCTGTATCCGAAGATTATTCACCCTGCACTCGAATTGCTCGTAAAAAGTTAATTGAATTTGGCAAAAACTACCCCGGATCCCCCGATTTTCAACTGCGCTACAATAAATTGCATCTCAACCGCAAAATCTACATTTATAATGCAGCTAGCGATAGCATCGAACAACTTCCGTCAAGTAGCCGAAGCTCTGGTCCTACCAACGACACTTTGCTACGAACGTCACCGTAGGTAAACGCAAGGGGCAGTGGCCGACAGACTACGCCTCGTGTTTCTGTACTTTTTACTAACATAAGAAGCATTCTAAACAAACACAACTCATTATCAAGAGCAATAGACTCATGTTCTGCCCACATAATCGCATTAACTGAAACTTGGCTTCCTGAACACGTGCATGATTCGGAAATTTTCGTAAATGCGTCACATTTTACAGTCTATCGATGTGACAGAACGGAGCGCCGAGGTGGCGGAGTGTTACTAGCTGTTTCGCGAGACATTCCTTCATCTCCCATTCATGTGAACAGTAACCTAGAAATATTTTTCTCGTTATTAACGCTCGGTCATCTCAAAGTAATCATAGGTGTGTGCTACCGCTCACCATCTTCGTCCTCTACGTTCGTTAACGAACTGCATGATTCTGTCAATATTATTATCAGTCGATTTCCATCGTATCCATTGTTCCTTCTTGGTGATTTTAACTTCCCAAATATCAAATGGCATACCTCCCCTCCGGTTTTATCACCCTCTTCAGCACTTTCTAAAGATTTCCTAGATTTTTGTTCTGTCTTCTCTTTGTCACAGTTAGTTACCGAACCCACCCGAGTATCATTTACTTCGACAAATACTCTTGATTTGATTTTAACCACCCATCCAGACTTTGTTTCAACTATTACCTGTTTACCAGGTATTAGTGACCACTCATTGCTCACCTTTGACTTACACGCTACCCCTCCTAAAAGCACCAGAATGAAAAAAACTATTTGCGATTACAAAAAAGCTAACTTCGATGCTATCAATCGTGAATTATCTGAATTTACCAACGTCTTTCTGACCGATTTTAACAACCGTTCCGTTCAGTCTAACTGGGATATGTTTGCTGCCGAAGTTCATCGCCTCACCGTAAAGCACATACCAACCTACACTATTGCTAGTCACTCACAATCGCCATGGTACAATACCACTATCAAACGCCTGTCTAACAAGAAAAAACGCCTTTATCGTTCAGCTAAGCGCTCGCCAACTAACGAACGATGGGCCGCTTATAATACCGCATCTAGTATTTACGTCAGGGCACTCAAACAAGCTAAAGATAACTTCGTCTCTAATGTATTGCCGTCAATGTTAAAAACAAATGTAAAAAAGTTCTGGCGCGTTATCAGTCCCCCAAAAGATAATTGCATCTTATTGCAAGACTCATCTGGTGACACAGTTCCCATCAATCAGTGTGCAACAGCCCTCAACAACACATTTGCTGCCCAGTTTACAAAAACATCTGATGTTCCACTTCCTTCCACCTTTTGCTACAATCACCTCCCCATGCCACCAATTTTAGTAGACATTTCTGGTATCGCTTCCCTTATCAACAAATTAGGCAACCATTCTTCCCCTGGTTATGATTCTATTAATAGTAAATTTTTAAGAAATACTGTAGAAATTAGTTCCATCATATTAGCCAAGATATTCCAGCAATCACTCGACACTTCTACTCTCCCATCTGAATGGAAAATTGGGAAAGTAATTCCTATTCATAAATCTGGTAGTAAAAGTTCCCCTGCTAATTATCGTCCCATTTCCCTTACCAGTACGTGCTGTAAGCTATTAGAGCACATCATATTCACAAACCTTGTAAATTTTCTTGAAAGTAATTCCTTCTTCACGTCATCTCAGCACGGCTTTCGTAAATCATACTCCTGTGACACACAACTGGTATCATTTACTAACAGATTACACCGCATTTTGGACAACTCATCACAAGCTGATTGCATCTTTTTAGATTTTTCCAAAGCATTTGATAAGGTATGTCATAAACTTTTACTTCACAAACTAAGCCAACTGAAACTTGATCATAACGTGTTTAAATGGATTGAATGTTTTCTCACAAATCGCTCACAATTTGTTTACGCTAACGGGTATAATTCTTGTTTTACTGAAGTACACTCCGGCGTTCCTCAGGGATCGGTAATTGGGCCTCTCTTATTTCTAATTTATATTAATGACCTCCCCTGCCACATTAAATCCAGAATTCATTTATTTGCTGATGATTGCGTTATTTTTCGTGAGGTAAATAACATAACCGATTCGTGTACTCTTCAATCAGACCTTAACACTGTTAATAACTGGTGCCGTACATGGTTAATGGAATTGAACATAAACAAATGTAAAGTCATGCGCGTGTCCCGCAGTGTTTGCAGTCAATTTACTTACTACTTAAACGACATACCTCTTGAATCTACTTACTCGTACAAGTACTTAGGCGTCCACATAACATCCAATCTCTCTTGGGCAATGCACGTCGAACAAATAATCAACAAAGCTAACCGTACGCTTGGGTACCTACGCCGTAACTTTTCCAAAGCTCCATCTTCATTGAAATTAGCCCTGTACAAAACATTAATACGACCTAAACTAGAATATGCTTCTTCGATTTGGGATCCCAGCCACATTAATTTAATTACATCACTTGAGCTAGTTCAGAATAATTCCACACGCTTCATATTATCGAACTACAATCGCACTGCCAGTATATCTGCAATGAAAAATAATCTGTCCCTGCCTACCCTGTCACTTCGAAGAAAAGTTTCCCGCCTATCAACTTTTCATAAATTGTATCACCACCCCATCTTGCACGACGAACTTATTTTGCAACCCCAGTATTTTTCCAACCGTGTCGATCACCGTCGCAAGGTTGGAATTATCACTTATCGTACTAACACAGCTGCGCAGTCATTCCTGTCTCGTTCTTCTCGCGAGTGGAACCACCTTCCTCCTGAAATTGTTGCTATTAACGACAACCATCTTTTTCGTGATACCGTAGCTAACATTGTATACGCAGGACCTATTTAATGTATTTTTGTTTGTTTGCTGACTTTTGCTTATATTCGTACTAACGCTGTATTTTTCCCTCCCCACCATGTACCATGTGTTATTCAATGTAATCCACTCCCCTCTGTAATGCCATTTGGCCCTGAGGGTATTATAAATAAATAAATAAATAAATAAATAAATAAATAAATAAATAAATTCGGACGAGGATAACAAACACCGATAATGAGTTCCTTGTGGTTAACAGTAATACAACACAATAGTAATTCTAAGTCTGTAATTAGGGGCACGCAAAATGAATTTATATTTTCGTTGATTGCTAACAAAACACCACCACCACTTCGGTTTGTTCTGTCGTTGCGTTAATATATTTGCAATCACAATAAATAAGCTCAGAGTTACTTTATTTGTTAGCTACATTTTGGTTAATGCTATTATGTTTGCATTTGTATCGCTAATTATGCAGCTCAACTCATCTCTCTTTGGTACAATGCTACGAATGTTGGCATACAGTATCGAGACCGCTGATGTGTGGCCAACCACCCCTCTCGTTTACCTACTTCTTTTCGATGAGACGAGGATGACCTAGGTGAAGTGAATGAGGCGATAGGCTTCGTTCTATTTTTGTGCTCATTGACGGGAGAGCTGCGCTTGTTGATGAAAGAACTTCATAAACACCATCTTCAACCTCGTTATATTGATAGCCTTTCCCGTCGACCAGCAACTTCTTACATTTAAGTTTAAATAGTTTCTTGAGGTTTTTACCATAGTCATTCAATTTCTTCCACAATTTCCGGGTATTCGGGCAGAAATACTTGCTAACTGCTACATTACTGTCCTTGAGCACATAGCTTATTGAAAAAATTTGCACTATTATTTTACTATTGGTAAGCTTTACTATTAGTGGCCGGGGATTTATATGGGTTATAGCGTCGGATTCGGTGTGGATGGGATATGCTTTCACCTGGTACAACAATTTTTGGAAGTCCATCTGTAGTTTCTAATACCTTTTGCTTGGATTGCTGAGCATTTTCTGTTGCCTTATCGGATATGCCACAGAACAAAAGGTTATCATGTCGAATGCGGTCTTCCGCGTCATATAGTCTCAATTGAAGCAAGGCCATTCCTTTTTCAGTACATTTAATTGACTGCTCTAACGCACGAGCATGTGTCTGCCATTGATCGAGCACAGTGGTTGTACTTTCAACCATCTCAAGTCTTTCTTTGATGTTGGTTACAGCATTGCTAATAATGCGCTGCGCAGTCTTTAATTCTGAGATAGTTGACGACATTGCTTGTTGCATGGATTCTATACGAATTGACCATTCGTTAAGATCCTTGACGGTCTTCAGCAGATATTTTAGTACATCATCTGTAGAAGCTCCATGATTCATTTCGATGTCACCGCACAGCATTAATAACAAACAAGCTAATGGTTTAAGAAGTGCTCTAAGGCTTGAAAGCACAGTAATGCAAGGGTTACTTGATTTAAAGCATATGTAATGCAGTTCAGCCAATTTATTTATCTGCATTACGAAAAAAAAGGGTGCATGAGTATCTCATTCTGTTCGTGCGTCCAAGCCTACCGAATAAATTCTGCGTTGTGGCTGACTTTATCAGTGATGATAATTCAGTCGTGGTTTATAGTGCAGTTGCCAAAAAAACTATGTAGAGAAATCTTCCAACTTGGTTTATGACCCTTTCTCGAACTGCCCGCATGAGATCAGTTCCAAGTATTTCGGGCTTTTGACAAAGCAGTTCACTCTTGGATTTATTTCATCAGTTCAAATTTCAAGTGAACATTCATATTGCTGGTATATCGACCTCACTTTAAAATCACTTTTTTTGCATTATGATGACGCAATGACTACGCCCACCTAGTGGCAAACTTGTAAACTAACCCAAATCCTTCTTTAATGTGTTTGTCTTAAAATATATGTTCATGTGCCTGATATGACTGTCAGCAGTGTCACAAATTTATGTATTTTTTAGCTAGACCTAGCTGCTTTTGGGCTCAACTAATTATAGAAAAATTGATTTAGCTACGAGTAGCTAAATCATATTACATGGTAACATCATCCTAATCCATAAAGAAGGAGTTGTCAAGAACTTGAAAAATTACAGACTTGAAAAACTACAGACCGATAAGCTTACTGTTCGTTCTCTACAAACTATTTACAAAAATAATAGCTAATAGAATTAAGGTGACATTAGAGTTCGATCAACCAAGGACCAAGCAGGATGTCGTACAAGCTACTCCACAATAGACCATATTCATACTATCAATCAGGTAATAGAGAAATGCGCGGAATACAACCAACCCTTATACATAGCCTTTATAGATTACGAGAAGGCATTTTACTCAGTCTAGACATCAGCAGTAATGCTGGCACTACGGAATCAGGGCATCGAAAAACACTATATAAACATACTGGATGAAATCTACAGTGGATCCACAGCCGCCATAGTTCTCCATGAAAAAAAAAAGGTGACAGAATCCTAATAAAGAAGGGTGTAAGACAAGGAGACAAGATCTCTCCAATGCTATTCACTGCGTGTTTACAGGAAGTTTTCAGGAGCCAAGATTGGGAAGAGTTAGGGATAGGAACTGATAGAGAGTATCTTATTCGCTGATGACATTGCCTTGATGAGTACAGCCGCCAGCACCTTTAACTTGAACGCTCCAACGCATAGCCTCAGCTCGCTTGGACGAAAGTCAGCACCGCCAAGCATTGCAAAATTATGTGCTTGCTGCAGTTAACGATAGATGGAGTGCGCATATGTTTCACTAGTAAATTTCTGTTTCCAATCTGCCTGAGTGACGGGTCGAATGCACTTACTGGGCATCTCATTTTCACCACGTTTCACTCGTGGCTACGTTATCGTGCTTGCCCATGGTGTTCGTTGTCGTATACTGATCTCGACAATGAACCATTGCGTAAGACAGCTCGACCACCTTTCAATTTTAAATTCGTGCTTGCTGCTCAAAAGAAATCACAAAAAGCAGAGAAAATGCACGATCATAGCGTTTCTGTAGATCAACTGCCGCATCAAATGCATATTGGGAACAGTATGGCACTGGTTGTAGTGCCAGGAAGGCCTCCTTTGTGTTTGCGGTGCCAAAGCACGGGGCACATGCGACGCAATTGCGAAGTTACAAGGTGCAGCGAATGCCACTCTTTCGATCATGAGCAAAATGAGTACAATCGTTCGTACACTTGAGCTGCAAGGTGGTGATCTGAGACTCAACAGAGTGAACCTCTCATGGATGAAGAAGAATCAGAGCAAGCATCGTTGCTTGCAACACCACAGAGGCAAACGACATCGGATGGAGCGCTGGTGCTGAACCAAACTAAGAAACTTTTTTCAGCCCTTGACACAAATGCCGAGCGAAGGAGGGAAAATCCAGCGGCTACAGATCGTACCTCAACGACGAGCAAACAGACACGTCCTGCGCGCGCAATAGACGCCGCGTCGCTGCTGCAAACTACGCGCCTGGAAGTGTCTGGTCCCAAGCCAACGCCACTTCGACTCCTTTGAACTTGGCTTCACAGTATTTTTTGCAAGCGAAGCACAAGAAAGTGAAGGTTTGCTTGGTGACCTGAATAGCCCAAGGATGAAATTAGAATTGGCGTCCTCGAAATGCCGTCGTGACTTCGACGACAGCGCTCAAGTAGACGAAACAGAAGTGAAGTCGAAAGTGCAGTGAAAGGTGGTCAATGGAGGCAATTAATCAAACGCTGCTCGACAGTGGTTGTCGTTGCTCAAACGCGACGGTGGCCACCCAAACTAAAGATGAACAACATGGATTCACCCTAGACGACGAAAGCCAGACTAGTGAAAGTGCAGGGCTTTCGGCATGGACCTGATATCATCGCTGTGCGTGCTCGTGAAAGTAGCGACGTTCAACGTACGCGGACTAGCGTTCAACGTACGATGAGTGCCGTGCCACCGAGCTTTATGTTGTCGGAGCCTCCGTGATGTGGCCAGACACTGCGGCTCCTTGACCTCCCTGCTCGCCTGTTCCTTCCCGCGTGTCGCCTTCTCCGTTACCCACGCCTTCCGGCTCACACCGCTCGAGGCCGGGGCAAAGCACCATGTAGCTCCTTTACCCGCTGCTCGAGCTTGGTCCGCCTTCCCGTTCTATAGAAGGTCGCCCTTCATTTGCTGTAATAGGCTGGCGGTAGCCTCCTCCCGCTCACGCGACGCTCCGAGCAAACTTGGCGACATGGGGAGTGGTGGCATGAGTAAGTAGGTCGTAAGTTTATAGAGCAGGTCGTGACCTATATACTACCACTTAGAGAAGGAAACTTCACCTAGTTAGAGTGTACTAGAATGGTCTGAGTGAGACGGACGGAGCGCTCTTGCCGAGGCGGCGTTCGTTGATTGAATAGGGGGCGCTACGGGCGGAGTGGATTGGTCGCGATCAAGCGTGCCAACGCGCATCGGCCACGCGTTCTCGCATTTTGCCCTATTTTTTACTATTTACAGGATCTGCATACAGACCCGAGGTATAGAAGAAAACAAGTAAGAATAAATTCGAAGCGTCTTACAAGGCTTTCCAACGAATGCGTGCCGTGTATTTTCCATGTTTCCTTTAGAACACGGACAGCAATGCGTCAATGATATCAACTGACTGATTTGGTCACATTTCTCTAAGAAACAGATCACCTAAGTGTCGAGGCGGCCACTGCAGTTCAGAAGTGAAGGCAGTGTCAATGCGCTACAACTTGTTCAATTGAAATTTGCAGCGGCCGTCTGAACGCCCGAGAGTGATCGCTGCCGTTGACGTATTTTTTGCACTTTTCGTACACCCCTCAAATCTGTCGTAATGCTTCAGTATCCTCTTTCATTATCGCAATTACAATATTTTGAGCATGCTGAGACCATGCTCAAAATTACTTAGATATGCCGAGAGTGCACTATACAGAAATTAACTACCAGTGCTAGCACTTTTAACAATTAGGGCTTTTAACCAGAGTTTGAAAAAAATATGTGAAGCTTAAATGTTATAATAAATGCTATGTTTAGGTTACCAAGGTAGGTACGAGTGCGGAGTGAGAGTGAATACCTGAGAGAAGGGCTCCGACAGAATTGAAGGCTGAAAACAAAGGTTTCTAAGATTGCTTAATTATTTACATGCATCATTAGGATAAACTGAGTAAAGGTCCAGATTTGCAAAAGGCCTACTTTAATATAGATTGGCTCAGGGATAAGTCTACAAAATTTTTGACCATTCGTGTCAACAGAACAAGCAACTGCAGGTCAATCTGTTTATTCACAACAGCCAAATGTTGTGCTATTCGGAAATTGATGCTATGACTAATCCTGTGATGTCATGTGCACCTGCACACTTTTAAAAGCTGTGCCATTTTACGTCTTTCTTCTTTTGCCCTGTTTACAACCTTTATTGGGAAGTGCAGAGGAGTGACAATGTAGAAGCGCACAATCTTTGCTTTCACTTCGACTTCATGTGCAGCGCAGCCAATAATTTTGTCCTTGCCCATCAAAAGTGACAGCACGTCCAAAATGCTGTCTAAGAACAATAAGCTGCTGGGCCAAACAACAGTTGTTTGGCCCAGCAGCTTCGTCGTTAGGTCCTCTTCGGTAATAGACGAAGTGCTGAGTGCACTTGGACATTTCATAAATTTTGATGCTAGAAGAATGGCTTCCTCTGCCTGCAATACAGTTTTTGCAAGTACTCCAGCGACCAGCTTTCCATTTAGAAATGTTTTGTAACAAGCCTGCTCAATCATGCTCATGTGAAAAAAGACTCCCCTCGTTAAAGTGACAGTGCCAGAGCACGTATGCATCTTCGACAGTGTATAAACTGAGCCTTCATAGCCAGGGAACTGGTGTACCGACCAATATTTAAATGGAGTCTTCAGTTCGCGCAAGTTTTCTGTATTGACCGATGCTGTCGACACGTCGTCTTGACTTTCAAAGTCCTCGTCGACAGGCATGTTCGTGCAGGCTTTCTTGCTATTCTGGGGTCCCGGCACGCCTACAAGTGGCAAGGTTCCTTTTGGCGTTGCATAAGTGGTTGCGTCGCTCATGCACTCGCGAAATGCACCGCGGATAGCACCAAACTCTTACGGAGGAGCCACAACTACAGGAGAAAAATTTTCAGCTAAGAAATGCACCATGGATAGCACCAAACTATTACGGAGAAGCCACTACTACAAGAGAAAATATTTCAGCCAAGAAATGCACCGCAGATAGCACCAAACTAGTACGGAGAAGCCACAACTACAGGAGAAAAATTTTCAGCCAAGAAATGCACCGCGGATAGCACCAAACTCTTACGGAAAAGCCACAACTACAGAATAAAATTTTTCAGCCAAATTGAGCGGCAGTCTGACAACAACCACCCCAAAGTCTGGCAACAGACTTACGCAACGCCAAAAAGAACCTTGCCAACCAAGTAAGGTATGCATCGTTTATTGCGAGTGTCCAAACCGGTACAATCAAAGTATACTGTCGGGTCCGAACAAAACAAGTCACTCATACATATCGAAAGCTTTCAACCCATGTGTAAACACTCTTGAAAGCTAACAAGCATATGCATATAACTGAACATCGAAATCGCTGAATGAACGTCGCTGTCATTGTGTTGCGGCGCTCGAGTTTAATAGCGCGTAGGGAGCCTACATGAACGGCCGTTTTTAGGGTGATGTCAGCCTTGGACCCACTACATGCCGCCAACGCACCGCCGCCCGCCAAAACGCAATGTTGCCAGACAGCAACGCCGCGCTGTCGCCCCATCTTGGTGCCCGCACTGCGTCTACGCCCGGTTGTGTTTAGTTCTCAATAATACGGCGTCGAACGTTGCGGTAGCGTGTTAAACGCTGCCGGTGAAGCCTTAGAATGCCTGGATGCTGCGTACCGCTCTGCACTAACCACAACAGAAAGGGGGTGCGAATGTTCCGCTTCCCAGCGAGCCCTGGCCGACGACAACTATGGCTGGCTCAAGTGAAGCGAGACGGCTGGGAGCCCACCAGTGCGTCTCGTATTTGCTCTGTGAGTACTGCGTATTTCGTTCACTGTTTTTTCCTGCGGCACACGTATATGTGTTTCGCGGTGTTCGCGAACGAGTAGATAACCGAAGTTGTCGTTGCTGCGTCCACGCATTGCGAGTAGGAAGCCCACAAACGGGACGCGTCCGCGCTTTCGTACGGAGACGCGCTCGCTAGTCTGAGCTGTTGCCACGCTTGCGTTCGTGTCAGCGTAACCTCAGTATTATGTCGCAAGTGTTTGTGTGTGGGCTGCGAATTTCTTCGTGCGCTCACTTTGAGAACTGTGTCGCTTACACGACCATGAGAACCGCCGCTGTCACTCGGTCGGCTCCTTTTTGTTGCGCCGTACTTCGCGTAGCTGGAGGGAGCGGCGGCTGGCTCCAAAATGGCGGCGCACAGAAAACTATGCTAGAGTGTACTAGAACAAGGGGAGTGCCCGGACCGGCCGCAGCACCAATGCATTAAAAGTGAAGCCCAAACGGGGTCAAATCCGCTAGTGGCGCTGCGATCGGTAGTCTGTGACCTGTCGTCGTTTTAAGAGCCGTGCGCAGCTCCGCCGAAGTGGTCGAGGGGTAGAATGCTCGCATACCACTAAAAAGACCCAGGTTCGAATCACCGCTGTGACCATAGATTTTTTTTTTAATTTCACGTGTACAACTGTATTGTTTGGCTTTTTTTTTAAATATGCCTTCAGTTTCTACATATTGCTACAAAACATTACGCGAGATATGAAGTAAAGGAGAAAAAAACTTGACAGCAAGCGCATTTATTTGCAGCGCCACCGCACGGGATTCAACGAAAACTTAAAAGCATAGCTTGCGAGATTTTAGCGAATAAAAGAGAGACGGTGTGCTTTCACTCGCCTGCGGTCGCCGCCCACTGGCTCGCTTAAAAAAAGAAAAAGAAAAACTGAAAGTAAACGATTTTCAGTCGGCGGGAAGTCGCGAAGGTTTGAATACTGGTAAAGCAGCGATGTTCTGTCTGCTCGAGTTTTCAGTGTTCCTCCTCACACTAAATGCGTAAGATATTGGCGTGTAACATTAATAAAGCTATCACGAGGTGTGCGGAAACAGACAGGTGAACGTGTTCATATTTTTGTGGCAGACGATAAAAAAGCGCTGTCCGCAGTGCTCGTGCGCGAAACCTCATAGTTGCCGCAGCGGGCTGGCGGTGTAGCCGAGCAGACGACACGCGTGTTCCCCTTCAGATGTGGACCCCTCTGTACAAGTGAGAGTCTCACGTCCTGTTACACCTTTCGCAAATGAAACCAAAGCGGCAGGGCAACTGCTGTGTGCCCGGCTGCGGGGTTACCTACATAGGATCTACTGAAGGCAGTAAGTGTTCGCTATTCGCCGTTCCAACATCTCCGACCCTGAGGGAGAAATGGGAGTACAGCTTACGCTTGCCAAGAGGGCACATGAAAAGTTCAAGTGTGGTCTGCGAGGCACATTTCGAGCCGCATCATCTGCTTCGAGACTTCGTGCACATTATAGGCGGTAGAGAGGTCAGGTTGCCCCGTGACCGGCCAAAGCTTGCAGTCGGAGCAGTGCCTGTTATACTGAGTGGACAACAACGTTCCGACGGGGGTGACCAGGTGACTAATAATTCGACAAGTCGTCAGCATGCCAAACAAGATGCCCCCGGGCCATCAATGACCAAGTGCGAAGAGAAAAAAAGGTCCTCTAGCGCTGCGAGCTTGACAGAGAGGCATGCAAAGTGTGTGAAGTCGGCAGCGCATCCCGTGATGGACTGCAATTCGGAGACACAAGGCGGTACCACGAATGAAGGAAGACGTTCCCTTCTTACACTGACGATGCCGTCAACCTCCAGATGGACAGCCCTTCAGTTCCCGCATGTTGATGGTGTCTTCTATGTCACCTCCACACTAATACCGCCTTCAGAAATATCCCATGACAAAGTTATATTCCTGAAAGAAGAAGAAGACGGACTTCTCTGCCGAACACATATAAACGGCAGTCCTTACGACGAAAAACGGGCTCTATCTTTCGCACAGGCAGAGGAACATATGCAAAAAATCGACGCAGCTTCTGTATGCCCTGGCTCCATAAGGAAAAATGAACCTAATGATGGCCCACTTGAGACATTTGCCTCTGGACGGAACTTCAGATGCCATGGAGGAGCGTTTTACAGCAGAAGCTGTGAAGGTGTTGTACCTAACGGAGGTAAGTAGGTCTATGTACTTCACCGATACGGACAGAGCTTAAATTAAAGCGTATAGGAGAGGGACGTTTTGATAAAATTTATGGTGATTTTGAACGAGTTGTCAAAATATATGCAAGGAAACGACATTAATATGCACATCTTATTTCCATTTGCATGTTTTAATTGCTAACGGGCAGGGGTGTTTCTCTTACAGAGGTATAAAAAAAAAAGATCGCACAAGTTTACATTTCATGTGTGCAATTATTATCACGAAAATAAAAGAAAAAGAACTCGAGTGAAATTTATCACTGTTTAACACTACTGTGAGTTAATGTTCTTCCCATTACTCCTCTCAAATCGAGAAAGCTTGATGGTTGACGGTGCGTGCGTGCATATGTTTGTGTGCGTTAATGCGACTGTTTGTGGGTAGGCGTCTGTGTGTGTCTGTCTGTGGGGCGTAAACATGTAATCAGACCTTTTTTTTTTAACTGTGCAGGTGTAAAATGCCGTCCATGCGCCAAGGCAAGGCTGTCCCTGATTAGGAAAAAATGTAAGGTGATGCGTACCACTGCTGCTACTGGTGCCACTTCTGCAAAGCGAGCCATTTGTCGCCAAACGAAAACCTTGAGACAGCAAAATCGCCGACTGCTTGGACGGGTGTCAAACTTGAAATCAAAACTGAGAGAAATGGTGAAGCAGAACAAAGCTATAAAGGAAGGCACTTTTGAAGAAAGTATTGCTGACATGCCTCCAAAACAAAGAGAAGCAGCACTTCATTTTTTCCGCGCTTCCAAACGAGCGAGTACCAGGGGATTAAAATTCACTCAGAATTGGATCTTAGAGTGTCTGCTCATGAAGATGAAAAGTCCAAAGCTTTACAAATACATGAGAAGCAACAAGATCTTAGTCCTACCAAGTGAAGACACCTTGAGGAAATATTTGAGCTCGTACAAGACAGGGTTCGGTTTCTGCACAAGGGTCCTGAGTGCTCTAAAAAAAAAGACGAGATCTATGGACGCCTTTAAGCGACACGGAGGGCTGCTAATTGATGAAATGAAACTATCTGAACACTTGTCAGTCACATCCGCCGCCACTATTGAAGGTTTGGTTGATTTAGGCCATTTTACATCAAAAAAAGATAAATGTGAGCCATGCGACCATGGCATGGTGATTATGTTTGCACCTTTCACCGGCAAGTGGACACAAGTATTAGCAGTATTCGCAACACACGGGAACGTTAAAGGAGAGCTCCTCGCGAAAATTCTAGTGGAGGCTGTATTGCTTGCAGAAGATGCCGGTCTTTTCGTGGACTTTGTCACTTGCGACGGTGCGACATGGAACAGGAAGATGTGGAAGGTACTTGGAATCGAAGCAACGTCTGAGAACATTCAATGCAGAATGAGGCATCCCAAAGACAGCAGTCGCTACGTCCACTTCCTTTCGGACTTTCCGCATCTCATAAAGTGTCTTCGCAACAACTTGCTCCTCCACGACTTCAACACTCCAGATGGGCTGGTAGGTTTTCAAGCTCCCATTTATTCCTTTTTCTTCTGTTGTTTTATTGTTGTGTGTTTGTTATAGAACTTGAACGAATGCTTTCCGATAATTTTTGCGTTTATGTTATGGAGATACACTTCGTTGAGAAATGTATGCTTCGCGTCCAGTTGGTTCATTGGGTAAATGTCAATGTAAGATAGCACTCACTCACTACAGTTGAGGAAAACAAACTGGGAAGGCTGCCGGAGCGCCGCCATAGTCCTCTTTGTGGGCTGTTGTTACCATGAGTGACACTCCCCCTCCCCTCCCTCCAAGAAAAAAAAGAAAAAAAAATGTCTGCTGAACTTGAGATGTCGGATTTAGGGCTCCCATGCAACAGCCCAGAAGGGATGGGGTCCTCGATCCTCTCCATTCAAAAAACAATAAAAGAAAAGAAAAGGTTTGTAGACGTTTTAGTGCGACAACGTTAGAACTGTATCTACAAAATAAAAAAGAATCCTGTGTTCGAGTGGGTTTGGCGGACAAATTCGTTCGCTAATTCTGGAACATCGCCAAATCAAGTATACACACACACACACACACACACACGTATATATATATATATATATATATATATATATATATATATATATATATATATATATATATATATATATATATATATATATATATATATATATATATATTGCCACGAGGCCACCCATCTTTTCACCGAGACCTACTAACTTCTCGAGATCCATGGTGTCTCGCAAATAAAACCTTGCCACGTGCACAAAATATCTGCCTAAAACGGTCTATCGGAACACTCTCTGCTCACTCGCTAACGAGAACAATGAGCAACACACAGAAATCGGACCGATAGCACTATCAACGACTCGAGGCTCTTTCTCACTACTTTGGACACACCGTGCACCATATATATGGTGCACGGTGGTTATATATGGTTATATATATATATATATATATATATATATATATATATATATATATATATATATAACATTATTTTGACACTTTACAATAAACTATTGCTATATGCTAAGGAAAGGCCTTTGCTCAGCAGGAGGAAGAGTCGGGAATGATCCGAGATTCGTAAACTGTACGAATTTGTCCGCCAAACCCACTCGAACACAGGATTCTTTTTTTATTTTGTAGATACAGTTCTAACGTTGTCGCACTAAAACGTCTACAAACCTTTTCTTTTCTTTTATTGTTTTTTGAATGGAGAGGATCGAGGACCCCGTCCCTTCTGGGCTGTTGCATGGGAGCCCTAAATCCGACATCTCAAGTTCAGCAGACATTTTTTTTTTTCCTTTTTTTTCTTGGAGGGGGGGGGGGAGTGTCACTCATGGTAACAACAGCCCACAAAGAGGACTATGGCGGCGCTCCGGCAGCCTTCAGTGGAAAAGTCTATACTTCTTACGACGTTAGCTTTCGTTTGACGAAGCCGCACGCCACCTACCGGCATTGAGCATTGGACTCGGTAGTCGACCTTTTACGTACCGTATGAAGCGTGCGGCGATGTTTCGTTTCATGATTTCATGGCAGTAACCGTCTCCTTCCAAGCTTGTGCATCGGCCTTAGTGGCGGATCCAGGGGAAGGGGGGGGGGGGAACAGGGGCGATCGCCTTCCTTCCCTAAATTTCTGTCAGCGCTCCTCCCCCTCAATTCAATGCTCGCAGTCCACCTCCTATCACCAATTAGGACAAATGAGTGGAACCCCTGTGAGCACATAGTAACAGTGTTGGCACAACGAAGAGGTTTTTCTGCTAGTAAAAAGAAAAATTCATTACCACGCCCCCCCCCCCCCCCCCCTCCTGTGTTACTTAATGTGACCTCCCATCTCAAATAAGTGGCTAGATCCGCCCGTGCTCACACGGTAACTTCCTTCGTTTACCGCGTCTTTACATATCATGAATTCACTTGTTATGGAAACCTCGCCCGGAAACGGTTCCATTTTTGTCCGGGTGACATTAGAGGAGGCTTCATGTCAGAACCCCCTAGCAGATTTTCACATACGCAGGATTAGATTGGTGGCATTAACGATGACCTGATATTTTTTATTCGTTGCCTCGTTAAATATTTGAGCCCTTGAAGAGCCATAAAATTACTTCCTCTAGTTGAAGAGTTTCCGGGTTTTACAACATAATTCGAACTTCCCCATCAATTGTTAGAACTAGTTTCAATTACATATGATTTATGTTTCAGGTCTCCTTGGACGCTGTCAAAGACGTCTACGCAATGGATGGGAGCATCGTGACACTTCGCGTGATGCATGGCATACGGGAGGCCCACCTCAATCCGAACAACTTTGAGAAGATGCGCGTCCCCTACGCCTACCAATTGTTCGGTCCACAAGTGACCCGTGGTCTGCGGTTCTACCAACAAGATGTCGAACCGTCGAGACGCAGCTGCATACAGGCGACTTTGCGGTTCTTTGAGTAAGTGTGTCCGACATCCTAATTGTGTTGGTATTAACAGCAAAGCTTACGATATGTTTGAAGAGGGAAGTAGAAGGACATATATGTTTGCACAGCTGGGCACTTGAGCATGCAATATACACTAGAGCGAGTGTACCGTGCTGAGTGTGTGTATATGTCAGAGTCACCTGAAACGGCAAGCCTAGGAACTGTCGTCAACGGACACCTCATTACTACGGCGTTTTGTTCTCCTTGTGATATATTGCAGGACACTTCGAACATGCTGCAAGGGAAGCCTGTGGCATGTTCCGAAACCACATAAAACGCTCTTATAGGTTATTCGAACATCTTACTAGAATGTTAAGCTCACAGGGATAAAACAAATTTTCTCTACGCAGATTATAACATGTGGCATTTACTGCGTTTCTTGTCGCCCAAACCCCCAGCGTTTCTTTCAAACTTAGTAGTAAATTTCGCAACGTTACCTGTGCTAAGTTGTACTCAGTGTACATCTGTCCGTAAACCAAACAGCATAATTATATCATACTATTAATTTGGCGACACCTTCATGCACCTGAAATAGTGAGGCACGAATCCCCACGATGGCATGCAGTGTGATGTGCATTGCGCGGTCTTGGTAAAATTATCTTGCACACGTACAAATACATAAAACGGCGTGCAGAGAGTAACGTTCTTCTTATTTTCTTTTATTTTATGCAGGATGATAAACAGCATCATCAACATCATGTCCTCTCGGTACGCGAGAGTAGCGCTGCGGTTGAACTCAAGTGCGGTCGACTGCCTCTACACCTTTCTTGCGTACTTGACTGAATGGGAGTCGCACGTAAAAGGCACGCGGGGCTTCCTTAGTCAGTCCACAGCAGCAGGGTTTCGAGTAACCATCAAAAGCACCTTGCTATTGCTGGAATACCTGACGACGGAAGTAGGCTATGCCTACCTGATGACAGCCCGGCTCAACCAAGACCCCCTGGAGAACACTTTTGGTGTAGTGCGGCAGTGCAGCGGGAATAATGATCATCCTACGCCGCAGCAGTTCCTCGACACAATGGCATGCATCAGCTTTTGCAACCTTGTGCGCTCGCCGGACAAGGGCAATGTGACTCCTGGCACACTTGACTCTCTTTTGTCCCCTATACTGTGCTCGCCTCCGTCACCGCCACCGCAGACCTCCGGCTTCACTCATGCACTAGATGAAATTCACTTTGAAAGCAATGAAAACGACATGTTGGATGATGTGGTGACACATGAGAGTGACCATGAGGCATACGTGTCTGTCAGAAGTGACCGCAGACTGGTCCACTACATAAGCGGGTATGTTGCAAGGAAATGCATCGTGCCGTTGCACTGTTCTGCTTGCGAAAACGACTTGTTGACTTCACGAGAATCTGAAAGTGCTATCGCACAGTTCACACAACAGTGTGATTACGGGGGCCTTTTGTACCCATCTTCGACCTTGTCCAACTTTATTGGTTTTCTCGAAGACACTTTCACTGAATGTTTTAGCACTCGCCGCGTGCACCATGACAGCATCATGGATGTGATAGAGCTTCTGAAGGTGAAAAAAGCAAAACTAATTGGATGCGAGGAGCACCGTGAACATGTCACGGCACGAGTGGTAGGTTTTTATGTGCTGACAAGACTGAGATTCTTTGTCAAAGCCTTGAATCGTGCACAGCCATCTAGGCGGAAGTCTGCACAACAAAGAAAACAGAGCAGGTGCTCGTAAGGAGCCAGGGTTGTTTATAAATGAAGAAGTGGCCATCAAAACAAATTCATTGAAAGTTCGGTTTCGATGTGCATTGGGAGTACTCGTGCAGTGCTACGTAGCTGACATATCAGCGATCAGAAGATGACAACGAAAGAATGGACTGACTTGCCCGCCGTGCTTGCTGTGCTCTGTGTGGTTCGGTGTTATTACACTCGCGAATAGTCATTTTACGTGACATATTTGTGGTGGAGCTGCTGGCTCTTCCCTGTACCCATCACGAAGCTCCACTTCGGACGTATCATCACGGGTCCAACCATGTCACAGGTTCAAGGAACATCGTCTTCACCACCCGCCTCTTCTGTGACTCCTACCTACGTTGTCGTATACCTCCTGCTCGTGATCCTGGCATATTTCCAGGATATATAGATCGCTTTGACGTTAGATATATATGGGGGGTTTAACGTCCCAAAACCACGATATGATTATGAGAGACGCCGTAGTGGAGGGCTCCGGAAATTTCGACCACCTGGGGTCCTTTAACGTGCACCCAAATCTTAGCACACGGGCCTACATCATTTCAGACCGCATGGGAAATGCAGCCGCAGCAGCCGGGATTCGATCTCGCGACCTGTGGGTCAGCAGCCGAGTACTTTAGCTACTGGACCACCATGGCGGGGCACGCTTTGACGTTGACAAGTGCCTTAACGTGTACGAACAGATCAGCGCCGGCTATAGGTGGGCCCGACACTCATGCTCGCCAACGTGTTTCTTTACCTTGATGGCCCACTGCAGATGTGGTTCCTGTAGGTTATTCGAACACGTTACTGAAATGTCAAGCTCACAAGGCTAAACCAAATTTCCTCTACGTAGAATATATAGTGTGACATTTACTGCGTTTGTTGTGGTTCGAGACGCACGAAGTCGACATTGCCAGCTGGGACACTTTCAAGGAGACGATCCGTGACCTTTTCGGCGACACTGCTGCACGGCAGACGACTGCACTAAATCAGTCGGCTACTCGGGTATAGGCGTCTACCGAATCGGTAGACGTCTCACGGTTACCCAGTTCTGACGAAGCCATTTTCGAAGTATGATTGGATCAGACCTTTCGCCTGATCAGGCCGATGCTCTCTGTCAGGTTTCGGACTCGATCACGGTGACATTTTTGGTATCCGTGGTCATCCCTTGGGCCAGACTAATATTGTCAAGCACCTAATTAACAATGGTGACTCTGCGCTTATCCACTGTCGGCCTTGCCGCGTGTCCGCATCAGAACGAGCAGTGATTCAAAAGGAAGTGGCCAAAATGCCAACGAAAGACACCATCGAGCCATCGTCGAGCCCTTGGGCCTTCCCAGTGGTCTTGGTAAAGAAGAAAAGCGGCTCCTGGCGTTTCTGCGCTAGTTATCGGCACCTCAAAAAAATTACGAAAAAAAAAACGTGTACCCTCTTCTCCGTATTGACGACGCACTTGACTGTCTGCATGGCGCCACCTTCTTTTCATCTCCCGACCTCCGATCTGGCTACTGGCAAATTGCTGTAGACGAAATGGATCGTGAGACAACTGCATTCGTTACCCCCTGACGGCATTTACCAATTCAAGGTCATGCCGTTTGGCCTCTGCAATGCCCCGGCAACCTTCGAGAGAATGACAGATACGCTACTTCAAGGATTTAAATGGGCGACGTGCTTGTGCTACTTGGATGACGTGATAACTTCTCACCCACCTTCGCCACACACCTTGAACGCCTTTCTACCATTCTATAATATTCCGCTCTGTCCATGATGTTCTCAGTTTCGTGGGCCTCTGCTCCTACTTTCGGCGGTTCGTGAAAACTTTGCGGCACTCGCACGGCCACTTACCGACCTTCTCAAACAAGATGCCCCATTTCATTGGGGCCCTCTTCAAACTGACGCCTTCTCTCAACTAATTACCACTCTCACGACAACCCTATTCTTGCGCATTTCGACCCCGATGCTCCTACAGAAGCGCGCACAGACACGTGTAGTCACGGCATTGGTGCAGTTTTGGCGCAAACTCAGCGGGGCAACGACCGTGCAATTGCGTATGCAAGTCGTCTCCTTTCGAAATCTCAACGCAAATACAGAGAAATTTCATTCATTGTTTGCTGTACACCTATGACTTCTTCGCCAGTTGAACACAACTTATGCGGATACGCGTTCAACGAATGATTTTGTACTATGTGCTAGCGTGTTTTTTATGTACGTCACTAACAAGACAAAACAAACCACGACCACTTGCTTGCCTTCGGCATAGCACGCTATACTTAGGATTAGGAGACCTCACATTTAAGCCTGACTGCGAAAACTCCCGTAGCTACCATGCAACCGCGGATCATTTCATGTCTACATTTTTGGCATCACGTCTGAATAGAACCAACGCACTTTCAACAAAACAAAACAACAACGACGACGACGACAATGGTTTTGCGTGATAAAACTATATACCGCGTGAGGCTCGCCGTATTCAGTGTAGCACTCTCCCAATTACGACCACCTGTGGTTCTTAGCGCCTACATCTAAGAACGCAGGCCTCTATCATTTCCACGCCATCGAAATGCAACTGTCGAGATCGGGATGCGATCCTTATCTGCGGGTCAGCAGCCTCGTGCACATCAATCACCACTGTGCCATTGACATCAAAACCGATTCCTTTACAACTGTAATGGGCAGGCCTGGTTGGTACACTACTGGAATGGTCATGACGTATCTGTCATTCTTACCTTGTGTCACGCGTCTTAAGCACTGTTCCGTGCCACCCCATCCCTACAATAAACGCTAGTGACCATCGGCCGTATGCACAAAGTGTGCACCACTAAATATGCTTTCAAAAGACAAAATGTATACGTTGACAAAAAATAGTTGTACAAGAAAAGTACATTTGTATTTCAATACTACTTCATCAAAAGCACAGGCAACCGGCGCGCTTTAGTTTTGCCGTTTAGCTGCCGCTGAGAGAGTTGAAAACGATGCAGGCGCCAATGACGCAAAAGCTAAATACAACAAAAAGCGCGCCGATCACATATAGATGCGCCCGCAAAACACAAGCATTGGTTTGCATCATTTATTTTCGCTGAGGGCGGCCATAATTATAAGATATATGTTCGCAATATCAGTTGTACAGGAATACTACATATGTATCCAAAATATCAACACGTTCACCTCTTTCCGCACACCTCGTGATCGCTTTACTCGAGCAGACAGAACATCGCTGCTTTACCAGTATTCAAACCTTCGCGACTTCCCGCCGACTGAAAATCGTTTACTTTCAGTTTTTCTTTTTCTTTTTTTAAGCGAGCCAGTGGGCGGCGACCGCAGGCGAGTGAAAGCACACCGTCTCTCTTTTATTCGCTAAAATCTCGCAAGCTATGCTTTTAAGTTTTCGTTGAATCCCGTGCGGTGGCGCTGCAAATAAATGCGCTTGCTGTCAAGTTTTTTTCTCCTTTACTTCATATCTCGCGTAATGTTTTGTAGCAATATGTAGAAACTGAAGGCATATTTAAAAAAAAAGCCAAACAATACAGTTGTACACGTGAAATTTAAAAAAAAATCTATGGTCACAGCGGTGATTCGAACCTGGGTCTTTTTAGTGGGATGCGAGCATTCTACCCCTCGACCACTTCGGCGGAGCTGCGCACGGCTCTTAAAACGACGACAGGTCACAGACTACCGATCGCAGCGCCACTAGCGGATTTGACCCCGTTTGGGCCTCACTTTTTGGATCTCGGTCCGGGCACTCCCCTTGTTCTAGTACACTCTAACTATGCTGAATTTGGTGGAAGCTGGCAACAGCGTGCCCCGTTTCCCGCTGGTTTTGGCTGAGTTTCTTGAAGGCACTTATTAAGATGTCTCCACCCTTAAAACGGCCGTTCATGTAGGCTCCCTAATAGCGTGGCTTCATGACAAGGGTCCGATTCTGCCGTCAGATGCGGCGCTTGCCCCGTAGGGTTGTTCTTGAAGCGAATGCATGATGTGAATCGAGAAGGAAACTTGCACATTGCGGATAGATAGCTCGCGCAGTTAGAGAAATGTAGTTTTGCTAAATTTGTTAAATAAGCAATTGCGGATGCGTGCATTTCTGAATCATTCTCGCTCTGCAATGCTACATTGAGTACTTCACAATTCTGCAATGTCGCGTCGTGTCGAGAGGGTAGGCACTAGTTTTAATACTCAGCCGTGAGCCCATATTATAGGTATTATGTATTTAGGGGATGGGCCTGAAAATATTTCAGGCTTTCTACATTTCTTGTTAGAGTTAAGTTACACAGTTACCACAGCTAGAATTTCTCGTCGCAGGTAATGACCGGTCTGCTGAGTATGCAGCGAACATGTATGCTAAAGGGACACTTATGAGGTGTGCTTAACGATCGAAAAGGCCCAATTCTAAGAAAATAAGCTTCAGGTATGCATTGTACAATTTTGTTGTCTGTACATCTTTTTTGGTACTCTTACATCACACTATCTGCTCAGCCCTGAGCACAATCTCTTTTTTGCATAGACATATCCATAGAACTTGAGTACTTTCTTGCAAGCAAGCACTCCTGATATCAATTGGTGGTACATGATGTGAATATGTCCGAATACTGGATCAATAAAGGTCACATTTATTACACACTTGTTATTGTGTTTACTTTTTCAGTATACTTGTGCTTGAAAATGTTGTTTTCTCCTTGCTACTTTTAGAGGTTAGGACTTGAAATACGTACTATATATCTTGCAGTGTGGCTGTAGATAAGTGAAGATCATGTATGTTTCAACTACCTGTGCGATTTCCTAGATTTCTTTTCATGGCCGTAGTGCACAGAATTTCACTTCGTAGTGGTAGACACTATAGTTACGACAACTTAATTTAAACAGAAGCAGATGTGGGCAAAGAAATCTGGAACGTTTTTTCTGCCAAAAAAAAAATACAGTACCACATGCAATGAACACAATCTTGCCCTTCATGACAGCATTCACGTCTTTGAGGAAGCTGTGCAGCAACTGCTCATCACCTTTATGATTTATTATTTTAGAAGCCCATTGAACATATCTGCAAAGCTAAATCAATTGAGTGCAGTCTTATGAGCTTTGGAGCATCTTTTTTTAAACTTGTATGAGCTAAACACAGTTACTTAAGACAAAACAGTTCTGGATGTTGTTGGTAAACTGTCACAAGGCACAACTAAGTGTCGGAAAGCCTGTTAATGCCCATCACTGTGGGTGTATTCATTATGTAGTGCAAATAATAATTTCCGACGATTCACATGCCAACTATTGTTGCGAACGACGGACCGATCCCGCCGAAGCCACCACTGTTGCGAAAGACGGCGACGCCAACACGGCCCCGAAGGCGCCACTGCTTTCAACTCCGCCGGGAAGGTCACCAGCCGTTTGGTAGCGTATGTTTCTCAGCTCGCGACTGCTTCTGCGCCGAGCTGATAAGACGAGCGGACGAGACGACGGTGAGTTAAACAAGGTTTATGTACAGCATATATACAGAGGCGTTACAATTTCGGCACTGGGGCCGACAGAGACTCGAAGAGCCGAGCTCTCCTCTCTAATACATAGGTCAACTTTATGCCTAAGACCGCCGACTCACACACATGTCGGCTCTCCGACATGGGGACTCCTCTCTCATAGGACCTCCGATCGCGCCGCGCCGCAGGGCTTCTTTTATTTACACCGGGTCCAACCAAAATGTCCAATCAGAAGCGCCGCTGGTCGTCAGGGCAGACTCCTCCAATGGGGTTGCCGCGCCATGCGTCAGACCACCAGACACGAGGACGCCGGCTCGCTGTCACGTGCGCAGCTGACTCAATGCACGTGGGCCAGAGAAGCGCCGCGCGTGTTCACGCCGTTGAGATGTTCGCGTCAGGCGGACTGCGGGCTGGCCTTGACCCAGATTGCCTTTTTCAGAGGCACGGACGTTTGACGAGGACTCGCTGGCATAACACTATGAAGTGATCGTGAGTCGTACAGTAGTGGGCAAATTTAGATTGATTCTGGCTTCCACGGGTTCAAACAAATGACACTGTAGCTTCACAGAAGGCAAGACTGCTTGTCGAAACATTTGCTTTGACCCGTTATGTTAACTTATTTTTCATATTTTCAAGCTTCCATCTTTTAAGGGTCAGTTTAGTTCACCTGCACTAATCCGAACTGGTTCACAGCTGTGCACGAGAAGTTCAGAACTTGTGCGACAGGAGTTCAGCGGTGCGGCATCACAAGTGAATGACAAGGTGCCGACAAGGTGGAATCCTTATTTTTGTTCGCTTAAATTAATGAGGTGCAAACATCTTGGCAAAACACGCCGCATTTTTAGGGGTGGGTACAGCACCTACGTCTAATGCTATGTTGTTTGTTGAGCTATATGAGCGGCTGCACCAAAACCAGCGCCGTCAGAGCAGATGGTACAGGAAAGTCATGAAATAGTTTTGGTGCTGTACCTCTCCTGCGCTTTTTGAAATGAATGGCAAGATTTAGAAGATACCATTGCTGCGCCACTGAAACGAATGGCGAGGTGCAGCACTTTGTAAAATAGATCATGTGGTGCAGGTGAATCGAACAAACCCTTAAGCACACAAGCGTCTTAGCGCTTCACCCCCATCGAAATATGGCTACAGTGGCTGGGATCAAACAGTGTGTTGTTGAGCTCAGCAGTGCCACACAATCTAACTAATAGTGTTACAGTTTCAACATTATTGAAGTGTAGATTCCGTACCACGGTAGGCAGGCAATGCTTAGGCAGGCAATGCACGGTAGGCAGGCAATGCGGTAGGCAGGCAATGCTGTAGATTCCGTACCACGGTAGGCCGCCAATCTAAAGCACCTCTCCACGATATGCGTGGTAAAACATTCACAAATACAGCATTACATGTGTGAGGTTAGAGATGACCTGTTTTAGTGGACATTCATATGTTTCAACGTGCTTGCAGAGTGGACATTCGGGGGTAGTCATCCTGTCTTTGCATGGCAGTCTGGAAAAACAAGTAACATCACCAGATATCAATGCATGAAACAAATGCCTAATCAATGCATGAAATTTTCTATAGTAAACAAATAAACCCAGTTAATTAGTAAACAGCAGTATCTTATACATATATGTAGTGGTACCTCATAACAAGTATATCACTCAGGGCTGCTTCTTCACAAGGCATGTCATGTAGCAGGTTCCTTGCCCATTGTACACATTTGCTTCCATGTCTGTGCTCATCGAAAAAAAAAAGGTGTATGTATTAGGGGAAGCTGCGGTGAGCCCCTTCCCTCTTTTCTCAGAAATAGGCTTTTCATTCTTGATCCCTTTTATTTGAGCTTGAGGATGAAGCCTTACTCTTTTGGTTCACTACAATTTCTCTGCGGTAGAATTTTCTTCTGGAGCTGTTGCTTGTTCTAGCTCCTCTTAGGGAACACAAACCATTTTTTTTAAGAGCTGCCGTGTAGCCGATGCAACTCTTTCATGTTTTTTTTTTGTACCGCAAACATTACAGAGTTCAGACACTGGTTTTCGCTCGCTGCACTTCAAATAACAAAGTAAAAATCAGGAATGTAAAAAAATGTAAACAATGTAAACTACCCTTGTGGTAGCGAGTAAAGATTCTAATTAACACAACTAAGAAGCAGGAGCGTAGCCAGGCATTAGCACATGAGGATGATGATATGTAGAGTTTAACGTCCTAAAACCACCATATTATTATGAGAGACGCCGTAGTGCAGGGCTCCGGAAATTTTGTCCACCTGGGGTTCTTTAACGTGCACCAAAATCTGAGCACACGGGCCTACAGCATTTTCACCTCCGTTGAAAATGCAGCCGTCGCAGCCGGGATTTGATCCCGATAACTGTGGGTCAGCAGCGGAGTACCTTAGCCACTAGACCACTGCGGCGGGGCAGGGATTAGCACACCGGGCCCGTGCCCCCCTCCGTTCCCTGGAAATTTTTTATCGCCATGCATAGAAAGCAAATGATGGTCATTTCGAGGGGTTGCCCCTCTCGAAAACAAGTGAATCCCCCCCTCCCCCCCCCCCCTACCCGAGAATCATTTTAGCTACGCAAGGTTTATGACCAGGCTGGTTGGTGAAGATCCATAATAGTACGGCACACTCACTTTGTCCATGTCGTACACTGTGAGCTATTCTGGCTACGCCCCTGCCAGTTATAAAGAAAGAGATATTTTTAACGAATAGTTAACTGTGCATTATTCTCCACTCGCTTACCACACAAGTGGTATCAACAGGCACAAGGATGTGTGTAAGTGGACATTGCAGATGTTTTAGAAACACGTCTAGCCCAGCCAAGCAACTTGCTCGTCACAGTCCAGTCTGGTTATAACAATTCGACAAGTGTCTCTAACATATGTGATCGCTGTATTTTCGCTTCCAGTGATCCCGTGATCTAATGGCACAATCGTTCAACAGCACGCCCCGAAGTGCCACGAACGTTTGGGTCCTTAAGAAACACGTTAGAAAAAAAAAAGAATCACTGTGAAATATGTGAAGACAGGTTGAGAGCTATAAACATGCATGTGTTCCGGCATACAGTTTTCATCAAGCTCGAAATATGATGCTCACAACTGAAACATTATCCCAGAACACATTTTCGCTTGACCTATGGAGCCTTAAAGAAGGCACGATGTATTCGCGATGTAGTCCGGAAACATTGGCGAACAGGAAGAACATCTGTGCGCCCGCAGCCGCTTGACTTGCGGAAGGCGCGCTTTCTGCCTATGCCAAGATGGCGGCGCGCGGCTTCACTTGAGGGCTGCCTTCTCCACCCCAGCAAATATTACTTTAACGTCCTTGTGTAGACAGATGATATACTGCTAATGGACGACAACAAGAAAGATTTGCAGAGATTGATAGACATCTGTGGTAACGAGAGAAATAGGTTAGATTTGAGATTCAATAAGAAAAAAAAAATCAGCAGTCATGGTTTTTAATGATAATGAAGGTAGTGAGCTTAGGATACAGAAGGCCACGCTAGAGATAACAGATAAATACAAATACCTGGGCGTATGGATAAACAATGAGACCGAGTACCTAATGGAACACAAAATATACGTAACGACTAAAGGTAACAGTACTGCAGCGGTAATGAAAAACACTGTGGAATTACAATAGGTATGATGTTGTGAGAGGAATATAGAAAGGGGTCATGGTTCCTGGTCTGACTTTCGGCAATGTGGTTTTGTGCTTTAGATCAGAAGTTCAGGCAAGATTTGAAATTAAGCGACGTGGAGTAGGTAGACTTGATTTAGGAGCTCGCGGGAATGCACCAAATCAGAGAGTACAAGGTGATATGAGATGGATATCATTCGAGGGCAGGCAACTAGCTAGCAGCAAGATAAAATTTAGAAGCGATTAAGAGAAATGGTGGGGGGGGAGCGTTGGGCTAGGAAGGTATTCAGCTACTTGTACATGAAGATTGTCGATACAAAATGGAGGAAGCGAACCAGGAAATTGAATAGTACTTAAAAAACAGCAGGGGGCCAAACCAAAAAGAATTATCGGTTAAGAAGAAGAAGAAAGAAGCTGAGACTGATATGTGGAGAATTGGCAAGATTAAGAAGTCCGCACTAGAGATCTATCGAACTTTTAAGCAGTAAATTGCCAAAAAAAAGATCGATGATAATACTCGGGGTAGTTCTCTACTGTTTGAGGCCAGGACGGGAGTATTGCGAACCAAGACATATCGGGCCAAATACGAAGGGGTAAACACGGTATGCTGTGCGTGTGAAGAGGAAGAAGAAACTGCTGAACACTTGATAATGTTCTGTGTTTGCCGTGTTTGCCTTTCAAGTGCCGCCAAGGGAAGTCGGGGGGACGCTTAAGCCCTTAATAGAGGCTACTTCTACGTCTTGAAAATCTTTTTTTTCTTTGTTATGGCCACTTTAAACGGGCGGCGCAAACGACCTTCAGAGCGTCATTTGTCATCTTCTCTGTCGGCTCATGGTGAGAGTGAAAGCACCGGTCGTCGACGGAAGAAGATATGCCTGGCGGCGGGCAGACTCAGTCCACCAGCCCAAGCAACAGCACCGCTTTTTTACGGGGACTTACTGAGTGCTTGTGAATGTTTGTTGAAATGTGACCCCAATTCCTGTTAATTAAAGTTACTTTTGGTTAAATGTTCACGAGTGTTCGACCGTTAACTGGCTGGATAGCGGACGCTTTGACCCGTCAAATGCGAGCTGCGAGACCAGCACAACCCTATAGTTCAGGATGATGGCGCAGAGTTTTTCAAAGCACTGGGGTTTGGGGACAGGGAGAGCGAAATAGACTTTAAGCGGGTAGAATTAACTAGAAGGAGGTTATCTGATTGGTGGCTAAAGTAAAGGCATGAGTGAAAATTAAATCCTTCACGGCAAAGTGCCAGTCCGCAACTTCACTATTTAAAGAAAAAAAAAAGATAAATCTAGTTTGTGGTTCACTAAGTATTACGACTAGGTGGCGCTAGCCACCACCCGATCTAAAGGGTAAATATATCAATCCATTTATCCATCCATTTATCCGTTCATTCATCCATTTATTCATTATTTTCGGTAACCGCGCTTTTCCGCTGTCCACAGCGTTGGCTTTTTTGCGCGCGTTTTTGAGCATGCATGGTAGCCATGGGGAGTGAGTGACAACTTTTATTCATCGAAAGGGTGAGGGATGAGGGAGGTTATGCCAAGTAGGCTGCCAGGCCGTGCCTGGCAGCATGGAGAAGCACGCCTTCTCACAGCGAGTATTCCGCAAGCAGTGGATGGACGATCCGAAATTAAAAGGCAAGACTTGTTTCTTTCCGGCATTAGAGTAAACCGAAATGAACTTGGGATGATGCACCACTTTGCAGGATTCGCGTTGCGCTACAGGCAGTGTGCCTGCCTCTTTGTTCACGTTCGCACTGCTTGGTTTCAGATTAAATCGCACCTTCAGAGAACGTTTCACAGCATGTGACGTGCAAATACTGTTCCTGTAAAGTACAGGCCCACTACACTGACTCGATAAAACATTTGGAAACACGTGAACATCGTTGTGCTTTTGTGCCAGGCAACCAGCTGCGTCTGAAGGATACGATCGACCACCGTTTCAGAGCCGAAATGCAGCAGAAGCGGTGTGCTTTGAAAACCTCACTTTTCATGGCTTGTCACATGGATAACAACTCCGTGGACGATCTTTCCGGTATCCTCAAGGGTGAACTCCGGCAAAACGTTGCGTTGCACCGGACGAAGTGTACTGACTTAATAGCGAGAGTGATCGCGCCATATTTCGAAGAAACTTTGGAGCGCGACCTCAGCAGAAAGTCGTTTTCCATTTTGGTCGATGAAACCACCGAGATATCTGTGAAGAAGCTAGCATGCATATCATTTCGCTATTACAGCGACATTGTCAAGAAGGTCGTCAGCACGTTTATCGACATGAAAGAGATTTGAGATGGACGAACGTAGTCGATCTACGAGACAGTAAAGGCCGTGTTTCACTAGGACTGTGTCAATCCAAGTGACTGTGTGGGTCTGGCAACGGACGGCGCGAGCGTAATCTGTGGCTGTCACAACTCGCTGTTGAAAAGAATGCAAAATGATTACCCGTCATTTACACATTACACTTCTAAAGTGCGTTTGTCATTCCCTCGACCTTGTTGCCGCAAAAGCGATGGACGCGATGCCCTCGAACATTTTGTACATGGTGAGAGAAACTCACAATTATTTTGCTCGCAGCAATGTGAAGCAACCATGTGAGCAATGGAGGAAACGGGGAAAGTGAACCACTTAAAAATCTTCCTCCATCGGGAACGCGGTGGTTTGCAATCGCAGACTGTATCGACCGTATAGTTTCCCAGTACGAGGCCCTGAGACTTCACTTCGCCACAGTTTCGGATAGAAACTACAACGTGAGGCTCCTGAAGGACATGTACGAGGACGAAAAGAACCTGGCGTACCTTACGTTTCTTGCTCCCATCCTTGCGAATTTCAAAAGTGAACAGACCTTTTCAAGGACAGAATGTCGACCCGCTTGGCGTGTTTCAGGAGCTAGAAAGGGTTTTCGATAGCCTTCTGACAGGGATAATTAAGCCGTCTGTGTGTTACGTCAGCATGAAGGGCGCCTCGACGATTTTGATTTTATGAACTTTGAATCAGTTTTTTTTTAAGTTTGGAAGATGCTGACCTCAGCATGACCTTTTCTGGGCATCTTCAGAGGACACAACGTAGTGCGCGCGAGAAACAAGCCATGAAGCAGCGCTGTTTTATTTGTGCCTTTGATCTACAGAAAGAGTTGCCGAATGCCACTTCGCTGCTAAGAAAGCTCAGGGCCATAAGTCCACAATCGATCCTCGGGCCACGCGCCATAGAATCCTTATAGGATCTGCCAACCGGTGTTTTTTCGTGCTCGAAATACCAGCTCTAACGTGAGCTATAAGGTACCTGCAGCAACTTGTTGGCACCGTTTCAGACCAACCGCTTCTGGAGTTTTGGACCAAAGTACATGGCTAAAAGGACCCGTCTGGCTCGAATCCTGCGGTCCACCTTGCCACAGGGGCAATGAAGTTCTTCGTCCTATCCACATATAGCGGTGAAGATGAACGAGTGTTCTCAAACGTAACACTAACCATGAACGACATCAGAAATCGGATGTCCGATGACGTGATTGTTTCAGTTATGAAGATTAAGTTCGGACTGCGACTTCGGAATATTAACTGTTCGGACTTTGTCATCCCGCAAGAAATGATCACGAGTCAGTTTATGCATTAATCCTTATAGTGTACTCATACCTTATTTATCTTAATGTCACCCAAAGGGTGTTATTTATAGTAATTTTGGGAACGTCACGCAAGTCACGTGGAAACAGCGTCATTTATGCAAGACATTTCGTCACCTTTCACGATCGCTAAAGTCCACAATTTATGCTTGAATCTGAGCATTTGTGATTCTGAAATGTTGATACTGTACTTACTTTGTCATGGTAATACATAGTGTAGTCACACCGTACTCAATTTTATCGTCGCCAAAGTAGTGTTACTTCTTGTCTTTTTTCTTTACAAGGATTACGCACGATGTGTGAAGAGTCATTTTGTGCAACATTGCAGTATTTGCAATGGTTGCAAGATTTGGAACCATATAGTGATTGCTAAGCTCAACGATTTATGCTTGAATCTGAGCAGTTGTGATGTGGAAGTGTTAATACTGTACTTACATTTTCACTGAAGGGCTGTTGCATTTTGTCGTTCAAATAAAGACGTCGCAGCTGTTTTCACGCGCGCGTGGCTAATTTTGGCTAATTTAAGGGCCTTTGGCCTAACTTAACTGCTTTTTGGCTAGTTTTTCTCATTTTGGGTTACTTTTTGTCTTTTCAACCTGGTGATTCCGCTTCCTCTATGTAACGTTGAGAACGTAGCGGTGCGGCTTGCGGCGCCGATTACGCCGGCTTGCTTGCGTTCCGGGAGAGTGCCTCGTCGTCCGTGCTTTTTTCATTGCCATGAGCGTAAAACTCGACTTAATGTGATAGTTTCTAAGTGAGATGTAACAGAGACCCACGAAACAGAAAAATGGCAGGGGTTATTGCAGCATTCGCAATGCCCTCGACCTATAGGTGGTGCACCGTGTAATCCAAGATGGCTGCGCAAAGATGATCAACCCGTGAACTCGCATGAAAAAAGACAGGACACACGTACGTGCTCCCCGTGCCGCTTACACAGGCTGAAGTCTTGATCGTCAAATGAGTGTATATCGAACCAAAGTACTTTCCCAACCGATAGGAACTGCTGAATGTTCGCTACCTTTTACCGCAGTGCAAAAGGTGGCGGTGTCAGCTGATCGACCCTGCATCAACGATGCTTTGCGTAATCCTGTGCGTGGTACAGAAAACTGCGCGAACTAGAATTAACGTATGAACTGAATGGCACTCCGAGATCATTAGTGCCGAGCCTGTCTGGCGGCTTTTGCCGCAGTAGTAGGCCACTAGCGAGTAGCGCGCCGTCGCGGCTGCACAGGACCGAGTGTTTAACGTAGCGATGGTTTGTAAACATATTACGTCGTCGTCATTACTCGCGCTGTAAGCATCATGCAGCTTCTTCTTCAACGGAATACAAGCCTTCAACTTCCCATTAAGTAGCGCTTTTGTCACAGCCGTGATCAGACTAATAGTGTTCGATTCCGCGTACTCGGGTGTTGCAGGTTCCATCAGCGCGACCGAAACAAGGATGTCGACACGCGTACGCTTTTCGCAACGTCAAAATTGCGAAAATTTGTCGAACAACAACGTCGTTCAGATGGCACCGGTGAAGTGCAGGAGAAGTTAGCGTGGACTGTAGTCGTAACAGCATATTTCATTGCTGTATTTCGCTTCGCTGCGAGCGTGTTGGCAGCGTGTGGTGCTTCGTAATATCCACTGTAATTGGGATGCACAAGAAAAAATATGCTTTTATTTTGAGCTCACTCAAGGATATTATACAATAAATAAATCAAAGTGACTTACGAGCGTGAAAAAAAAAACATTAACGCACAACGGGACGTGAAGTGCAACTCGCTGCTCGTGAACTTGCAGCTGATCGTTCATCGCTGCTGTCACTCTCAGCGCGTCGACAACCATCTACGTCCAGTGAAAAATACTCGACGTCAAAATGGTTTCTTTGAACATCACTGCTGAAAGTAAGTAACCTGAGGAACTCTCTCCGCCAAACGACTTCGCTAGCACCAACAACGCGTCATTCACCACGCACAGCACCCACACGGCGTCACTCACCACGTTTATCTGAGGGTGTGGAGATCAGTTCACTCCGATACCCTGCAAGAAAGGAATCGCTTGCCGTGTACGTCCATCAACAGACGTAAAAATGTCTGGGGGAGTAAAGGAGGAAAAACAGGAGAGGACCGGGAACCAGCTTTTCGGCTCAAATCGCAGGCATCTTTCTAGAAACGGCGTTGCCCTGAGACATCGACCACATGTTTGCTCTCTTTTATATGTTGTTCATTAACTTCATTTGAACTTTTATATAACAAAATATACTGAAATATGTTTGTCATGGGTATTAATAAGGTAAACAAATTAAATAAAAAATAAGTGATTGCTGTTAGGTAGCGTCGTCTAGAGGACATCACAATTAGCTCTTGCTTTGCTTTAACGCGCGCGCTTTTCAAACCAATTTGGGTCATTGAGTTTGATGCTTGTGCCAAAGCACCGCAAAGAGACGTAATTGAGTACTGGCGAAGCTACACAATACTGAGATGGTAGGATAATCGAGCGAAGTTTGAATACTGCGGCTATTGTGTACTGGATACTGCGGCTAAAGTTGCCTCGTTGCTTGCTTCTATGAAATCATTCAGATTTATGCTGTTCATTCTGATCGAGCTGATCTATGCTGGCGTTCCCTCACTCTACTGAGCCTGATGTCGTAGTCGCGGAAAAGCGATATAAATTAGCAAGTAAAATTCTCGCGTTTAGTTTAATCACACGTGGTCTCATAAAAAAAAAAACGCGCTTGCATGTGTGTCTGATGCGCAACTGGGTGTTCAGTGTTCTTGAAATATTTTAGCAAACGTACGGTTGTTGTAAACTTATAATCCAGATGCCGTAGGTTCGACTGCCCTGATGAGAACTCACAGCAGTTTCCAGTAAGGACTCTTCAAATGCAAGAACAGTTAATACAGTTACGTGTTAGGGAGTCTCTTGTTGCTTTTCTTCGGGCATAACTCTTTGCCTAGAGAGTATCTAACGAAAACGTAGTGCATCACTGTAAAATAAAGTGTTCGGAATTCTCGGAAAAAAATTGTAGATTACGCTTATTAATTCACAAGGCCACAGAAAATATTGCATAATTAGTTACAACTAGGAATAAATACAAGCACCAGTCATTACCACCACTGTCCTGTCCCGTCGCATCACAGTTGCGCAATGCTGTGACGTCAAGCAGCTTCCGCTTGGTTTAGATAGTTGGCATGGCTATACATACATGCTCATGTCACTCGTTTTAATTCTTGAAACTTGAGCATCCTAGCGAACTTCATCAAAGTTTCTGACATCACTGCTTATCTAGGTAGCAACGACGAATTTTTGGTCTTTCATATGCGTGGTATTTACATTGGCACATATAAAGGTAAGGATTGAAGGGAAACCAGCTTGCGCGGTTCTCAAATGTGAAGCACGCTTTGGTTTTCTGGGTGGAGCCTGTTTTTATTTTATGGCTCACACTGACGTCACTGAAGTCGCCATGTTGGTGCACTGCATGGTAGGACGCGATATTTGTGACGTTGCATTAATGTTATCGTTGCATCATTTCCAACTTTTTTTTGTTATTTACGTACATAAATCAATCAGTGTGGCCGCAATGTTATAATAATGAAGCACGCTAAGCGTAATGCGATTATGCTGCCTTTGCGTCATCAACGTTGCCATGTTCAGTACGCTATAAAACAGCGTTTATGGCGTCACGTGCAACCTATATATAAGCTTCCGAGTTCATCCGCTTCAAAAGCAAGCTGAAAAACTGCGCCGACAGTCATTCATCGTCATGCGGGCTTGACGCAGGCTATAACTGCTACAACGCAGCTATAATTAACTGCTACTATAGTGACAGTGCAATCACACAACTGCACAGCATGTTCGATTGTTCTCGTGTCAGGCTAGAAAAGCTGTGCCGAGTCGCTATCTGAGCGCTTTGCCACCATACACCTAGCTACGTGATCTATCGGCACCGTCGGCAGGAAAGAGAGTCTCGCATGTCATTCTCTCGCGTTCTTTCGTCCCGGACGTAGAGAACGTCCGTGCGGCGGTGATGAAGGCGGCGTATTCGTAGCCTTTCTCTAGGCGAAAACCCTTGTACTATTGCGACCAGAGTTCAATTGTTGAATTCCATCGTTTACCTGTCGGTCGTACAGGCCACTTCAACGAGTACGGTCGCCTTGAGAGTGGACCATGTCCCCGTGTCTGTCGCTATGGTGGGTGTTGCTGCAAGCCGCCATCTTTGGGCTGTCAGCGAACCTCAAGTGCGGATACTGGGTGAGCTTCAGACTGCCGTTTCCACGTACTGCTCTTTATTAAACGTGTGCTTCGATAGAATGTAAATTTGGGTTGGTCGACCCGCGCGATAAACTTAGGATGGTGTACGAGTTAAAGGGACACCGAAGACAAATCTTAAGTCGATCGCTGAAATAGCGGTCCAGACAACTCGTAGTGCTACTTTTGTGCTAAGGGAGTGCTTATTTTGAAATAAAACCACGTTTAAGTGGTCCACATCGCGTTAACGCACTTCGAATACCCTGCCACAAAGTGGTCCTTCTCACGTCACTGTTGCCGTGCACAACGTGTCCCGGCTTTACTGCATCGCCGCCGACACTATAGCAGCAGCAGAGCGAAAGTAGTGGGAGCCACAGCAGCAGCAGCGGCTATTGAACAATTTTCTGCCATTTTGGAGGCCATAGTTCTGCTTGCTTGGTACAACTGGGCTCCGCTAGATGGCACCACCCATCCAGTCTAACCAGGCGAAAACACAATTTTGGGAGCCATTCTCGATCACCATTCCCCGCGGTAACGGAAGTCGGTACTTTTTCTTATGAATCAAAGAGACACACACGGACAAACATCATTTCATTACGTTACTTGATGCACGGAAGGTTCTTTTTTATGGCAGCTAGTTTGATTACTAGTGATTGATTGTTGTCGGACGTCGTCAAGATTATTTCCAAAATGTATCCCACTCAGGGGGCCCGTCGTGTGTTATATTTACCTTAATTCCTCTTTAAATATGGCAGTGCTGTTAATATGACCGTTTTAGACGTTGTCATACATACCGCTTTCACTTTGACATAAATTGCTTGCCTTTAGTGTCCCTTCAAGATATGCAGCTACAGAAATAAGGCACGCAGGATGCTTTTTATCTTACTGGTGGACTTTGATCGGTCTATCAAACTCAAATAATATCACTCCTGCCATCTCCCTGCTTGCATTCAAATGCCGTATAGTTAAGTGGCGTGACTGGCTTCTTGGAACAATTGTTTCAGATAAGCGTATACAAGTGAGGGCAGGTATTACGCTGCCTAACAACGCTTACATGAAAACAACTCGCCTAGAAGTGAGCAACGAAACTTTATCGTGCTCCTGTGTTGTCAAAGTCAAGGCGCTTGGCCTTAGCCGCTTGCTCCAGCACCGCCGCTGGTGTGACGTCACGTGCATCTGATTATTGTATGCGTTCAAAACAGGAACACCTTCACTTAATACCTTCGGGTGCAACGCTTCAAAGCTTCCTTTCCATGAAACCCAATTGGACGGTCCTTCGTAGGTGTGCACTATTTGGGAAAGATTTCATTTGCAACCTCGACAGCTCAGGAACATGTGACTTAAGCAGAAACGTCACGTGTGACGTTTAATTCCTTCCATACGATTTGAATGACAGGCTGAGTTCCGCCTGGCGTTGCATAAGTACACCGCAATTTGCCAGCGTCAGTTTTCATACTTGGTACGAGAAGCAACCTGCGCCGTTCCACTTCAGTTTCTCAGTATTAAGGCGAAAGCCTTAAATGCCTAATCGAAAGCGAAAATTGATCGTCGGCGTATAGGCACCCCGCTTCAGGTGAACCAGCGCTGGAGTTCCCACGGCTGCCCTGGCGGTCGAAGCGTGCACTTCACAGCCGCTCCCGAGGACGAGAGTGGCGGCCGGTAGAGGCGGTGCGAACGCTCATCGTCGTAACCAAAGGGCGCTGGTGGTACTGCAGCGTATTCAAGTGCAGCAATATGTAGAAAAAGGGAGGACGTATCCGTCTGCGTTTTTCCTTCTTAAAAATATCGATAATAGAGGAGGCGGCGTTGCTTCCAAGCGGCAAGTATGTTCTGCTTTCTTGTTTAATGGTGTCGCGCTGGTGTCTAAACCAAATGGTTCGATAGTGAAGACGGCCACCAGTGGAAACCAGAACCAAACAGTTGAATTGAAAGGGTGTTTTGCCAGAAATAAAATGACCATATTTGTGGCATGCATGTGCAATTTTTTTTCGGACACTGTGAACGTTTAGTCGTACACCTTAAGATTAACAAAGTTTCTCATACATCCGTATATCTGCCCACCATACCCAAACTTTATCTGATGCCACCGCATGAAGTGAATGATACGAGAGGCACGTGTAAAGGAAAGCTGCCTTGGCCACAAGACTGGTGCGGGGGCACGTTCGCCTGCGCCTCTGAATTGTTATAAAAGATACTTTCGTGGTGAATACTTGATGCTGAGATGCCTCTGTTTCACTTAATTTGTGCTGAAGACAGGGTTCTTGCTACGAACAAAGCAACGGACTACTCGAAGCCTAGCTTTCTGGAGACAGTTGATGCGGTAAGCTTCTTTTTCATTGGCTGCCGTTGCTAAGTAACATTGGAATTCATAATAATAAAAGCACGGATGGACTAATGGACGCTTCACCCCACTCATCATCATACACTCCGTGGATATGCCGCGACACCGTTTTTGACAACTGGCCATTACGACGACACGGGACGCATGACCCATGGCGTAAGGAGCTTCGCGCCTAAAAAAATAAATAAATATTCAGACAGTTTTTTTTTGTCTCTTGGGCGGGCTGACAGAATGACTTATAGAGAATTTGCAAGGTGCCACTACAGTGTCGAGCGGACCAATGTTGTTCAAATATATTTCACGCAACAGAGGCAAGCTATAAAACTATTATTCACCTATACGTGAATAATAAATTCATCGCCTGCCTCCGTTGCGTGAAGCTGGTTAAAGGGTCCAAGAGACAGTTCATTGATGAAGTCCTGTTTATTGGTGCAGAGTATGGTTCGACGTTCTCTTGTGATCGATTTTGCGTGCAGCGGCTTTCTTCGATCGGTCAGTGTTTCTCGGTGCAGTTGGCGTTGCCGTGCTGCTGCGGCACGTGCTTGCACGTTCCCCGGGAGCCAAACTCGATGCGCGCGTTTGGGTTGTTGAGCACGCAGTCGTGGTGTTCGGTGCAGCGGTGATTGTAGAGTGGAACGCACACCTCGCCGGGACACTGCAATGGGTAGAAGAAATCGTGATTCTATATGCCAGTTGATGGGCACGTACTTCACGTAACTGCTGGATTACGTGCAGCGCCATTGAAAATGCTAGTTTCGATGCATCAAACATAACACGGTCTCAGCTATAGCTTCACCTATTCAGTAGCTCTCTTAGTTTTTCTTTTTAGAAGATACCACGCAAAGAGTGCGCTGGAGCATGTAATCAGTTCGCATTGTCCGAAAGAGTTGGTTTGCTCACGCGCAGTTATGTACTGTACATTATATCGCATTTATCGCTTTTTTTCGCTTGTATTATAATCCTAAATATTAACCCAAGCACATTACTTTTGCACACCTGCTGCCGCCATTTAGAGAATGGGGGCCAAGAGCTCCTTAGTCTGTCTTGAATAGCTCTTGTCTTGTCACATATCATTGTATATTTTTAAAATTTTTACAGTGGAAATAAAGAATGAATGAACGGAACTGTTTCGCTGGCGGAACATAAATTTAGGACGATGCACATGCTTCGCTGGAACGTGTATACGTTTGAAGTATAGAGGAAGAAGAATTTGAAAAAAAAGTGCGGAATTAGGCGGCCTTACACCGAGGCAATAACGGTAAGAAAGAGACACAGGCGCTGACTAACAACTCAAGTTTTATTGCTCATACGCCATGAAATAAATGACACGTATCAACAAAAATCCACAAGAGAGAAGTCAAAGCGAGAGAAGCTAGGCCTGATAGAATAAGTGCTTGTGCTGTGTCCTTCCCTGGTCTCACGTGTGTGCCTTTAACACTTACATAATTTGAGCGTTAAAGATACTAATAGAACACTCAAGGCATTCTCGACGTTATAGAGGGACTTATAGAGGGACGTTAGATAGAGGGACTTTAGCGTCACCAGGGACTTTAGGTGACGCGTGCTCATGGCGCCATCTTGCCGGTAATGCTAAAAACACAATCCCCCCCCCCCCCCCCCGAGATGCTCGTGAGCAGCAGTGAGTGGTAGATTTAAGTAGCTTGCCGTTTAAATAGCGAAAGATGTGCTCCGGTGTGGCTCAGTGGTTTACGTCTCGCTTTCTCGACGCAGTGGTCCCACGTTTGATTCCGCGTGCCAGAGTGTTCTTTTCTGTTTTTTTTCTTGCGTTTTCATATATATATATATATACGATGCATGACATCGACACCGACGTCGACGGCAAAATCCAGCCGAGAGTGTCCATATAATTGCTATCGCAATAAAACAAATGGAGAACAAACTTTATCCTAAGTACATCGCATTTCGTCCACGTACCTTGTAACATACGTCGCAGCACCCGCAGGCGTCCTTGTAGGCGCCGCACTTGCAATTGACGGCGTTGCACGTGACAGCGGCGCAGTCGACGTCAGCGCAGTTTGGAGGCGACGTGCACACGACACTGCACATCATGACGACCACATTTTACAACGTTTTCAATGCTGTAGCTAGAGAGCTCACAAACCGGGCTCCATCGGAAGAGCTACATGTCCGACCCAGATGATTTACCAACAGAACCACTAAGCCACACGCTACAGTGTTACCGACAGAGCCGTATGTACAGAGGGGTTGACCGTTAAAGGGAACACTTTCGTGTTCACAATGTCGCTTTCTGGCAAAAGCATAGAGAGTTATATTTGCATCAGGCTACTTGTGATTGACATGTAGTGATTTCTTTTGATAGACCAGTGTCCTGAACGAACAATTTTTCTAAGTCTACCAGAATTTATAGGGCATTCAGTAAGACAGGTACTCATTAGAGTGTTCCTTTTAACAGTGGACGGTACTGTACTTCCCGCCACCAAGGACGTGGTTCCATGGCGGCAGCTTCGGAATAATTCATTCCCCTGCCTTCACATCCTTCATCTCTTGCACCTAACACAATATCCCTCATGCTGCCCCTACTGTGGAGCGAAGTGTATCACTGCACCTGGGAATGTCCACAGCCACCGGGCTGCCGCCCTGTTCCTACACCCTCGCTTTCCTTCAGGAAGGCTGCACTGACCAGCTCAGAGCCGCAGGAGCAGCGCGACGGATCGATCCAGCGGGCACGTGGTGTGGCGCAAGCCAAATGGTACCTGCGCTATAGACTCCACGAGGACGATCCTTTAGGCGTGCATGAATAAAAGCTTCTCTCTCTCTCTCTCTCTCTCTCTCTCTCTCTCTCTCTCAGTGCAAGTGGTCTATCAAAATCGGAGAGGAAGCATGGAGTGTGTTACTGAACATTAGGAAGAGTAACCACAAAACCACTCGGGGAGAAAAAGACATCACGAAGCAGTGCACCTTGTCTCTGTGTCACGTGTGGCTTAGCAGTTACCTTTCGTAATCGCGTATCGCCAACTGGCCTACACTCACGGGCGTTGGTTGAATTGTCTTTTTTTTTGGGGGGGGGTGCTAAGCGGTGTTCTACCACCGCGGGGGGAGGGAAATAGAAAGCGCTGGTGTTGCTTGGAGGCGGGGGGGGCAACCTTTTTTTTATTTTACACCTCCCTGCTGAAGCCCATGCCTACATTCACAATATTCTAAGATTATAATGCAAATTATATCTTATAGATTGCAGTATATGATATTACAGGTAACCTCTAAACATTTTGGCAACTTAGCGCAAAACAGAAACTGTATAGGGAAAGAGGGCCATGATCGTGGTGTAATATGCTTATGAAGTTCAGTAAAGATGAAGTGTTTTGAATTGGCTTACCACGTGACTGCCAAGGTAATCAAAACCAGCGAACTGGCTGTCTTCATCTTGTGCAACAGGAGGTCTGCGCATGCCCGGTAGAAAAAAAAGTTTAATGTGAATACACTATCAATCGCATGGATGCCAGACATTGATAACTGATCGGTGTAGACTCGCCTGATGGGCAAGTAGCCTTATATAAAAAATAGTGGATGCTGGAGACAAGCTAGGTCCTAAGGTTCATAAAGACTTCGTTAAAGTCGCCGACAAAGGACAGACGCATGGACGCACGATGCACGGACGGACGCATGAATGCACGGACAGGTGGACGGGTGGTCTATTTTTAAACCATATGTGCGCCCTGTAGATGGTTCTGCGCACTGATGTTTCGCACCTGCGCTTCAACTGTGCACGGCACGCGGACAGATTGAAACCGGATGGACATTGTGAGGTCCTGAGGAACTTAGCTTCTATAACAGACGTGCACTCTCGCACTGCCATGGATGTCGTAAATCTATGTTCTTAAGAAAATACGGTTGATTTTGGTTCTATCTTGAATGACGCGACGACGCCGGTGCTCTCAACAGTATAGTCTTCCAGAATAGCACAATGGCTGTGCGTACTTGAAAAAAAAAGCATAAAAGAAGAAAACATTTTGTGGTAATGTTGCTCAACGACAGCTGAGTGAGTCGGCCGACGCGTAACAGCGTGGTGGTGAAACACCACTAATAGAGGCTTTTGTCTTGCATTGCATCTAAATGGGCTTATGGCGAGCACAGTGAGTCTTGCCTTTCACAAATTTGCATTAAGCAGACTCGGGGCGAATGTTTTTCGTCGTTACACATCAAAAATAGAAACTAGCCATTAAATATTTACCCTTCGTGAATGTGTTGCAGCAAACCGCTTTAAAATCGGAAAATATATGACAAAACTACAACCTATATAAAAGTAATTCAGTTATGAAAAGTTCACCCTGCATTTTTACTGTCGCTGTTTTGAGATCGAGATTGTAGAGCGCTCACAAAGTCACGAATACGCTCTCTTCAAAATGAGAAAAAAAAAACAAAAACAAAAGTGACGTAACGCGAACGTGAATGTGCAGTGTCAGATGAAGTTGCGGCAAGCGCGCAAAGGCATGTTGCTAAAGGCTATGGCGACGAACACTCACCGAGCTTAGCTGTTTTCTTGCGTGTGCTTCGAACGATGGGGTCCTCGCGGGGCAGTACGGTTTGTGTATATATAGTCGCAAACAGTCTTTGCTGTTCTATCTCTGTACTCGTGTTTTGACACTTGCACGACAGCCGAGGGTATATGATTCAATCTCGCTTTGTAACGAAAAACCTGGACTAGCTTTCTTTCTTTCTTTCTTTCTTTCTTTCTTTCTTTCTTTCTTTCTTTCTTTCTTTCTTTCTTTCTTTCTTTCTTTCTTTCTTTCTTTCTTTCTTTCTTTCTCTCTTTCTTTCTTTCTTTCTTTCCTTCTTTCTCTCTTTCTTTCTTCTTTCTTTCTTTCTTTCTTTCTTTGGCTCCCTGTCTTGCACTGTGGCAGTGAGGTCGACGACATAGATTACGGCGTTCCGTCTCTGATGCAGACAGAAAGCAGAGTCTGTTTACAAAATATGACAGTCCTGTTCGCTGCCGTGGCTCCTCTAGTCCGCTTACAGATTCCGGAGGTGTACAAATCAAGCTTTAGCTTCAGTCTCTCCAAACGATACAAATCTTCCGCCAAAGAACAAGTGAAATGCAAGCAGCTGAACCTTTAATCGAAAAAACATCTTATACAGGTTGATGATCGTCCTGGTGAGGGTTGTACTGTTAAGGCATTTTCTTGTTGGAAGCCAGCTGGATAATTCTTACGTGGTGAACAAGCAGAGTTGACGGTGGGCTCAAGGCGTCATGACGTCTACACGAGATTTAGAACCTTGCACTTAACAACATCCGCTGCAATGCCGATGCGAGAACAATACACGTGTGTCAAAGGCTTGGGAGGCCTATGCGAATGACTTTAATGAACCCGACATATTTTTACAGGGCATATAAAAGAAGACGTGGCTGATTCCTCTCTTTAGGAATCGGTATAGCATGAAAACGTGTCTTCACAGAGGTAGTTGAGCATGTGTTGTGCTCTGTTTCACCACTAGACAGAAGGAATGAATGCTATAACAACAAATTGCGATGTCCGTCACGAGAAGAACGGCAAGCAGCTCGAAACTTGCAATGAACACCTCAAGCAAAAAGCACGTCGAAAGGAGCATGCACAGGATGAGGGCGGATAAACAACTGTCACACCTCGACACTTGAAGGACGCTACTCAAACAGACGCGCCAAACAAACGCACAAGTATAAACAGGACGAGCGCGAACAATCATCGCAATTATTGCTTCTTCGTGCGTGAACAGCGCGCTCCTTTCGGAAACGCAGCCGCGGAATCGAATGAAGTGACCTTTGGGCTCTCTCTAACCACTATAACTTCACAGTAAACTTGCGGCGCAAGCACTACATGTTCTAAACGCCCGAGTCCCGAGATAAGCACGCAAGCGATCACGCCAGAAAACATCTATACGGACTCCGACCACATCACGTGGAGGCTTGCGCGCATTGCAACGTGCGGGGTGGAGCAAGGTGACGACCTTTAGAACGCGCCCGCCCAACTCGCACACCTCGCGCCATCTTGCTGCTGATAACGAAAACGCTCTGAAGTTGCTGAGTTCTGAGGATCGCCAACGGTACATGGTGTGTATAAATGGCTCACCGTTAACAAGTTGAGCATTTTTGTTCAGTGGCGTGGTGACAAACGTCGCGCGCTAAGGAGTGAATGGTCACTGGTTCGACGCCCCGCAAAGAAACCTTTCTTTGTGAATTTTTAAAGACGACTTTCTTGGGGACCTTCGACGGAAAATTTTGGTCTGTCTGTCTCTCTGTACCTTTGTCTGTTTGTCCGCTCTAACAATACCTCAAACGGCACCAAACGGCCAACTCCATCCGCAGTGCCCACCAATGTTGCTGAAGGCTTAGCGTTCATAGTTGTGCGATCGTCAATTAAAAAAATGGCAGCATATCCACGGAGTGAATGATGGAGAGTGGGGCGAAGCATTCGTCCGTCCATGCGTCCGTCTGTGTGACCGTCCATGCGTCTGTTTGTGCGCCCGTCCCTGCGTTACTTCATGCATCCGCCCCTGCGTCCGTTCATGCGTCCATCCATGCATCTGTTTGTGTGTCCGTTTGTTCATCTATTCAACACTCCAAGTCCCACCATCTCGCATCTTTTTATCATATATATTCCCCATATAGAAGCACCGCCATCCAGCGGACATTTCAAGGACTAAACGAGAGGTGGCACACGCACACTTTCTTACGGCCTGCGCTTTGGGTCCACTTCCCACCTTTAACCACCTCGAGTTCATGGTATATTCTAGTTCACTGTATTCATGGCACTGCGACCAAACGCTCGCTAAACCTTTCGAAAACCAAGGAGGTTACGCCCAGCGAGTATAACGTAGCAACCTTTCCCTGTCAGATAGGGCTCAATTTACATGCCAATGGCTGCTAATGAGAAATGAGAGACAGGAGAATTCGGCTTTTACTTTCTTACGGCTTGCGCTTCGTATCTACTTCTCATTTTTAACCACCTTGAGTTAATTCATGGTATATACAAGTTCATTGTATTCATGGCGCTGCAGCTCAACGCTCGCTAAACCTTTCTAAAGCTAAGGTGGTTACACCCAGCGAGTATAATGTAGCATCCCTTTCTTGTCCGATAGTGCTCAATGTACATGCCAATGGCTGCTAATGGGGATCGCAGCGTGCGCGTTGACTAAAAGCCGAATGCTCATGTCTCTCATTCCCAATTAGCAGCCATTGGCATGTACATTGAGCACTATTTTTTATTGTTAAACAACGCACAGAAGAAATCTCTCACTGGCACCACCTTGGAGGTCAAGTGTTATACCTATTTCGGGTATGTGCCACTGGTGGTTACATACGAGAGACGCCCAAGCCACGCCATAAGGAGCTTGGCCCCTAAAAGCAATTATTGCGCATATCTGAGGCGCCACAACAACGCTTCGATGTTTTCTGTCTGCCTTCATACTAGAAGAGGTACACACAAGTAACTCTAAGGAATGTAGCGTTCAATCGCGCTGCGCTCACAGTGCAACGCGATGCTCAAAAAGGTGTTTCCAACGCTTTGCTACGACGTCACGGTGGTGGCACCTGCCCGTCGCTTTGCGTTCTACACCTAATCACCTCTGTGACTGGCACGCATTTTTCTATGCGGGCAGCACGCCTTCGTTTTCGAAGATAACTGCCAGATGGCACTTGTGTCTAACGTGCCTCAATGCGCTCGTTCGCCTCCGCCACACGCTCGAGGCACTCTAACGCAGCGCCTGCAGAATACCATTCACCGATTTTCTGGCGCAGAAAATCAAATAAACGTTTTGTTCACTGTCTCTAGACGCAAGGCTATCGTCTTTCGAAGACATTTACATTGTAACATGTAGATTCGGGCCAAGTTTTTTTTCTTTGCTTTAGCATAGTAGACATTTTACAACGTCGTATCCGTGACGTAATTATGTCGGCGGAACCGTGGTGGACCCCGGGATAAAACATTTTCGTGTTAAAGAACGAGGACATAGGAGAGGACAGAAAGTGTGCTCTCACTTCAACCAAATTTTATTAGCAACAACGCTAGAAAACACACACACACACACACACACACACACACACACACACATATATATATATATATATATATATATATATATATATATATATATATATATATATATATATATATATATATATATACAGGCTAACAACGGCACATCTCAGCACAAACACACCACTCATTGCATCACATCCAGATACATGATTTTTTTTTAGTGAGCGCAATAGAAGGCGTCATAATCACCTAGCAGTTGCATTTGATCATCCTCGATGATTGCGCTTGTGAGCTGCTGACGATCTTTCGCGACAATGGTGTACTTTTCGGATTCCGGTTTACAACCGCACTGTGTAGTAAATGCCTAGATGGCATTGAATATCTATGTTTACACGATAATAACGATCTCTGAAAGCTCATTCAAGCACGGCACAGTTTCTAGTGCTCTTGGCAACAGTACTTTTATTAAAAGGAACGATACGACGGTTTAAAAATTTCTTGCCGGTACCCTTTAGACATAAAAAATAACGCATATCATTGAGGAGACACACGATGACATATTTGAAGGAAAGCGAATATACCCTAAGGAGCTGTATGGCAATTACGTTTAATATGCTGATCTGTACGGAATTGCGGATCACTCGTAATCGCGTGCTGGAAGGTGTCTGGAGTGCCCTGAGACTTACGAACAACACAGTCTGCTTGATTGTTATGATCGTATCCTCGCAAAGTGGTTTCTAGCACGAGCGTCATCATAAGTATAATTTCAAAACAATTAAAAAAAAATGGCAGATCCCACGTACAGTGGGAATCGACGATATGCGAAGCACGACTGAGGAAAGTTGATATGTCACTTTAAGATCAGCACAATGATACGGGGTTGAGGTAAATGTTGCCGTACTTGACTTACGTGTCATGATTATCATGTTTAGATGTGTCGTGTACCTTCGTCATCTATTCACGTCACGTTATACCAAATTTAGTATATGTGGAGTATATTCTGTAATAGTGCCTCTAGCTGTACAGGCACAACTTTCCGGTTAAGGCGTCTCGTGTTGTCACTAGCGAAAACTGGCATGAAAAGGATGGCTAATACCTCGGTATTCCGCGAAGATCACATGGTGGGCTCACTCAAATCGGGTGAATCGTCTCTTTCCCTTGTGGTTTCTCACAAGATTGAAGTTGTCGTCCCTTGATTCATCACTGCTGACGTAGTAGGGTTCGGTGCCATCACTGTCAGTGCCGCTCTCGGAGCTGTAGCGCTTCCTGGAAGCAACACAGGTGGTCATTCCGCAGTCCGGTACTCTTCCGTAGGGCTCTACCTCCATGGCACACGAGCAAGAGACCGCACTTCACCAGCGAAATGAAAATTATTCACAAAAAACTATGGCACTCAAACATTCGGCATTCTGCCACACCGGCACTTCGTTGTTCAAAAATCGCACGTCAACGACCCATCCATCAGCCATTGGCTGATTTAAACAAGGCGCACTCGCTCGTCACAGAGATTGCCGCGGGAGGCCGCTACTTGTCCACGTGTGCGCGCGCAATCACACTGAGAGTTGCGCATTCGAAAAAAAAAAAAAAAAGAAAAAAGTGCTCAAGGTCGCGAAGCGCACGTTTTTATGTGGCCCTGCCATCCCCCCTGTTTAGCTTCCAGCGCTTTCGTCGGGACTGGGGAAGAGAGAATGCAATTGCAGCGTGCGAGAAACCTCTGTAACTGCACTCGCACTTGACGGATTCTTAAAATTTTTGCGACGTTCAATTCGTGAGGCAATAAGTTCTTTCAGTGAATTCATTCCATGGTTACTTGAAGAAGTGTTTCAGGGCCCCTGTAAAAGGCGTTGACAGTTAAAAAAGCCTCGTATACGCTAATGGACTCATGAGCGGGCTCACTCAGGCTCAGATCGAGCTGTGAGTGTGCGTCTCATTGAATCCGAGTGAGTAATCTTCTAATGAGTTTTGAGCCCGAGTGAGTCAGGCTGAAATAGAAATAGTGAACCAGATTCTTAGTGAGTCAGCTTTGAAGGTGACTGAGATTAAGAAGTTTGCGGGTATAACGTGGCAACGGAAAGCACAAGACCGGGTTGATTGACGGATCCTGGGAGAGGCCTTTGCCCTGCAGTGGGCGTAGTAAGGCTGATGACGATGACATATATGAGGAGTGATGGCAACGCCCACGCCGACGTTGACGCCGGCGACAAAATCCAACAGTGAGTGTTGCTATCACAAAAAAAAAAAAAAAACGCCAGGCGCACGCGGAAGGGGCAGCACAGTCGCAAAGAAAGCTGAAAGAGCGGCATTTCAGAGCCTTTGCTGAACACTCTTTGGGTAACTGCTACGAGCACGCTTGTTGGGTACCCACTACGCAATAAATTATCATATTTCTGTGTGGTATTTGTTTGTTTGTTTGTTTTCCTGTGATGATGGCTCATACACACTAAGGGGGATTGGCCAAGAAAGTGTAGTGCAGTTTTTCTGTGATCATTTCAACTATGTGTAATGAATTTGCATTATAATATGACTAATGTAAGGAAAACCGCATAAAAAGAGAGCAAACGAGAAAAAAATAGAAAAGTCAAGTTGAGCAATTTTGAGATTTCAGGTGTTGTGTTAACTTCACTTTGCCATGGGGAGTAATAAATAATTATTTGATTGAAGATCACAAAGGTATACACTTGGTCGCCTGAATATAATCGCAAACGGCATGAAAGCATCTCTGTGGCAATGTCCCAAAATTGAGGCACCAAAGCTTAGCGCAGTTTCCACCGTCAATCTAACGCCTATTTTCAGAAGTGGAACAACTATTAACCTTTTTCGAAGTATAGCGTAGCGGCGACAATAAAAAAATAATGTTCTATTGATTCCATTTCTCCGCAGAATGTGCAGAGGGGGGATGTTGTCTGACCAGCTCTGTGTATAGATACAGGTTTGGGGGGGGGGACACGACATCGAAATTTAGTAATTAAAACTTCGAGCTTTCTGGACTGGCTTCAGTGGGGTCAACTTGAATATAACCACCTCAAAATCTGTGTGGTAGGCCAGCATTCTTCGTCATTCTTCAGAGAAGCATGGTATCCGCTACACACTTGCAAAGAATTTTGTGCCATTTTTTCATGCATTCGCTGACGACGATGAAGAATTAGGCCTGAAGTGGGTATGCGCCGCAGTTAATGGGTGATAAAAAACGAACTTTTGTAAGGGCTTGAAGCATTGAACGACCCACTCGTTACGCAATTCACATTGTGTGGCGCCCGGCTGTTCCTTTAGTGTTCTAAAGCGCTTTATTGCTCATATTACCGTGATTCCTTTCCAGAGATCAGGCCTGTCTAAGGGCAGTTTAAAAACGAGTTGCAAGCACTGGCGTGGCTCAGTGGCAGAATACTGGGCTGGAACACCGTAGACCCGGTTTGGAATCCCCTTGTGTCATTGGTGTTTTTTATTCACTGAGTTTTTTTTCTTCTTTCTATACTGGTTACGGACGCCGGCGGTTGTGGACAGTTACGGTGGCGCACGTGATCTGTGTTCTGAGCTCATGACTGCTTTCTCTGTAAAAGTATTCTGGGCCGTGGCGCTGTAGCACAATTTGGTGGACGCCCGCGCGATAATTTACTTCCAAGTGGCACTTGGCTTGGAACAGTCTTTTGCAGCTGCCCTAATATATTGTTGGGATGCAAAAAAATGGCAGCATATCCACGGAGTGATTGATGGAGAGTGGGGTGAAGCATCCGTCTGCCCATTCGTTCTTGCTTCCTTCCGTCCATGCGTGCGTCTGTGTGGCCGCCCGTGCGTCACTCCACCCGTCCGTGCGTGCGTCTTTTCGAGCGTCCACACGTCCATCTGTGCGTCCGTCCCTGCGTTCGCCCATGCATCCACCCCTGCATACGTCCATGCGTCCATCCGTCCGTGCAGCCATCCTTGCGTCCGTCCATGCATCTGTATGTGTGTCCGTTCGTCCACCTATTCAACACTCCAAGTACTACCATCTCGCATCTTTTCATCATATATTCATCATATAGAAGCACCGCCATCCAGCGGACATTCCAAGGACTGAACGAGAGGAAGCACACGCACACTTTCTTACGGCTTGCGCTTCGTGTCGACTTCCCACATTTAACCCACCTCGAGTTCATGGTATATAGTAGTTCACTGTCTTCATGGCACTGCGGCCCAACGCTCGCTAAACGTTTCTACAACCAAGGAGCTTATGCCCAGCGAGTACAGCGCAGCAACCCTTTCTTGTCAGATAGTGCTCAATGTACATGCCAATGGTTCTGGGGGAATGAGAGACAGAAGAATTCGGCTTTTAGTTCATGCGCACGCTGCGAATTTTTTATTGTTTAACAACGCACAGAAGAAATCTCCCACCGGCACCACCTTGGAGGTCAAAATGTTTGACTGGTTACACACTACTACTACGACTGCGAGGGACGAACGGGTGCCGCTGAAGAAGCTTCGCCCCTAAAACGGAAGTTTAGTCGCCGTATCGGATAATAACGACACACCGACGAACGAAGGATGACTTCTCTTTGGATCAGCTGACACTTTAAGGACGTGCCCGCAGGATGAATGACTGATAAGAACGGAGCAGCTCACATGTCTGGCTTGCCTCAGTCAAAGTGCCCAACTGGACTCCTCGTCTCCGGTGTCAGTTTGTGTTTCTCAGCGATAACTTGCTGAAACATGCTGGCGGAAGAGCAGCAGTCTACTGCGATACGCAGAGTGAGCCGTACATAATTTTGCATATTTATTTATGACGGGTTTCAAAGTGTTTTTTCACAGGCTTTCTAGATGGGCATGATGCCATCGACCTCGTCAGGATTGAAACGGGGGTCGTCACCAGCTTACAACTATTGAATCTATTACTTTTTTTCCCAAGCGCTGTACGTACACGCGTGTCCGTATTCTGGCAGCTGGCCGTATCGCTGTCACGTTTTGTGGGGATGCCTAAACCGACCACGAAACTTGTATGCGTTTAAAAAGGTTTATATGCATTTAAAAATGGGAAGCACAGCTCTGACTTGGTCATGTCAGGCAGTAGCCAATGGAGACTTGGGCTCGTCAAGCTGTGCCCTTATCAATAAAGTTCTTTTTCTGTCTATCGCGGTCGATATGAATACGAGCGTAATCAAACAAGCCGACTTATTATTTCGTCTGAGATCGACCGATAGTTTTTCGATAAACTTGAATAATGCCACGTGTAGTGCTTGACGAGATAAGAAGGAGGAAACTTGGTGAAGCGGTTGGCCTGTAGCGCGTGGGCTCTGACGTTTTGCTGCACTGAAAAACAAAACGAAACTTAGTGTCCCTGACGCAGACGAATGGGAGTCGAAGGCAATAGGCGTGGATGTTTTGGCGTGCATTTTCACGGACGCTGCTTTTAACGCCTTGCAAGCGGCAAGAGCGCACGACTGACCCGTGCCTCAGTTGACTGAGCGTTCATGCCAGACTGGGAATTTATTTTCACCGTGTGCAATCGTTCAGCCAGAGAGCTGTCATGCCAACCCCGCATGCGACGAAAGCTTTTTCCCTAAGTGCAGGCAACTGCATTATCTCCCTCTCACGCGCAGCCGTCGCCTGAAGGCATTTTTCTTTAAATTGGCAGGACTTTGGCGCCAAATTGACTATTACTTTTTTTACACTTGGAATATACAGCGACGGTCGCATTTCGCTGTAATAGCGTCAGGAAGGCTACCGAAAACGAGCCAATGAGATGCGTTAATTGAGCTTGAATTGCTGTCGGTAGTTAGCAAAAAGAGAAAGAAATCTGGGGAATTCAGCAGTGATGAAACGAAGTCGTGCTTGAGGCAACATCTTCATTGTTCGCTTTCGAAGCATCGTGTCATCTTCTTTAGGATGAGCCCAAGGAGCAAAATTTTAATTTCAGTTTTATCTGTATACAGTACACTTCGACAATACCAGCGAATGACGCTCTTAGTGTGAGAAAGGGCTCGTCAATTAGGGAGAAAAAGCTCCTCATGCCGTTAATGATACTGACATAAGCTCGGGCCTAGTCAATTCCTTATAAGAGTACGGGCTTCACGTTACAGGGGAAATAAAGAATAAAACTTGGCATTGTTTAATAATTTTATATCACAACAGTGGCAACAGTGGCAACAGTGGCAACCATCACAACAGCGGCAATCCATCAAAATGTGGGACGTCATACTGACCTACCAGTGTCAATGCTTCAGCGCAAACTGAAGCGAAACTTGGAGTGATATTCGCTGTTCTAGCGATCAACGTCTTTTACCACATGAACACTGATGTTTTGAAAGAATGTTTTGTTAGTGTAAATTAATTGGCTCAGCGACCTTCCTCAACATAACCTTTAAATAACAGCAATATATCTACAACTGTGTTCTTCAATATGAGTGACGTCGCATAGATAGATGTTTCAAGGTGGTCACATGTAAATCAAGAAATTCAAGTTTTGAGCAACACTTTCTCTTTTAGTGCGATGAATGAGCTGCCCCGGAATCAGCGAAGTAACATTTCGAAGCTTCATTTTATCAGCTTTGGAGGTATATTCGCAGTTTGTAACCAGATGTATGTTTCAACGGAGGTTCGTGTATTCGCTGATCGACTGCTAGTTAGCGCACACGAAAAAAGATGATACATAAGCGACGGCACCATTACGTTAATGTGAGCACACTTACGAGAGCAACGTCGTAAAAGCAAAGCTGTAGCTTCATTTTTGAGACGTCAAATAACAAGTCGATGCATTGACTGCAGAATGAGCCTTCCAAAAACTTTGTAGCGGTTTTTTTCGTGCGAAATAAATGCTCAGTTTGAAAGAAAAACACCTTTCCGTTGTTCGCATGCCGTTAGCACAATTCCAACCTCTGAGAAAGGCGTTATGGCGTGGCCATGCACACCCTTTAGTCACTTTACTGCCCGATAGTCGGCGGTGCAGGGCCGTGGAATGTGGAGCAAATGTCTTAATAAGCAGAGCTGAGTGCAGCCTGGTGAAAACAGAACTTCTGGGCCACCCCAAGAAGTTCTTTTTTGCATGAATCAAACTCCAGTGCAGTAGTTGTAATTTTATTCCGCATTAAAATGCTGTGAAATATTTTTTTCTTGTATGAGTTGGTTGAGTTGGGCTAATTGTCCTGAGGCTCTACTACGTCATCGGCCTTGTTCCAGAATGTAACGTTGGCGACGCGAATAGCCTCCTGCATTTACCTTAATTTCTCGACAGGTAAAGGGCTGCTGCGTGTAGTATTGATGTTTTAGATGTTTTTAAGAATTGGCCTTTCACACAGAGAGAAATGGCATCCTTTTAAAGAGGGAATTCAATGGGCAGCTCTTCGCAACTGCCTAGCTCTGGGCAGTAGCTTGTGGCTTCGGCTTGCAGTGGCCGGTGCCTCCGTTCTCAAAGCGTCGCCCAGGATTGTCCAGGACGCAGTGGTAGCCCTCCGAGCAAGGGTCCGTGAACAAGCTGTTGCACTCTTCGTTGGGACACTGTTGGAGAAATCGACGCTCGCATTGATCTTCAGTTAGGCTCCTTGTAGCGCACGTAAAAGACAGGACAAAATGAAGGCACATATAGACGCACATGGTTGTCGTGGGGAGGTGCGTGAATGTCAGACCGGAAAAAGGCATAGAGGGATATGATTGTGGCTGCACTATATGAAACACCTACAAGCAGGAATCCCTTATCGGCGACTTCAACGTGGAAGACCTTATGACCTAACTTTGTTGTCAACTCGTCACTTTATGAGGCGTTTGTTTATGCTGCATCAGAGCTCTCGATGTTTAGAACACCAGTGACTAGTTCATTGATCTGCTTAACTTTGAAATCAAGTAACATTTACTACAGTTCGTGAATGCCCGCATGAAGACAAAAAAATGGGAAGAACACGGAGAACAAGAAGGCGGCTTTCGCCTTCGAGTCGTCTGAGGGGAAGGACGCGTGTGAGCCTTGCATGCCTCATGACGAACGCGAAAATTGGCTGGTGTCGGTGGCGCGAGAGATGCACATGATGACGCCACTACATGGTCTCATCTTGACGTCACAGATAGTCAACAATAGTGACGTCATCATGACGTATCGCCGTGACCGTGGTGAATTCATTACGTGACGTCTTGCCTTGGTGGAGGGTGGGTCGATCGCTGAGGCAGCGCAAATCAGGAGAGGTGTACGTAGTTTACAATGTCTCCTATCTCGGAGGCACTGCCAAGCTACGTTAGTTGCGGAAAGCTGCTGGAGTGTGCGGGAAGTTCAGTGGATCGATTTAGAAGAAAAAAAAATACGGCTTTCGTTTTTACACTGTCTTAGGATAATGCGTGAGGGAAATGTACTATGTGTTTTTTGTTGACAGGCTTATTTTAATGAACGAAAATTTAAGCAGCACTACAGTGCACTTTGTGTTTTCTGCTACGCTCACTGCTGTTGGGGTTCTGCAAGCTGCGTTTTTAATGATATTTTTCCACGGCGGCCTTTGGCACATTGTACTTTGCATTTTTTGTGATTAACTCTTGAGTTAGGGCTCGTTCACACTTGCGACTGGAAATGGTCGCGCGACCAGGTTAGTTTCAAATGGTTGCAAATGGCCACCCTGTAGTCGCAAAGCGACTGCCGTGACTCAGTCGCTCACTGCTCTGTTTTCCAGTAGGGCGACTGCAGTTGCAAAGTTCTGAACCAAGGTGGATGCGCAGAAAAGAGAACGTCATATCATTTTGCGTGACAATAGCAATACGAACAGACGTTAATCCTTTGTGTCGATGGGTGTAAAGACGCATGCCCGTGTGAACACTGGTCGCTTTGAGTCGCCTTTTTGTCGCCAGTCGTAAGTATATATATATATATATATATATATATATATATATATATATATATATATATATATATATATATATATATATATATATATATATATATATATATATATATATATATATATATATATATATATATATATATATATATATATATATATATTGCGACACGCACTCCTCACTCATCACTATTGCGACATGCGCTCCTACCAGTGCATGTCGCAATAGTGAACGAGCATTTGTTGGTCTGCGTTTTCTTGTGAGCTTACTGCATGGCAGTAGTCGCAGCAGCCGCAGTATCCCTTGTAGGTTCCGCAGCTACATTCCAGCACCTCGCATGTCGATGGGTCACACACTACGCCTGCGCACTGTGGAGGCGACGTCGCAGACACACTGGAAAAGAGAACGTCACATTTATACAGCACACTTAAGTCACATGTGCACTTACGTCCCACGGGGCTCTGAGAATACTTTCGTGTTAACTTGTTCATACTTCACAGATGAATAAAGTTCACCCTATATATAGTAACGATGAGGCGTCAGGTGCTGCGTGCCAAAACTAGGACATATTTATGAAGGCGGCCGTATTGAAGGCTTCGAATATTTGCGCCACCTAGGGCTCTTTAGTGTGCGCCTATATTAAGTTCACGGGCCTCTAGCATTCTGCCTCCATCGATAAGCTTCAACTTCACTGGGAGTTGTTTGAACGACATTTCTTCCGGTACCTTGCACGTGCTTGCAAGAGACCGGAATGCACGCGCACGCACATGCACACACAATTACAGAAAGCCGATTCTTGGACGCCATGTCAAGAATAAAAAGAGGCACATCTAAACTATAGAATGACGTTTTAACGTTTCGGCCGTGGTACCGGACTTCGTCAGAATCCGAGGCCTCGCTTTGTACTTGACAGTCCGGTGTATATTGTGGTGCGTCCAAATTCTGGATTGCGAGCACTCAATTTCGCAGTGTGTGCCTCGAAAGCGTGAAAGCGTAAAGCTTTCCGCTCGCGCAGTCTCGCTAGCCAACGCACCTTTACCCTATTGAAGACCACCGTTTTAGATCGACTGAGGTGAAATAGAACTTGGCCTTCAAGTCATCTTTGGTCAATGCACAAGGGACCCCTTCAGTTCATTCCTGTTTGGGCATTAACCACAGGGTGACCTCGATTTTGTGATAAAAGAGGGTCATCAAAAACTGCATAATAATAACTGTTGGGGTTTACGTCCGAAAACCAAGATATGGTTACGAAAGACGCTCTAGCGGAGAGCTTCGGAAATATTGACCACCGGTGTTTCTTTGACGAGCGCCTAAATGTGAGCACACGGGGCTCGATGATTTCCACCCCCATCAAAAACGCTTCTGTGGAGCCCGGGATTTGATCCCGTGACCAGCGGGGTCATCACTCCATAACCACTAGACCACCATAGAGGGCGTTCGCGTTTGTATGGGTGCATCCATATTGTTACGGCATCATAGTTACCGACACTATGATAAAATGCTCATGACTTACATACATGCCAGTCGCGATCAGCGTATCACTAAATGCTGGGTCGTAGCACGTGCCAAATAAACGCATCTGTCTAAATCTTCTGAAGTTGTAACAGAATCGCAGCAAGAAATATGACTTTCTGAAGAAGCGCAGGGCTTGCTCATACCTCATAGCTTTCTTGTTTAGAAAAAAATAATTGTTCGACGACTTAGAACACGATGTACTCTTACATGGGAGAGCGATAAGCTGTCCTGTGTTCGAGGGGCTGTGTTTAGAAAAAGCGTTTGACGATTTGGAGTAGTACTTGGCACTCTACTACGGCAGAGCCTAGAGCCGTCCCGTCGGCCTCACTTGATGAGGCCGGGTTGACAAAAATTACTCCGTGAACAAGTCCACAAGGCTCCGATGATGAACTTCTGAAGAAGTGTCACCACCCCTGACGCTTCCACCTTGCTCGACCAGTTCGAGATAGAGCCACTCTGAAAAGTGGAAAGTCGGTACATGATACTGAACGAGACCGCCGTAGGTGCCATGGTTTCTACTGCACGCATTGTCTAATAATCAAGCTGAGTTGAACTGTATATCAGCCGGGGTTGAGTCAAAGCATCTGCAGCTTATAAGTTTTATTCCATGCTTGTTTTAACGAGTAATAGACTAATGTCTTTCCGTTTATTATTGCAGCTTTCTATAGCCTGTAACAAGAACAGTTCCGAAATAAAAGCAACCGAGTTCATGGTAAATTGTCAGATTATAGTGGATTTGAGCTAGGAGACTGATTAAGTGGACAACAATGCCAACTGGCGGAGAGCAAACAGGATTGTCGTTAGGCAGATTCGACGAGGAGCCAAAGCTCAAGTTAAATGCAACCAGGAGTAGCCACGCTACATAATTTTAGTACCCAATTTGTCGCCAAATAGAACATTCTCAATATTATGATCGAAGTTTGTATTATTCAAGAGTAAATAATTTTGAATAAGCAGAAACGCAGAACAAAAAGTAAAACCCCCTCTCCACCGTGTGATTGGTCTCCAAGTCACAGCTAAGTTGCTTATATGCAACGCCGAAATTTGGGCTAGTTGGTAGATGCAGAGCTTGTGCATTTTAGCAAGTACAACGGAGGAAGAGACACGTGAACACTAAACAATAGACACGGGGACATCATAGTTTAAAACAGCATGAAGTAGACACGGGCAAGGGTGCACACTGCAGGACACAGCGCTGGTTAAGCAAGCATTCTTGTCCGCGCTGTTATGCATACGTACATTTCCTAGCGCCATCTCTGCTCACGTGTCTCTTTCTTTTGTGTTTGTTCCGAAGCGCTTGCTAAGATGGTCAGGTTCTTTATACCACGTGCCCCGTATTCATGTCCGCTACACTCTTGATTTCAATTCACAGAAGTTTCCTAACATGGAAAAACCTTAGATGCCCCATCAAACGCGAAAACTGGCCGTAGAGATGGAAAAAGTCATCGTGTAACGATGCACCTCATCGTGACGTCACAGGATTTTTATATATGGGACGTCATCGTCACTATGACAACAAATGTCGACGTCATCGTATGTCATGATTGTTTGGCAAAAGATGGGCCAATGCCGGAGGCAGTGAGGAAATACTTCGTGGTCCAGAGAGCCTTCAGAAAAGCAGGTCAATACATTCGAGTAAGAAACAAAAAATTCTTTTGGCGTCGGGTTGTCTGAAGGAAATGCATAAAGGGCCGTATGCCTTTAGAAAACACGTTCTGCTTACTCAGAGAGCTAGACACGTTGGAATATCACATTACGTTTCTGTGGCTGCTCTTTATAATTCAATGGCGCATTGTTGAGGTAGGGTTCATATATGAGGCTAAGCGTTTTTGACCGGTGCCACTTTTTTTCATTTAAGGAATGTTACCGAAAGTTTTCATCGTGCAGCAAACTGGACTTGCTAGGAAGCATTGGTTGAGGGTTAGCTCACTTGGGGCGCTTATCTGCACATATCTTACCTGCAGGCGAGGGCGATGAGGAATACGGATACAAAGGCGACCTTCATCTTCTCACTGCAAGAACATCAAAGCTGAAGTATAGTGGCCTTTCTAGAGCACGTTGTAAACTATCTGAGAATAACTGCTGCTAGACTACTATTACACTTGCAAGATAACGCGCTACGCTACAAGTAGTAATAATTTTGCGCAGCCGTAAAATACCCCTCACTCTGCGGAAAAGTGAGGTACCAACTACTACTTACAGGATGTAGATCCTCACAGGATTTTCAACGACGGCTGGACTTGTTTTTTGCCTAACATTGTTTGTGTATTGTTCACCTGTTCACCTCCCACCCCTGCTACAGCCCGCAAGGGCTAGCAGTATTGTAAATAAAAATAAATAAAATAAATAAACACCCGTAAGACACTATGTGCGCTTGCTAATGAGGAACAATATATGACGCAGCCCTTTGTGATACGTGAAAAGCTTTAATTCCGATCCCCCACTCGTCACGTAGTTTGCATTGTGCGACCCCTACTTGCTATTCACGTCTTCTATCAAGCTGCGTTACATATGTTAACGTGATTCCTTGCCAGATGTGACGTCTCGGCGTCATGTCGGCCAAGGTGTGGCGCCTTTTATTGACATGATGCTTGTAGAGGCGTCATGCCAGTAAAACGTTATTCGCGACAAAAAACTACAAATAACTGTTAGCATATTACGAGTATTCATCAATAAAATACACCACAATATTTTCTTATGCGATGCTGAACATATGAAGCACTATGACCGCGGAGCAAGAAAACACCACCGTGAACAGACACCCACGACAGGAAAGGCGCGTGTACGCACAGCGCTATATTGTACGTGTCGTTTCTGTCAGTGGTGCCTGTTAGCGCTGGTAGTTCCTCGCTGTATAAAAAAACAACTCACCCAAGAAGAAGTGACGATGGTTTATCCTCTCACAACGGCAACTGGAAGATCTGCCTTGCTTTCTGCACGTTTTGAGCAAGTGACCTTATATATGGCAGAAAAAGAAGTTTGGTTGCCGCCTCTGCTGATAGCGACGATGGAAGAAAGCCTGTTCAGCTGAATGCAGAAACTGCCCGTAAAAGGAGAGATAAACAAAAAGAAATACGGTGCACCTTTCGTTTAGTCGCGCTGTGAGATCCACCGGACGGAGCGTCTTGCTTTGGTTGCTGTGCACGCAGAAAGAAAGTCGCGAAGTTCTTGCCGATAACCGGGTAGGGGCTCTTGTGGAAAACAGGAATCCTGTGCACTGTGGTATATATACATTTGGTCCACAAAATTTCGCTACGTTTGATCAGATCGCTAGTTAGCAATTCGATAACTTTAACGGGTCCTTCACCTAATCAAGTGAAGTAGAACTACAGAGAGTGGAGCTAGTTAGTACACATGCATGTCAAAGGACATTGGTGGGCAGACACAGACACAGGGAAAGAAATCGGAACGAGTCTTCCGCGATAATGTAGTAATTACGTGCTGGTAAGCTCGGTGAGTTGTTGGAGCCTCATACGATCGAGTGATTCTCTTACTATCGCTATTCTTTGTTAGCTCTGTATTCACATCTTTATTTTTTTCGTCCGTAATCGAGGATGGTCACGGTTTGGATCCCTCTATGCACGCGTTACAATTACGATGTGGAGTCCTCAGGAGTGCAGCGTCCTTGTCCGCCGTGCTCGAAGCGCTTGGAAGGGTCTTCGAGCACGCATCGGTGGCCTTCGGTGCAGCGGTCGAAGATCCACGAGTTGCAGTGGTCACCTGGACACTGTGCGAGAGAATGAAAAACGGAATAAGCACTCAAGTTCGTGCGGACACTTCGGAATAACGCGCCAGTAAATCAGGCACACGCCTTCAAAATACAGTTATCAAAATACAGTTAGAGCGGCCCTACTCTAATGATGACGTATAACGCAGTAATTTTGCGTTTGGTAGCACTGCACTAAGTGTGGCCACATACATGTCCGCTCTGCGGTGTTTGATTACAGAGATGAAACAAGAAGATAACCACGTTATAGTGTACATTTATTTATTTAGTTATATTACTTGTTCCGAACAAGTCATTCATCCGTCATTCATCTCATGTGACATTCTGGCTGTGTACTCATTTGGCATTTTCATGTATTAGCTATGTTTTATGTTGGGTCTAAAGTTCCAGTGTCTATCTTCACCTCTTCAGCTCTCTACCATTAAGGATCGTAACTCCCGGCTTGTCATCATTCTCTTTTGCGGATGAACGTCGTCGTCGTCGTCGTCATCATCATCATCATCATCATCATCATCATCATCATCATCATCATCATCATCATCATCATCATCATCATCATCATTATTATTATTATTATTATTATTATTATTATTATTATTATTATTATTATTATTATTATTATTATTATTATTATTATTATTATTATTATTATTATTATTATTATTATTATTATTATTATTATTATTATTATTATTATTATTATTATTATTATTATTATTATTATTATTATACCCCTTCAACACCCTAACTTGAACAAAGGAGAAGCAGTTATTACACATCGGCAACTACCTATATTCCAAACTGATTAAATAGCCCACAACACGGTCACCTCAAAATTTGTGGTTTTCAGCTAAAACAAGAAGTATGGTGTTTATTACGCCTATGAAGATATCAAAAGTGTGCCGTAAAAAAAAAGAGAGATTTCCGTGGAGAACAAGCCATAGGAGTCGCTGACTGTAAACCCCACCGACGACCGTCATTTTACCATGGCGTGTGTCACGTGATGGGCTGAAAGGAGCGAAGCCGTCGTCTTCTACTGAAGTTGCAGATCGCTCGATGTTAGTGCGAAGAAAGCGAAATGGATTCGACCTTACGACCACGGAACAATATCGTTCGCCGGAATGATCACGCTCGCCTAGCTAGCTTGATGTTACGCCACGGCTCCCAAGCTGCTCGTGTGTAAAATTTTATTGTAAATTATGTGCTCGACAAAATACACTAGATTTTGAACTTCTTTTTTTGTGAATGCACTAAGAATAATTCTTATAACAAAAATATGACCCAAAATTGAGTAGAAAGGCCCATCCCTGCCTTTCCTACCTCTCCTTGTTTTCCTGATTCGAGAAAGGGGAAGAGAGGAGAGGCAGGAATTTTTCGAGCGCAAGATATGGTGCGGAGCAGAGACAAGACGCAGGGAAGCACACAGCTGGATATTCGGATGATTTGATTCGCCAACCCTCTGACATGCGCGCAAGATCACAAAGATTCTTTCATACAAAGCAAGGTAGCTATGGCGCTCGGTATGAGTTGCAAGGTGGTGGCTGAAGGGGCCAACACCGACTAACGTGAAAATGGTTTTTAAGCAGAGGAAACGTCACTGATTGTTTGTCGGTGCCATCGTTCAGTGTTGGCGCTGCTTTGACCCCGGGCGGGATCTTGCAACTCATATATGTTGGGCGTGACTGTGCTCGAAGAAGTTTGAAAACCTGTGTGTTAGCGTTACGAGCAGTGGTCTACTTTTTAAATTCATATACCATGACGGAGCGCAGCTTCTTTCCATTTAAATCTCGTTTATCTGCGGTCACATAAACATGTTTGGGGGCACATGAATATTGTTGAAGGCCAGCACTGGACGTGTCCGCCTCCTGTTTGGCGTCCAAAAACTTCCTTTCCCGTACCTGGGGGCGCTTGGTGTGCTTGATCTTTCACATTGTGCAATGCTCTGATTTTATCGCTCCTCCGCACACACGTGCTTAAAATCGCAATGCTTACGTTGTTACAAGCAACACCAAAGGTGATTCTTGAAACTATGAAGTTCAGTAACGTAGCTTTCTGGGTGAGTTGGTTCATAGTAATAGGAAGAAGAAACCAGCGAAAAACCTCACGAAGACAGCGAACAAGAACAACCACACAGGACAAGCGGTATTGGGTTAGCGCATGGACGTAGTTAGTGTTTCCGACATATAGCCAAACTCGTCTTGCCTCTATTTTCTTATCCATGCTATCATACACACCTTGTAGCAGATGTCACAGCAGCCGCACTGGTCCTTGTAGGTTCCGCAAGCGCACTGCTTTGCTGGGCAGACGTCCTGGTTGCACGTGACGGCTGCGCAGTTCGGCGGTGACGTCGCCCAGGAGCTGCAATGTTTAAGGCAGAAAAACGAAAACAACTTCTTTACGCTTTTCAATGGACACACGTTGAATTAAGTGTCGGTAATATGCATTGTTACTTCATTTCATCATGTTATGTAGTGAATGGGCATAAGCTAGTGTATATACTGTGAGGGAACGTTTTGTTTACAGCCTGAAAAATTTAGGCACATGCCCACTCTCGGGGATTGATCCTCAAGATTTTTCTTTATATTCTATAGAGCAGGTGTGAGCAACCCTTTCAGGTGGAAAGCCAAGTTCGCAAGAAGTTGACAGAGCAGGGGCCACACAGCAAATTGGGAAGGCTGGGTACTTTGCAGGCAAGTAGAAAAAAAATTGCGAATGGACCATAATGTAAAAACCCCGAATAAAAGTTACTTTATTTCCGGCATGCATGTCACAAGTTTGCAATTTACAAACCATATTTGAGGTCGAAACAGGCATGGCCGCCTTCTGAAAGGAAATTTCAAGGGAGGATGGGTGGCGTTCTCGTATTGGGGGGCATAAAACTGCTCCGTGGGCCCAGGCTGGTCTAGAGTATGAGCCCCACCGCCCAAACCCAAGCGGGATGGTGTACAGATGAGAAGACGAAGTGTAAAAATGTCTGTACGGACTCTGCCCGAGGTAACTAATGAGATCATCCTATGTGTACTGGACTCTACTCATAGGGGTGTTTTTATGGACCGAATATTATATGTGCACTGAGTTGAGCCATCCGTATCTACGGTGAACCCCTGAGCTGTATTCAAGCTGGTATAACTGGTTAATCCTACTTCACGTCTGCTACACATGTATGGCTTCTAAAACACAATAAATTTTCTTAATTATGTATTGAACATCAGCTGGGGTGACGTCTTGAAAAGTAACCAATCGTTCACCTTCGCAGGACTGATAGTTGGGCTAGTTGGTGATACATTATGGGCAGTACCAGCGCACAAACTCACGGGACGAAGAGAAGAGACACAAAAAAGTGCTGCGAACAAGCATTGCGCTTGTTTGTGTCTCTTCTCGTCGTCCCGTGAGTTTGTGCGCTGGTACTGCCCATAATCATTCACCTTAGCTGTAGACAGCCCCACAGTGCTCCTGATTGCTTTCTTAGCTCGTCCTTTCGCGTCTTTGTGTGTTTTTGTGCGTATTATTTGTGAACATTAATATCATGATGATAAGATAGCTAGATTTAATATAGGCTACATTAAAATGCTTTGCATATAAAATAAAAGAAGAGTAAAAAACACAAGTCCAGTGTCTGGAATTGGCAATAAGAGTGACACCAACGTCGTGTGGGGTGCATAGCTGCATTTCCCGGATGGTAAATAATGTGAATTGAAAGTGATTTACTTTAAAATAAAGCAAATGAATATAGCAAGCGTACGCAAAGGCATCGAGTGATCAATGAGAGCATAAGGTGAATAAAATGCGAGTTCAGGTTGATTTATTGATTAATTTATTTGCGGGGTTTAACGTCCCGGAACCAGCATATGATTATGAGAGACGCCGTAGATGAGGGCTTCGGAAATTACGACTACCTGGGGTTCTTTAAGGTGCACCGAAATCTGAGCGCACGGGCGTACAGCATTTTTGCTTCCATTGAAAACGCAGCGAATTCAGGTAAAGAGTCGAATATTACTTAAGCTAAGTTAAATATGAGTGACACGTGCAATGAAGTAATAATAATTAAAGGTATTAAGGCTCAATTAACAGAGAATAAAATGAACTGAATGGAAGTCAAGAAAAAGAAACGGTGAATGAACTAATATACGTGAATTCAACGTGAACTTAACGTGAATTAGAATGTAGTCCACCAAAATTTAGAGTGCACTTCGCCTGCGCTTTCCTAAGCGTACGCTGTAGGAAATGTAAATTTTTGTGTTTTATGGTCTCGGAGAGAATAAATCGGCGCGATTTAAAACAGCTGCACTGATTTAGGTGGTTGGTATTCTTTCTAGGCTTTACGTTCTAATTTGGCCTGAATCGCCACAATTTCGCAGAAAAGAGCGACCTTCAATGGTTGATTCACGATACGGAGAAATCAAAGGCTACAACTTTAAAATCGACATTATATATATATATATATATATATATATATATATATATATATATATATATATATATATATATATATATATATATATATATATATATATATATATATATATATATATATATATATATTATTGTACGTGAGTATAAAGACATTGAACAGATGTTATGATTTCAAACGAAAAAAAAAAAGATGAATCGGTTGTTTGATTGTGCCAGAAATCCCACTCACCTGGCTATGGCCACTGTGACGAACAAGAGCGCTACCAAGGCTACGTGCATCGTGAACCTGGAAGTATTTAGAGTTGCGCGATTTCAGCTTCGAGGGGGGTTTACACATCTACGCCGAAGGTGGATAGTTTGATTTACTGCATATCATGGTCATGTTGCGTGTCACTGAATCAAACGTAAAGGGACTCATCATTGGGAAGTACTTCTGTGCAAGCCTGCTGACTGACTGACTAGTTGACGGACTAAGTAGCTAATTAAATAAATAGACTTTGGTTACAGTTATTGTCACGTTTGCAAGAACACTCACGTAAGCGTTACACAACGAAATGATTTCTTGGGTTTTATGTGCCAGAACCACAGTATATGATTACGAGGCCCACCGCAGGGAGGGATAAATACATGAACTACCTGGAGCTCAAGATACTCGGCTGCTGACCCGCAGGTCGCGGGATTGAATTCTGGCTGCGGCGGCTGCATTTCCGATGGAGGCGGAAATGTTGTAGGCCCGTGTGCTCAGATTTGGGTGCGCGTTAAAGAACCCCAGGTGGTCGAAATTTCGGGAGCCCTCCACTACGGCGTCTCCCATAATTATAGGATGATTTTGGCACGTTAAACCCCACAAATCAATCAATCAAATCAATCAATCATATCGCGATTTTTAAAGGTAACATCCCAGCACTTGATTAAGATGAGCCGCTTTGGGACCTCTATAGGCCAACCCTAGCCGATTGTTCGAGTGAACATCACGCAAATTTGATAAGATATATGTTTTCATACGCTTTTAAGATACGAGATGCTGGGAGGGTCGTCATATTTCACTTCACTAAACGTTCATCCCTAACTATTATAAACAGAAAGAGAAAGAAAAAAAAAACGCTATGCCTGCACGTATATAAGGCGCAGCACAGTTACAGAAAAAGCTACAGAAAAGCGGATTTTTAGAGCCTTTTCTAAACACTCATTGGGTAACTGCCGCAAGCACACTTGCTTGATACCCACTATGGTATTATTAATACAATTTTTAAGGTAGTATGCCGGTGTTCGCTTTGCTATTTTTTCGTTATTCTTCTGAGAAGCGTGGTATCCGGTAAACACTCGCAAGAAGTTTTGTGCCAATTGTTGATGCAGTGGCTGACGACGATGAAGAATCATGCCTGAAGTGGGTATGCGCCACAGGTAATAGGTGAACAAGAACAAGCTTCTGTAATGGGTTGGAGCATTGGACGACCCACTCGTTACGCTATTCACATTGTGCGATGACAGGTTGTTTTTTCCCTGTTTTAAAACACTTTATAAGTCGTATTAATGCGATTGCTTTCGCGACATCAAGCCTGTCTAAAGCAAGTTTGACAAGTCACAAGCGCCAGTGTTGCTCATTGGTAGAATACTGAGCTGGCACCCAGCGGAACCGGGTGCCAGCCCCAATGTGCTATTGGAGCAAGGGTTTTTTTGGTTTTAATTCGCGCGATGTGGTCACGGACACTGAGTGTGGTGGCTACGGAGAACTATACGGTGGCGTGTGACCCGAGTTGTGATCTCATAAGAGCTTTCACTGTAAAAACCTATGAGAAAAAGGAAATGCTACTTACTGTGGTTGTAAAAGCGTGCTTCTCTGAGTTTCTCAGCGCCAACAGAGTTGTTTTTATGTCTGCACGGCCGGCTAGCAACTGCCAGCACGTGTCGTCTTCATTTTTGAAGCGAGGGTGTCTTGGATCTGTTCCAAATGTGCGCCGCAGCGTTTTCCCGCTTGACGAGGTCAAGGACTGGACAGATGAGAATCTCCCGCATCGCCATTTTCTGTTGGTCGCCGCGCGCGCGTGCAGTCTCTCATTAATAAACTTCGGCGGCTTGGCAAAGGGCCGGAAAAGACGCACAACAAAAAAAGCGGAGTGCTGAAAAGACGCGTAAACAAACCACTGGGAATACATGAAGTACGAGTGCGCTGTTAACTCTGGAGCGCGTGGGGGACGCGGGTTTCGCCTGGCGTAACACAACCAAGCAGAAAGAATAGTAAAAGAGAGGAAGCAAGCACGCAATTAAATAAGAGAGGAATGGGAAACTTATAGGAATAAAATAGAAATAAATACATGTAAAGAGAGAAAAAGACAGAAAGAACGGAAAAAGAAAAATACAAGCAGAAGGAGGGGAAAACGGAATAGAAGGTTTCATTCCCGTTCCACACATTTTTCAGGCTCTGAATTTTTATTGAGGCGTTTCCCTTATTTTCGACACAAATTGTGAAAACGGGAGATGGCTGTTGTAAGTTCATCACAGTATACACTTACAGCAGCGCAAGGGCAAAACGACAATGAACTGTACTGATCCGAAGTTGCCGGACCGTATCCCGGTGACATTTTCGATGCAGTCAAAAATGTTTGAGACCTGTGTACTTAGATAGGCAAGTAACAACAATACATTTTTCCCTTCATCATGAAAGGGGTAGATAGAGGGGTAGGTCCCTACATTATTTAGGTGCACGTTAAATAATAAAATAAACAGATCGTGAAAATTTTCAGAGCCTGCCAGTATGACGTCCCTCGTAATTATATCATGGTTTTGGGGCTTGAAAAAGAACAACTATTACGATGCAACCAGAAGACAGACGATGACACATTTTGCAAGCGCATCAATGACTCGGCAGCAGTTCAAAGTTTATGCGTCGCGAAGCACAAATATCGTGTGGTGTCCACAGGCCTCTTATCAGCCATGATATGCGATGTTATTGTTCGGCAAATTATAAGGTGCGGCGATGGGCGCCCCAGTAGGCACAAAAACTTAAATGAATAAAGAACTTCGTCTTCAAGAGCAGTCGGGAATCGCCTTCAACAAGGAAAGCGACCGTCGGGAAGACACACTCGGTTGCGGGCAAGCTACCACGAAAAGCTTTGATTTCTTTTTTTTGAAGAATTTGATTGTCGCACACGCTTGATTGATTGATTGATATGTGGGGTTTAACGTCCCAAAACCATCATATGATTATGAGAGACGCCGTAGTGGAGGGCTCCGGAAATTTCGACCACCTGGGGTTCTTTAACGTGCACCCAAATCTGAGCACACGGGCCTACAACATTTCCGCCTCCATCGGAAATGAGTCGCACACGCTTGGTGGCGCCTGCATAAAACTCGGGAAATAACTTTTGTTGGAAGTTTGCGCTGTACATGTCGTCGTCTTTTCATTAGGTGCCTGTCTTCTTGGCCCAATTAAACCTTTAAAAAGCGTAACATCGGTAATTTCGAACTACATATCCTAGACTTCAAGCACAGTTGCACCACTGGGCCACAATTCTTCCTCTTGTGAATCGGCGAATACACCCACTGTGCTTCCGTCGCGCGACGCAGCTGCTCCCTTCGTTAATGCTTTTGCTGCTGATGATGATTAAGCGCTTTCTTATAGGTGCGACCTTGGAACAACCGCTCGTTGCATAATTCACGCATTTTGACACATGGCGTGATTCTGTGCTTCTACCACTTGACATTGCTCCCACTAAGGAGACTCCTTCCACTGCATGACATTCATAGCATTTTATCCCCAAGCCTCAAGCAAGGCCGGGCTTTGGGGTAGAACACTATAGCCTGGGTTCGACTCTCACTCGAGCGGAATATCTTCGTTATTTATTTTATTTGCACCTTTCTTGATCTCGTGGATATTGCTGATTTTTCGATGACGACCAACGATGCTGGTATTTATCCGAAACTAGCAGTGTTTTCAACGTTCATAATTAACATAAGGGTGAAATAAGCAGCCGTCATAGCGGATGAGAGAGCCAGGGAGCGAGTTAATGAAGCAACTAGGTGTGTTCATTGAATTTAGTGGAAAATATTTCGGAATAACTTCCAACATGATGTCATTTGCTCAGAATAGATTGCTGTGAATTTAGGTAGCCAAATCGATTTGGTGAGCCTAAAGGTGGAGAAGTTCTCAACGTTTGCTGAGAGAGGAAGAATGTAAGAAGTGTAGGGAGGCAAGTTCAGTTGGCTACTCTACTCGTGGGGAGAGGGGAGTGAGAGAGTAAAAGGGCGAGATGAGAAGGTGGATAAAACGTTTGCTGAATTTGTCTTACGACAAAGCGGCTGCTGGCTCCAAATGAAGCTGATGCAAATCCACGTATCATTCACACGCTTTCTGAAGCGCTGTTCAACCGCACTAGCGCCAGATTTCCCTCTCGCGCGTTATTGGGAAACTCTGGAGTGTCAAACGCGCAGCCCGCTGCTTCATAAGGAAATAGATGCTTTCCCAAACGGTAAGCCACTTACTCGTCTATTGCAATTAATAACGATTAGTTCAGGTAGACGGCACACTGCTCCCCCGTGAGGAATCCTAGGTGGTCATCACCTGGTGAAGCGTAGAACGAAATCTCCCTCTTTTAGAAGTGGCGTCCAGGTTTGAGTGATTATTGAGATCATTGCAGACATTTGCCTTGAACCCTGACGCCGAATACCTTTAAGAAATGAGCTATATTTGACGTACGGATAACGTGCTCTTTATCATGGCAGCGTTAGAGGATATTTTGTTAACAGCTCTTCTCCTCCACCCCTCTCCAAGTTCCAACTTTCTTCACCTTTCCAGATATCGAAGGGCTAAATTTCGTGAATGCGGCCGCCAGCTAAGGTGAGTTTGATGTCGCTGCTGAATGGTTAGCGGGGCCTACACAATCAGCCTTTTCCGGGTCATAACACTCCAGTGGATATTGCCGAAATCTAAACTGGTGTCCCTTGGTCTGTGATATTGCCCACCGCGCCAAAGTGGGCAATCTCGGAGTTGTGCATTGTGATTTCTGTAGACACGGCTGGGCTAGACAGCACCTGCGCGCGCTAAGTGAGCGCACAGATGTAGTCGCACCCACCCGTTCTGTGGAGGAAACATTTTCACGTTTGTGACACCAGATGTCGCTTGGTCCGCACGCGATTCATCTGCATTGATATACGCAGATGATATAGTGCCAGTGGTGGTGGTAGTGGTGAAACATTTAATAACCATTAAATAGTTACGAGAGGTTATTTGGGGCCTTATTGGGGCCTTATTGGCCTCCTACTCTCGCAGCGCTAGGTGGAACCCCTATTCCAGAGCTCCATTGGCAATCAATGCCGCCCGATCCCGTTTAACATGGGCCTTTTGGGCCCTCAGGTCTTCACAGCCGAGCAGGGCCGCCTCCCTGTCCTCTCTCGTGTGATTGGGGTTGGGGAAGGATAGATGGATTAGACTGGCACGCCCGGACGATGTGGAAGGTATCGGCCCAATTGTCTGATTGCGAGTAGGCTTCCAAAAACAGGGAGATAGCCCGGGAAGAGAGTGCGCGGGCGGCCTGATCGGCCTGTTCGTTACCCCTGAGTCCTTGGCTACCGGGTGCCCATACCAGATTTCGCGGAGTTGGATTAACGTATCAGCAGCTAGGTTCCAGTATGCGCTGAGCAAGCGGCGAAACCCACCCTAGCTGATAGTTCCGACAGGCCCCTCGTGAGTCGGTGATATGTTTAGAAGAGGGATATGTGAGAGCCAGAGCGATGGCAATCTCCTCCGCGTGTTTTGCGCTGTAGGCTTTGAAAGTGAGCCCGTTTACGGTGTTTGTGTTGTGTATGACTGCGGCCGTATACCACGGCCCATGGTGCGGGCTGGCAATGTCCACGTAGCACACGTGTTCATCTTGACAAAAGTGTCGCTGCAACGCTTCCACGCGCGCCTGGCGGCGACCACTGGGGTTTTCTTTAAGCATGTTGCGGGGAAGAGGTCGGACCCGGAGGGCGCGTCTCCAAGGTTCTGGCACTATCACCCTTTCCTCAATATAGTAATCGTGTTTGATGCGTATTCGGCCCAAGAGGCGGCGACCGGAATGGGTCTGTGCAAGGCGCGTGTATTGGTTAACGAGGTGGGCTTCTCGAAGTTCCCGGTAGGTATTCACCACGCCTAAGGCCAGAAGTCTCTGGTTGGACGGGGTGATAGGGAGCTCGAGAGCCCGCTTGATAACTTTACGGTGGATGACCTCGAGTTGATCATCCTCGTGTTTGCGTAGGTGCAAGTAGGGAGTCGAGTAGAGTATTCTACTCGTTACGAAAGCATGGGCAAGCCGCATTGCATCCCTGCTTCGTAATTCGCCCCGCTTGTTGGAGACCCGGCGGACCATACGGCCCACCTGGTCTCCCACCGTGCGAAGTTTGGCTACTGTGGTGTCGGCCTTGCGTTGGTGGTGTATGAAAAGGCCAAGGACGCGGATCTCCTTGGCCTCACGGATCGGTCCCGAGGGAAGACTGATATGGAGCTGAGTTGTGTCCTGAGGGGAGGGACGTACGTGCACAAATTCTGACTTAGCCGGGGCACACTGGAGTCCGCAGTAGGTTGCGTAGTCGTCGACTACAGTCGCTGCTGCTTGCAGGCATGACTTCATGTGACCCAGGTTACCTTGCGTGGCCCAGATCGTGATATCATCCGCGTAAAGAGCGTGATGTATCCCTGGTAGAGAAGCCAATTTGGGGGGGAAGATGAAGCATGGCTATATTAAATTGGAGGGGAGAGAGGACCGCGCCTTAAGGAGTTCCCCTCGAGCCGATGACGTAAGGCCCATGTCCCTCATCTTGTATGCGTATGTAGGCTCTACGGTCTGTAAGAAACTGTCTAACATAATTGAATGTTTTATAACCGCAGTTGGTCTGACAGAGGTGGTCAAGGATTACCTCATGCTTCACATTGTCGAATGCCCCTTTAAGATCCAAGGCCAGGACTACCAAGTGACAACAAGAAAGATTTGCAGAGATTGATGGACATCTGCGGTAATGAAGGAGATTGGTTATATTAGAGATTTAGTAAGGAAAAAATGAACAGTCATGATTTTTAATGATGATAAATATAGTGAGCTTAGGACACAGGAGGTCACGCCAGAGATAACAGATAAATACAAATATCTGAGTGTATGGATAAGCAATAGGACCGAGTACCTAAGGGAAGACGAAATATACGTAACGACTAAAGGTAAGAGGAATGCAGCGGTGATGAAAGACACTGTTCAATTACAATAGGTATGATGTTGTGAGAGGAATTTGAAAAGGGGTCATGGTTCCTGGTATGGCCTTCGGCAATGCGGTATTGTGCATGAGATCAGACGTTCAAACAAGATTTGAAATTAAGCAACGTGAAATGGGTAGGCTTGCTTTAGGAGCTCACTGGAATACACCAAATCAGGGAGTGCAAGGTGATCGATATGAGCTAGACGTGATTCGAGGGCAAGGAAACTAGCAGCAAGATAAAATTTCAGGAGCGATTGAGAGAAATTGGAGAGGAGCGTTGGGCTAGGAAGATTTTCAGCTACTTGTACATGAAGAATGTCGATACAAAATGGAGGAAGCGAACCAGAAAATTGACGGGTAAATACTTAGAAAAGAGCAGGGAGCCAAACCAAAAAGAACTATCAGTTAAGAAGCTGAAGGAAACGGAGACTGACATGTGGATAATTGGCATGATTAAGAAGTCCGCACTAGAGATCTATCGAACTTTTAAACAAGAAATTGCCAAGGAAACTATCTATCATAATTCTCGGGATAGTTCTCTGCTGTTGGAGGCCAGGACGGGAGTATTGCGAACCAAGACTTATCTGGCCAAATACGAAGGGGTAGACACGGTATGCAGTGCTTGTGCAGAGGTGGAGCAAACTGTCGAACACTTGATAATGTTCTGTAAAGGGCTTCACCCTATAGTTCAGGATGATGGTGCAGAGTTCTTCAAAGCACTGGGGTTTAGGAAGAGGGAGGCTGAAATAGACTTTAAGCGGGTGAAAATAACTAGAAGGAGGTTATCTGATTGGTGGCTGCAATCAAGGCATGATTGAAAATTAAAACCTGCACTACAAAGTGTCAGTCCTTAACTTCACTATTTAATAGACACAAAAAAAATATTTTTGTTCTCCGAGTCTTACGGCTAGGTGGCGTTAGCCGCCGCCCGATCTATAGGGTACAGCCACATCAATCCATCCACAATTTGCATGGTCGCTTCGGCAACGTTGGCGAGGACCATGCGCAGACTATTTACTCGGAAAAAGCCCACGGAGAGAAAGTGAGATGGCTTACGCTTTTGTGTCGGTTGTCTTCGGTGAATTCATAGGGTATCACATGCGATATATATATATATATATATATATTTTTTCAATGACAGCGTCATTTATTTCACGTGACTACTAAGTGGTTCTAAGAGAGAAAGGAAGAGAAAAGTGAGTCCGTAACTGCCTGCTTCAGGGAGCAACACCTCAACAGTAGCTCACAAGAGATGGGGGTGAGGAAGGATTAAAAGGATAGGAATAGCAGCATATGTACAGTCAACTCAAGCGTTTCTGGGGTGCTTAGAGCTCTGCGTCGAAGTTTTGGGTGGCCATCACTCGTGGTGCGCCTCTTCACCGGTCTTGGCGTGTTCCCCTCCTTCGTGGTGCGCGTGGTGCTCGTCGACGGGTGCCTCCGAATCCGGTACATTGACTTCCGGTGTCGCGGTAGAAGCGCCACCGGGCTTGCAGTGTCCGGCTGTCGCATCCTCACCAATGACGCAGTGCAGGCCTTCGGCGCAACGGTCGTTGTGTTCGGGATGACATTCCTCCTCGAGACACTGCGCGAAAAGAAAGAAGCGGCAGACTGTCAGCGACGCGCCGTTTGCCTGCATGCACAGTCTCGGAAGTGTTCACACAAAGCATTCCATGTACAGCGTGCGCCATATGCTGCATATTCATGTTGCAAGTACAACGAGGACGTTTGTCACCTACCTCCCTGCCTTTCCCTCATTTTATTTTCTCTCTCTTTCTACTGCTCGACTGTCATAAGCCCAACACACATCAACGGCGTAAACTTTGGTGGTGAAGACGACGACTCTATGTTCAACCTCTTTCCAAGCTTTTCGAATGTGCGTGTGTATGTGGTTAAACCCCGTTCAGCTCTCCACAGCGCCTGAAAAGAAAACTCTAGCTAGACCACGACACGCATAGACCGGAGTTAGAATTGAGCTCCGTTTACTTTCGCACTGCACAAACTGCAACGCCCGTGAGCATCAAAGGTCAACCACAAAGAAATGAGAGGGCTTCAAGGCTTCTTTGAAGACAGGCCCGATGTGCTACCACCGCTTACTTCATTGTGTCGAGTGTATGCGTTGTGTTAGTGTGGAACAAACATCAGTGCGTTGCGGTAAAACTTCAACTTTCGAAATAATATAAGGCGAGACAGTATTTTTTCTTAAGCTTTACTTTGTTCCCAACGACCATTGGAAATGAGCAGCTTGTCAGAAAATGGCAACAACTACAAATCTACTTTTATTTAATACAAAAAAAGCGGTGTCGATGCGAAAGTGGGGCGTGTGCAACATTATCGAGCGACAATTTCCGTCATTATTTTAGCAGGAAGCTTACTCCTATGAAACTATATTGAACGTACCGTTAAAATTACAAGCACGGCCCCTTAGTTGAACCATTATTATAATTGTTTTCTTGCCCTTCACTGAACACTCCCATAAATCTTGTTTTTTCTCGAGAGGGGCGCGCGGTAGGTCATGAGACTTTAAGACGTATACAGTTTCCTATAAGTACACTAAGCGGAGATCTGGCGCTATGCGAACTGCAACGCATGGCGCTTCAGCCAGATGGGAATTGCTGACAGTTTCTGCACAAATGTTCTCATCTTCGTTCTTTCGGCTCCACTTGGCTTCGCGTGGCTGGGAGACACACGATGCGACAGTAAGCAAATGTTGCATTCCAGGCTTACGTATCCTAATCAAGTCATGACTTTCTCAACGGTTCTTTCTTTTACCCGAAACAAAACCAAAGCAACATAATTAAGAAAGCCACAGGTAATTTTGAAGCCGCAAGTTTGAAGAATAGGCAAGTCCGTGTACCCATCATTGCCATGGCGGCTGAATGACCGCAGCGCCAAAGTGCCTTCTCGTTGAATTCAGGAAACTGTATGCAGAAGACGTGTCACGTGAAGACCTTTTTTGGTGTTGTGGCTGATGATAAATCGCCACGCTTCCTTTTGTAATGGGTCGGCAGCGTTAAAACGTTTTCTGGTTCCACACTGGGAAATTGCCTGGCGCCGCTCGACGTTTTTGGTATTCAAATTGTCACTAAAGCGGCTTCTTGCTCGATATCACGACGTTATTATAGTCGAACCAGAGTTTTTTTTTTATTCATCTAATTTTCGTTGGGGTCACGTGAGCTTTTCTGCTGCACGCCGCGGCCAGCGTCCAATGCAGAAATTAAAGGGCCCCTAAAGCACACCCACTTCGAAGGAGAAGCTATCAAATGTTTCTCGCCATTTATTTCATCGTAAAACTCGAGGAAGGTCAACTCCTGAAGCCGTCAACTCATTAAATCAGGACTACGCGCGGTTATCTCCGCAGTCGCCGAAAATGAAATGCATTCAGTTGATCGATAGTCACGCGAGACGAGGTATAAGGGCCATGCACGGCAAAACAGGGTGAACGATAATTCTCATCATATCCACCTCTCGAAAGCGTATTTCATCCTGACACAACGAGAGCAAGCTGCGGCTTCATGATGCGGGAAAGGCCGGGAGAAAATAACCAGCTTGTTCTTCGCATTTAAGGAGGTTGTTTAGGGGCCCTTCAAGGCTTTCGCTTTGCAATATCACTCTGGCTTGCCCCCCATTTCTTCTTGATGCGCTGGTGCTAAACAAGGTATTTGAATAGCTGGATGAATATAAATAGTAGTATAATTTTAAATGGACATGTCGAAAACAACAAAAACAAACCGCTCTAAGAACTATGTTGCAGGCCAAGAGCATGCCTCAGGGAAACACGTCAGACCCCCAACTTCAATTTGTAACAAGGCGTGCGCCAATACCAGAAAAAAACAATAAATTGAAGAAATAAATATAATCAGTTTCTTCGATATTATTCTGGGAACTTTGGTTTTGGCAATTTTTTCATCGTAGGTTTAATAATATAAGAACAAACCTGTGAAACGCTTCGCTTTAAGTTTCCTGCTAACTTATCTTATGATGACGTCAAATATTTAAATGCGTCTTTACTTTGGTTTGGCCAATTTGGCTCAACAAAATTTCCTCAAACTTGGTATGCTCAGCCTCTGGCTCACTGTTTTTAGCCATTAAGAACTACGTACGACATACCAACAAAAAAAAAAAAACATTACGCCACTCGTCTGGTGGGGCAAAGTGATGTCTCCACACGCATTTCCTTTCGCGCTCACTGGCCGAGCGTCATCCCACAGCGAGTGTCTCGTTTCTGATTTCGTGAAAGAGCTACTTTTTATTCGAGAACAAAAAAAGGTTTATTTTTTCTCGCGAGTAGAGAAGGTTTCCTGAACCAATAAGACTGAAAGTACTCTGACGGGGCATGGCTTTCTTCTTTATTGTTTATTAGTGCGACCTGCATCGCCCAAGTGGACATAATTGTACAACCCCCATATCTAACTTATTCCATTCGCGAATAGGAAAAGGAAAGAAAGAATTAGAAAAGACACCAGTGCGGCAGCTTCCTCGTGGTATTTTTTTTTTCAAGTAACTATCAATATATGCGGCACTCAACATGTATAAGCTGTTGTTAATGCGGACTTCATCACAAAAGATGGAGTGGACAAATTTTAATCGCAAGAATTGTCTGCGCTGCTCAAGAGGTTACCGTCCCAGGCTACTTTTAATGCAAATAGCACTGGAGTTAAAGTTGTAATTACCTTGTTGCAGAAGTCGCAGCAGCCACAGGCGTCCTTGTGACTCCCGCACTGGCATTCGTGCTTGGGGCAGGTCTCGGGGTCACACGTCACGCCCTCGCAGTTTGGTTCTGAGGTGGCAGACACGCTGCGCGCAATCGAAGAAATGTAGAACACTCTGTTACGCAGGATGATTGCATCAATCAAGTCACGCTGCCTTCTCGGTGGAAAGACAGAGAACGCCCACCAATGCGATGGGCGAAAAAACGTCCGAAAACTTGTGTTAGTTATAGCATTTTGGCCGGGGTCCGGCAATATATATATATATATATATATATATATATATATATATATATATATATAATTAAGAATATAGGAGCACACTTACGAAAATTTGATAATTGTTTACTCTACGTTTCGGCCGTATATATATATATATATATATATATATATATATATATGCGTGCGTGTGCACAGTGGTGCCGAAGACCAAGTTCAACTAACTCGTGCATTCAGTAACAGTGACATGACTTATGAGAGAACCCCCCCCCCCCCCCCCCAAAACGAATTACCGAAAGCAAAGCATCAAAACACAGGAACTGCACCGATACAACGGTAGGAAGGATCTTGCGTGAAGACGTCGTCTGTGTTCCCCTGAGCAGAAGAATAAATGTTTTTGGAAAGGCGCCGGTCCGCGCATGCGGTGTTCACCACGATTTCACCCATTGCAGCTAATCTTGCTTAGTCTTGTTCTATTAATCTATGTTACTTTCTTTCTTTTTTTTTGCCTGTGTGGGGGGGGGGGAGGTGTCTGATAAGTTATGTCACTGCTAGTCATTGAAAACATTGGTATTGGCCCTCGACGCTGCAGTTCTCTGCATGTATGTATATATTTGTTTTTACTTTTCACTCATTAAGAAGCTTGGAGGTTACGTTGCGAAGACTAAGGACGGGGTTTTTTCCAAACCTTGTTACTATAGAGCAAGTGGCGCTCAGGGGTAGGAAGGTACCAGCGCAAATTTTGTGACCAGGCAGCAAATTTGGTTCACACGTTGTGTACGTGTCCGATTCAGTGGGCCTTAGGTCGCACACTCTAGAATTATGGGATTCCCTACTCCGCAACCCAGACCCCAACGTCCAGCCGGACATCATCAGTCAAGCCTTTGCTGTTGCCGCGTTTCAGGATATTTCGGCCGATGGCCACGGGGGACGTGCACTTTCTCCTGTCGCGCATTGACTGGTTTTATACACTCTTACTTATGTACCGATTAAATGCAGGCTGCGCTTCGTAAACCAGGCAGCAAATGTCTGGTTTCCTGGCTATACTTGAAACATTAAGTGCGAGCTGATCAAGAGTGCAATTAAGCTTTTTCTCTTGTTTTCCCACACAATAAACGTTATTTCCAAGTAAGCGCGAGTCGCTTGCCCACGTCTTGATTTTTGGCGCTTTACGCTCGTTAATAATGCTACATTGACTAGACCGAACTACTACCCTACTGTTCGAAAATGTCCTATGCAGCACTTACCACACAGCCGCAAGCGCGATAAGGAGAAACGCCAGAACAATCTTCATGTTGCTCCTGCAAATAGGTGAATTGTCCCATCACTTTGGTTGCTGGACGCCACCTTTGACATCTATGGTCTGTCACTATTTCTCTCTATCTAATGTAGCTCTATCTCTCTCTTTGACTTTAATGTAATAGGAAGTGAACGAGAAATACCCATAGCTTAGAAAGGCGTTAATATGCTTCGTAAAAAACTCAGGCAAAGCGACAAAAAAAAAAAAGCGAAATGCTTAGACCACGGCCGCACCACAGACACGCAGAGAGCCCTCTAAGTGAAGTTTAACGTAGGCGAGTTTAGAGAGCTGTTTGGTTTTTAAATTGATGCTTCTCTACATATTGTGTTGTTACTAAAATTATCGCATTGTCATGCTTTCATAAGTGCATGAAGAGCTATCTGCGGACTCTATCAGCAGTAATGCGCGTGACCGCCTTGTACGTATTGGACCCCACCAATTTATTATACGATACATAGTGCTCCTCCTTATCTTTACCAGTTATCTCATTCCTTCTACTTTTTTTTGCCTTTGTGTGTTCCTACAGTCTTGATATGATGATGATGATGATGATGATGATGATGATGATGATATAACCGGCTACTGCGCAGCCTACGTTCCACGTTTTTCATATATATTAATACACGAGAAAAAAAAAGGCTGTAAAGTGTGAGTGAACAAGAGATAGATCGAGGTCGTATGGTAAGACCGAGGTCTCTTGCAGGGCATTGCCGGCACACCTGCGACTGCGCGTATCTGCTTTGGCGCGGTGCTTTAACAGAGCGTTTAGTGCTGTGGTCCTCCGGCGTTCCTTTGTATCCTTCATGAATGCGGCTGGGGTAATAAAGTAATGCAACAGTGTTTGTACCCGAGCGGCTTGGTATCCCCCGGCACGAAAGTTCTTTAATGGAGAGTTATATTTGGGCGACTTGTGCAAGCAGGCTGTCCGCAACTTCAACTAAGATAAAAAGATTTAGTGCTGAGGCTCCAGGGCGACTTGTGCGCCCGAGCTGTCGCGTTCTTTCGTACCCAGGGTGGAATAGTTTTAGTGCCAGGGACCCGGAGTGCTGGATACCGGAGCTCCGGCGTTATTTTGCACCGTCCCCGTTTTATACTGTTTTTCAGCCACCCGTGAAGAACGTACAAGAGAACGGAGCAGCTTGGAAACCCAGGGGAACTAAAAATTTAATATTCACTGCCAATGCCAACGGGTTATTTCCGTCGTTAACCATGCCACTATCGTGATTCTCGGTCCAATATAACTTTTACACTTGGCCATTTAACCATACACGTAGAATGCCAGAAACTGTGTGTTAATAAAGCCAGAAATGAGATGAAAATTTAGTAAAGAGACAAATAACTAAAGAATAGTACGCGAAATCGGCCGCAGAATCATTGCTAGACTCGTACTTGTAGACAGCTATGATAGAAGCTATAATTAAAGAGTCTCACTTTTTTCTTCGCAATTGATTTTGCCACGAAAGCGAATAAATTTAATTAACGCCCCAAAACCACTGTATGAGGGACGCCGTAGCGGAGGGTCACCTGATTTTAGGTGCACTGACAATTCCCTCCGACGAAATGTGACCGCCGCGGCAGGAATCGAACCAGCGACCTTCAGGTGAGCAGTCAACCGCCGCTACAGCACCGCGGCGGACTCGAAAGCAAATGTGTTCTTATAGAAATGAATCCGAAGATGAGGACTTACGGTTGCACGTCCGACAGGTTGTACAAGCTTCGCGTCCCTTAGCAAATCTGAGACGAGCTCTAAATTGCGCAAATAAATATTTGCACGCTTTTTATACCGCCGCTTCCCCAGAAGCAGCCAGAACAGCCAATCGCCGTCGAAGACGTGTAAAACAAGCCAAATAAACAGCGCGGTCACGCCTTCCGCATCGTGTCAAAACCGCGATGCGTGCGCAATCATACGTCGAAACGCATACGTAAAAGAAAGAAAAAGGAGTTAAATGGAGATGACACAAAGACGGCGAAATTCGGAGTGCTCGCCAAATTGCATGAAACTTGAGAAACGCCAAAGATGACAGCGCAGGGGTCTTTCGAATAACGGGGGTCATGGACGATGAAGAAACAAGCAAAAACGCGTGCATATAGCAGCCACACATATCTTGTCGAGACAACAACACCGCCCTTGAAAAGACGCGGCCTTCTTATAGCACGGCTGACGATATGAAGCGTCTCGCATAGCGCTCGGAAGCGAACATTGAGCAAACCATGGCTCTGAGTGATATGACGACCTCGTTACGATAATCGTGCTGCTTCAACCGTGGGAATCGTCTTTGCGCCATCAAATCACTGATTTCTTTGATTTTATTGATATGTGGGGTTTTAACGTCCCAAAACCATCATATGATTATGAGAGACGCTGTAGTGGAGGGTTCCGGAAAGTTCGACCACCAGGGGTTCTTTAACGCGCACCCAAATCTGAGCACACGGGCGTACAACATTTCCGCCTCCATCGGCAATGCAGCCGCCGCAGCTGGGATTCGATCCCGCGACCTGCGGGTCAGCAGCCGAGTACCTTAGCCACTGGACCGTCATGGCGGGGCACTGAGTTCCTTGCAAAGATATTCGCGTGGAACCTCGCAACACGTAAGACTAATCGCGCTGTCTAAGCGCTAATGCGCACCTACTTTCTCGAATCCGAAGGAGAAAAAAAGAACATACTTGACTCTGATTAGCCAGCGTGAATATTCTTTACTCATTCATCATACTCGTATTTATGCAGCCATCATAGAATAACGTACTTGTTTGATTGTACAGTCAACGAGATACAAGTAAATTTTGAGATATGTTAATTCAACTAAGTTTTCCTTACATCTGTCTGTAAACCCACCATACTTCATTGCTGTATTTGTTTGTTTTGATTCATGTACGTTTGACGTACCACATTATTCTTCTACTGTGATTAATTTTGAATGCGGCTTGATTCGACATTAAACGAACCCTTTTCGAGACATTCACCCCTCGCCTTCCTATAAAATACCGCAAACAGCCTTCAAGTGAACAATAAGTGATTATGAATAATATTGTCATGATTATCACGATAATTTTGTACCTTATGACAGGGCATCTCTGATATGCATACCTGTTGATGGTGCACTGGCGTCTGTGGGCATCGCCTTCACACTGGGCTGTAATATTTTTTTGCACTGATGAAAAATTGTCTGTTTGTAGCACCCGTAAATGTGGTTCTAGAGCTATCAAAGTGATACCAATGTGTTGTGCAACATTGACATAGTCCAAACGTTACCGCCAAAGAAAAAAGAAGTGCGTAAAAAAGTGATCAAGTGCTAAAGAGAGATGCTACTAATTAAAATGGAGTGTATCACCATTTCTTGCACAGAAATTTTAAATATTTACGTCTTAACAAATCCCCGTATGTGCACATTTATATGTTCCGTGCTAGCGCATGCGCATGTGAACCCTTTCCCGGGCTTTTGTAATTGCTGCCTGCGCGGTAGTTGTACAAGCGCCTTCGGCTTTGTCCCTGCACCAAATCGTTTAAGGGCAACGTTACATCGCCTCTTCGCCTTAATCGTCGCGGCAAGACGACTTCTACGCAGTCCGCTGCTTGCCCTTGGTCACCTCATCACGTATGCACACTTTAACTGACCTTGTGGGTCGTCCCGAGCGTCGCACATCTCAGATTTCGTTCTCCTCACTGAGTAAACAAGACACGCCATCTTCTGCATGAGCCGACAGATATAAGTTATTGCACTTTTCTTGGTCCACTTACTGGCGCGACGCACAAGGCATCATCACGCTAAATCCTTAGAAGCTTGTTTCTGTAGAACTGACGCTTGTAACTGTTCAATTTTTTCAGCATCGCACTCAAGCATACTCCTAATATGTGTCTTTCCTTCCACTTAGTTTCTCCTTCTGCATCGAAACAGCTTTGTCTCACCATCCAGTTCTCACGTCTTTTATTGTGGTGTTATTTTAATTTAAATAGGAAAACTGATTGTATTGTCCCTTTACATTTTTATGCTGTAATTATTCTGCTTGAAGTTTTGAGTATTTTTTATTTGTAGGTTCTTCTAATGGTTTATAAATCCTGTTATTATCCTTTATACAGGAAACAATTTTCTATGCCACTTTTGTATTGCTATGTCGGTTATCACATCAATCTCTAACCATTTTATGTACCTTTTTGTATTATTCATATCATAGTGAAAATGACACCCCCCCCCCTGATTCGAACTAGGAGCCTGCAGTATGTAATAAATAAAATGAAATAAATGAATGTAATGAGGAAAGCCGTAGCGATGGGTTTTGGATAGATTTCGACCTTCGCGCTTCGTCAACGTCCAACTTAGTCTAGGTACGCAACGAATTATTGGCAACCTCGCTCTTGTACCATGAAGCTACCAAAAAATTCCATACTGACTTCCCAGGAAACAAAACTATTAGCACTTGTCTCATCATGAACCTTTACCAACACGCCCAACTGGCAGTCATCCTAAACAAAACTATTAGTTGTAGAAAAATTGTCCTCATCCGCGGATGGTACCCGACACCAACACCTTCCTGCAGCAGTCGCCCTACCAATTGAGCTAACCAGAATTGAGACAGCTGGCAGCGCGAGAAACCAGGATGGATTTACTAGTTACTCAAGAGACTTACTAGTAAGAGACCAAAAAATTCTTGAAGTCGACGTTTCGGCAAGTGGTCTTCGTCTTCTTGGAGGGCCACTGCACTTCCTGGAGAAGACGAGACGACCTTCCGAAAGGACGGCTCCAGCGACACGCCATATACTTGTGAAGAAAAAAAGTGTAACTGTAAGGGCTAGTTTTCTTTTTAGACATAATAGTAATGACAAACAATGACGCCAAGAAAAGTGGATGCTATTTTTAGTAACTGTAGCGTAAACGCGTTATTCGAAGGTGGCAACTTATCTTCTGGTCTCTTTCTTCGCATTCACATTACAGTTACTATTAATGACGTACGCAATACTTTCCTTGGCCTCATTTTCTGTCAGTTTTCATTGTGCTCTATACAAGGACTCTCTAAACAAGTGAATGAAACTTATTTTATAGCCATCAGTGAAGCCGCTGTGATTGATTTAGTCAAGCTGGGATGGGCCCTCCACGACGGTGCTCGATTGCTGACCCGTGAAATGCGGCTTCCATCCTGGCCGCAGCTGTCGTATTTCGATGAATGCGAAATGGCAGAGGCCCGTGTATTTTGTGATGTTAGAGGACCTTAAAGAACACCACATGACCGAAGCCTCTGAAGCTCTGAACTTCGGCCTGCCTCCTTCTCATATTGTGGTCTTGGCACGTGTAACCACAGAAAATATCATTACGGGGTGGGTGGGTTGGCGAGGTGTAAACATTTTTTTTGACGAAAATATTACGGTTCTTCTTGTGTACGTGTACTATATATGCACCCGCACACATAAACATGCGCACGAATACATATTGAATGTGGACGACTTGGTTGATGCGCATTTTCAAGAGTTTGCAGCGCAAGTAAAACAGGAACCCACATCCTTTATTCGTCTCAACACGCACTTACAAGTGCATATACACACAGGTGAAAATTGTGTCAAAGGTGCGTCAGAGACATGTCATAAAGCGGTATGAGGAAACTAAGAAAATAACGATATTGATAGAAAAATGAACTCCTACCGCGATCTTTTCTAACTTGTCTCTGAACTCTGACAGGTGTTAGGTACTAACACATCCACACCCACGCGCACACACGCATATATATATATATATATATATATATTGTAACGACGAGAAATAAGAGACAACGCCTTTGCTGCAGGCCGGCTGTTCTTATTCTGCTTCCTCCTCGTCGGCTTCCTTAACCCCTGCCTGCCCCTTGCCTGAGCCCCACTATTTATTATCATTACACTCGGCCCCGACTGCGAGCCTCGTGGGCTACCGACAATGTCTCCGGTGGGCGGCATTGACTATTCCGGGGTGGCCGGGCTCGGCCAAGCTGATATTTCACATGGAAGTTTGTTGAAGGAGATTCCGGAGGACGACACTGGCTGTGACGTGATGGTCGGTGCAGGCGTCGTCCACGATGGGGCCAACGCTGTTGACTTGGACAAGATGCCGCTAGCAGGAGATACAGACTCCTGCAAAGTGGCCGCGTTGGTTTAATCTCGTCGGTTTGAGCATCCCGTCGCAGTCGTGTTACAAATGCTGGAAATAGTCCACGCTGCACCGTCACCTGCTGCACTGAGCGTCGACGCCTGCGTTGCTTGCGGTGTGGCAAGGGGCGTCGGGGTGTCTTGGTAGTCATCTGAGAGCCGAGTTCAGGTTGCAGCTTGAGAGGCAACGCGTGCTCTTGCAGCACTGCCTTTGTCGGACTCATGCTCAAGCTGCTTATTCCTATAGTTTCACGTGCAGTAGAGCCTTCATTGTCAGATGACCTGTCACTAACCGGAAGTATTACCTTCTCTGGTAGGTCTTTGCTGACAGTGACTTTGAAGGAGGCGGCGCTTAGCGTGTGGCAGACGTCCGCACACTCGGCCACAGACTGACGTGATATCAGGAGATGTCGCTTCGAAGTGAGGGTCAGCACTGTAGGGTTGTTCGTCCCAGGGTAGGTGGTTAAATTGGCTGTCGGGAAGCTGCAAAATACAGCTGAAGCCGCGAGGGTGGTCTCCTTCTCGGATCTATTCTCGGTAGCGGTCGCGTAAGACTGGGTGGTCGTGGAGAGGTGATGGTGACTCCGTCCAAAAGCAGCTATGAGCTTGTCACTCCAGTCCACCCAGGACGTCTGCCGCACGCCTTCGTATCGATGCCAAGCCGCGGCAGCATTCCGAAGGCGGTCTATGGCCATGCCCCACTTCTTTTGGTCCGTCCACGCTGCGTGATCTCCGACAGCGTTGACGGTTGCCACCCATTCCTTGGCATCGTCCTGGAAGCCGCGAAACTCCGGTAGCTCGAAGGAAATCGGCGATGGCGGGACTGCGGGCAAAACTCCGAAATGTGCCCACGCCAAGCAGTTCACTTGCTCTGATACCTCCGTGAGAGAACGCCCGAGATTGCGACGGTTCTCGGGCGAGCTTACCTCGAAGTTTTGTGAGGCGGCCGCAGCCAACATGGCATTGAGTGCGCACAATGTTGGCAAGATGGCAGGACATAGCTGGGAGCTCGACGCTATGAGGGCGTTGGTCGTGACGCGGAGTTGCGCGATGGTATGCTGCAGCTCCGCTGCGCTGTCGTGTGATCCGCACGAAGAGCCAAGGCCCGCCTCTGCGGAGGATACAGTGACTGCGGTACTCGAGGTGGTACAATTGCTGACCAAGGACGCGTGGACGGCGTCCCTTGGAAATCCAGCTGTGGTAGGAATCGTGGACATGGGTTCCAGGGCGCTGGAAGCGTCAACGACGTTCCCAGGCAAGCGGAACCCATGTGATGAGTTGTGACCTGGTACTGCGGCGTAGATGAAGCGGTCTTGCGCCGCCGGGTAGGCCTCGACGCCGTACACGGTGGGTGCTTGAAGCGCCGACAGGTTGCCAGGTATGGAGGAGGCATGTACGCCATCCCTAGGTGAGAGAGGCCCGTGCGCATGGTTGCCGCGACGTGTCGCGTCCCAGGACAAGTTTCCCGGAACCACAACGGAGGCCTGGACGCCATCCGTCGGTGCTGGGATGGATGCTGGCCGCGACGGACGCCTTGCGGGTTCCATCAGGGAAGAAGCGTGACGGCGTTCCTTATCGTGATCTGGTACCGGTAACGGGTGCTGGAGCCGCCGAGGAGGCCTTGACGCCGTCCCTGAACGGTGGTGTCAGTAAACAGCTGCCGAGGAGGGCTTGACGCCGTCCTCAAGCGACGCTTACCGCGGCTGCACGTCGGCGGGCGTTGTGGATGACGAAACCGAGACGTAAGCCGTTTTCTTCGTCGACTGCGCCATTGTAACGACGAGAAATAAGAGACAACGCCTTTGCTGCAGGCCGGCTGTTCTTATTCTGCTTCCTCCTCGTCGGCTTCCTTAACCCCTGCCTGCCCCTTGCCTGAGCCCCACTATTTATTATCATTACAATATATATATATATATATATATATATATATATATATATATATATATATATATATATATATATATATATATATATATATATATATATATATATTGTAAAGGGGTTTTATTGAAGGACTCAGCAATCGGGTGGTAGCTCTAAAGGAAGGCAGGCGAACCCAGATGACGGTGCTTGATCGCCGATCTCGTGCCTTTTTCTTGTGCTGATGATAGCTGACCTGATGGTATCAACGTCTTTCTTATTCACTACAATTACCCCCGGCGACAAAGTTGAAGCCATCCTGGCGATCTAACACGTGGGGACAAGCGGGTCAAAGTACGGCTTCAGACGGTTTACGTGAACGATATCACGTCCACGCCGACGACGGTCGCTTGGTGACGTGATGGGTTCAATGGCGTAGTTCACGGGTGAAGTACGCTCGACCACGCGGTAGGGACCATGATAATTGGAGAGTAGTTTGGGTGATACACCAGGGGCGCAGGGCGGTACATGAAGCCATACAAGTGCTCCAGGAACGAACGTTGGTGCAGAACGATGGTCGTCGTCACGGATCTCCTTCTGGCGCTGTTGGTCGGATGTAGTAAGCCGCTTGGCTAGCTTGCGGCATTCTTCTGCGTAACGAGTGGCTTCCGAGACAGGCTTGTATTCGGAGGGATCTGGCGAGTATGGCAGTAAAGTGTCGATGGTGTGTGATGGTTCGCGACCGTACAGGAGAAAAAATGGGGAAAACCCGGTAGTGACTTGCGTAGCGGTGTTATACGCGTATGTAAAAAATGGGAGAACGAGGTCCCAGTTTGTTTGATCAGAAGCGACATGCGTAGCGAGCATGTCCCCCAGAGTACGATTAAACCGCTCAGTCAAGCCGTTCGTCTGTGGGTGGTAGGCTGTACTCTTCCGGTGAACCATATGGCACTGTTTAAGAAGTGCTTGTATTACATCGGAGAGGAAAACACGCCCTCGGTCACTGAGGAGTTCTCGAGGAGGAGCATGACGAAGCACAAAACGATTGAGTATGAAAGTTGCGACGTCTTGTGCTGCAGCTGTGGGGAGAGCAGCAGTTTCAGCGTACCGTGTTAGATGATCCACTGCCACGATAGCCCATCGGTTGCCTGCCGTTGTTAATGGTAGTGGTCCGTAGAGGTCAATTCCTACTCGGTCGAATGGGCGGTCTGGGCATGGAAGTGGCTGCAATGAACCTGTTGCAGGATGTGGCGGGCTTTTCCGCCGCTGACTTTCGTGGCAGCCGCGAATGAACTGGCGGACGAAGGTAAACATTCCGCGCCAGTAATACCTTTTTCGTAGGCGCTCGTAGGTCTTGAAAACACCGGCGTGAGCACATTGCGGGTCGGAATGAAACGACGCGCAGATGGTAGAGCGCAGCGTTCGGGGAATGACTAGTAGCCATTTCCTACCATCTGCTGAATAGTTGCGCCGGTACAAGAGGCCATCCCGAATACTGAAGTGCGGAGCCTGGCGGCGCAGGGTTCGAGTGGTTGGAAGTGTCGGTGCCTCGGATAACGCGTCAAGAAGCGAAGCGATCCATGGGTCATTGCGTTGTGCAGAAGAGATGATGTCCTCGTCAAGCGCTGACAACGTGTTGTCCGAGAAAACAGATGCGATGTCCGGGGATAGGGGAGATCGTGACAGTGCATCAGCATCGGCATGCTTGTGGCCGGAACGATATACCACGCGAATGTCATATTCTTGAAGCTGAAGAGCCCAACGGGCAAGACGACCCGATGGGTCCTTAAGCGAAGATAACCAGCATAATGCGTGGTGGTCCGTTACTACATCAAAAGCACGGCCATAAAGGTATGGGCGGAACTTGACAAGCGCCCAAACGATCGCCAAGCATTCCTTCTCGGTGGCGCTGTAGTTTGATTCAGCCTTGGTAAGAGTTCTGCTGGCGTAGGCGACGACATACTCGGCGAATCCAGGCATGCGTTGCGCGAGAACCGCACCGAGGCCGACACCACTGGCGTCGGTGTGGACCTCAGTTGCTGCCGTAGGATCGTAGTGATGCAGTATTGGTGGTGAAGTGAGGAGACGACGAAGGGTACAGAAGGCTTGGTCACACTCAGAAGACCATGACGAAATATCAGTGGTGCTGCCTATAAGTTTGGTCAAAGGCGCAATGATAGAGGCGAAGTTGCGCACGAACCGGCGAAAGTAGGAGCATAACCCCACGATTCTCCGTAACTGCTTCATAGTCGTTGGTTTGGGGAAGTCGGCGACAGCACGTAACTTAGCCGGGTCTGGAAGTATACCGTCCTTTGATACGACGTGCCCGAGAATCGTAAGTTGCCGAGCAGCGAAGTGACACTTCTTGAGGTTGAGTTGGAGCTGAGCATTCTTCAGGCACGTGAGGACGTGTTTGAGGCGCTCGAGATGTGTTCCAAAGTCTGGCGCAAAGACGACTATATCGTCGAGATAGCAGAGACAGATTTGCCATTTCAAACCCCGAAGCACCGAGTCCATCATGCGCTCGAAGGTGGCGGGCGCATTGCAGAGGCCGAAGGGCATGACATTAAACTCATACAGACCGTCCGGTGTCACGAAGGCTGTTTTTGGTCGATCGGCATCTGCAAGGGGGACCTGCCAGTACCCTGAGCGCAAATCTAATGATGAAAAAAACTCGGCACCTTGTAAAGTATCAAGGGCATCGTCAATCCTGGGTAAAGGATACACGTCTCTTCGAGTGATCTTATTTAGGCGCCGGTAATCCACGCAGAAGCGAACGGCGCCATCCTTTTTTTTAACGAGCACTACAGGTGAGGCCCATGGACTTTGTGAAGGTTGAATGACGCCACGTTGCAGCATATCGTTCACCTGTTCGGTAATAACTTGGCGTTCCACCGCAGAACAACGATATGGTCGCTGTCGTAGTGGCGCATGGGAGCCGGTATCGATGTAATGTAGAGTGGTAGAAGTGCGGCCAAGTGAAGGTTGAACAGCATTGAAAGATTCGCGGTACTGGCATAGAGAAATAAAAAAGGTGAAGAGTGGACACTCCCGTAGACCCCAGCGGCCCAATCGACTCTAGCACACCTAGTGGTTGATGAGAGCAAGTGGCTTGCGCTTCCGGTTTCGGTTTCACTGGCGCAACTTTTGAATTACTTTGCATAACCGACGTTTGGCTATGTCGTAAGTTCATAATTTCAGACCACTATTCATCGCCCAAATGGATAGTTTTTGTAGGTCGTTTTGATTTAGCGATTCCCTGTTTTGTTTTGTTCAGTGGTTCGTGCGAATCGGTCGTGACGTAATTTTTATTTTGATTAAGTTATAAAAAAAAGAGATGCAGGTAATGATAATTCACTATCGTTTTATTCATCGCGCTTGTGTTTTTCTTTTGGAACAAGTGATCAATGTATATATCAGTCAAAGAAACAGAGCATCCGCAATGTTTTATTCAAAGGCAAGGTAGAGTATGAGAATATAAAAAGCACAATATGACAAAGGTAGACAACAAATGCATCTCGCCTTACAAATAAATTGTAACAAATATTGTAACAAATACATAGAGAACACAGACAACGCACACATCGCTAGAGTTGGCAGAAGCCGAGAAACTGGTGAAGTATGACACACCGGGCCAGTGGGTAACTAAGGATCTATGGCAAAAACATAGCGCACAATGCTGATGAAGAAGGAAGAAGTGACATATACACAGCAATGAAGTCGCGAATCACGCCTGGGCTTAACTGAAATAATGCATAGAAAAAAAGAGCGCACAGAAACCACACGACACAATATAACAGAAAGGCAAAGGTGCAGTGTGCTGGCTGTGCTTAAGAACAGCTAGTCCAAAATGAAAAAAAGCAGACTTGATGCCTGCTTGTCCTCAGAAAGGTAGGGCTTTGCAGCTTGCTCACTACGTGAAAGACAAACTTTATGCTACAACACTGGCAGGTCTTGTGGCTTTTGTTATGCGTCGCCTTCATCAAAAACTTAAGATCCCAAGTGATTTGCGTTTGGGTGTTGCTGTGACGCTTGCGAGCTAAAATAGATTGTAGTCATCACTTTATCCAGAATTGTGGACTTTAATTGGTGCTACGAGAGCGGTATTACAGGGCTAATAAATAGCAGAAGGAAACCACTTTGGCTCATTATTTTTCACAAAGGCTCTACATCGTACGTTATCACTCACAAGCTATATAAAAATAAAATGGCAGCGTCCGCAGCCCCATCAAACACTACAAGTTTGGGTATTCTTTTGAAAATTTTGATGGGCAAGATGAGGAGGTTGATGAGAAGCTAAAATACGAAAAGCGTGATAACATGAACCGTGCCCACTTCATACTGTGTTCCTTACCCGCTCGAAGACATTTCAACAAGCGGTTTTGTTATCGATATATTACTTGAGCTGGAGAGATAAAGCATACACAGTGACCAAGCGACCCACAGTAAAGTGTACAGTTCGCCCGTATTTGCTACAAAAAATACAGACAGGATGCCCAACATTCTTTTTAAGGTTATGCAAATCACTTCGAGCGAATACACAGTGTTTGTACTCCTCATAGCGGGTAACCAAAACAATGAATGCAACGAAGGAGTGGTTAGTCCAGTTGAACTGAATATAAGCACATAAGACCATAATGAAGTCTGCTGTAACGAAGTAATAACATAACAAAGCTATTGCAGGATTCGGCTCAACTCCAATACTTTAGTGTAAACCCGCCGCTAATTGCTAACCTTTGAACTTGTCAAGCTGCATGCCCGAGATTGAAGACTGGAACCTAACCCTGTCTAAGTTTCGGTTCACAAAACGCACATGCCAACATAAACGAACCCGGCAAAACATTTTCAGAAACTTAGCGCGACACCCAGCAGAGCAGAAATGAAAATCGCCAACACTTGACAGATGGTGATACAAAACATCGCACACTTTCAGGTGATGTGCAGTGGCCTCAATTATGGCAAGAAAGCGAGATTCAAGTTGTTGTACGTATGCAAAAGCTGCTTCTGATGGCACAGTGAGATTCCCAAAAAGTTTGCTGGGGACGTGGTATGCTTTGAGCATTGTGAAATACTGGTGGGTACCCTTAAGCGTCTCACTGTCGTCTTTCAGTAACTGTGGGCAACTGCAACCGTCACATGCATTCCGAAGGAAGTGTTTGATGAGAAAACCAGCTACATAATATGCAGCGGAGTCATCGATAATATGGGAGTGAATGTTTGTCGCAAGTTCAGAGAGATCGTCTAGAGCGGGAAAGTCGTCAGGCTGTGGCTGTGCACACTCCTCATTATCCACAAGAGACGCACTGGTGAGGGAGAATGGCGACAGCTGTTCCTGGAGGAGGTCACATTCATCATCCTCGACATTTCCGTATTCTGACAGCTTGAAGAGTTTTCTTATGCAGATGTGCTTCAGGCCACAAATAAATTGTGCTACATTGGGGTTGGTGTTGCAACCCTGTTTTTGCCTAATGTGGCCAAATATGTTCTCCAGAGGATCCTGTTGAAGCCTGCGTGTTAACAGGTATTCAAAATTGTAATTTTTGGAGAGGTCGTCCCATAGTTGACAAATTGCCTGAATTGTTATTTGCCAACCTACGATGGTTTGTGGTTGACGTCTGCCAACAAACTGCCATGATGCAATCCAGGGAAGCTGGCCTCGGAGGAAGTCAATCAGCTCTGAATCATTTTTCATGATTGCATGCCGCAGCTTTTGCGAAGTTCTTTTTTTACTCGAGCTGTTCAAGGCATCGAAAATCCTGTCCATACGATCACAAAATTGAGCTGTAGTGATGGCCGAGGCAGGCAGCACCTTCGCATACACCATTGCCGTGATAGCAATCGAAACTGATGCACTGAAGACCTGAGTTGCTCTGCTGACCTTCATATTAGAAAAAGGTTTCTGATGAACGTGCCGTTCAGTCAACTTTGGAGCCAATCGCAACCGCAACTCATGTGAGGATTGGTAAAGGCTTACAATGTGCGACCAGTTAACGATGTCATCCCCAATGTATAACTTGTGTGCTTGGACATTATTGCGCGTTGTTTTAATTAAATGCGGAACATCAAAAATGTAATATACCCGCTCACCATTAACTTCAAAAAAAGGCTTTGCTACAGTCACTTTTAGTTGGTTAGCGAGACTTACATTTGAACTGCCCTGGTCACAAATGACTGCTTTCACTGCAATATTAATGCTCCTAAGCTCCAAAATGAGTGACACCAGCAAGTTATGCATAACAGATGATGGTGTTGATGTGTGCCCTATAGTAAAAGCAACCGGTTGAACCCACTTTCTCGAAACACCAACAAGAAGAAAAACCAGTGCTCGATCAGCGATGGTTGAAGTGCGATGAGTGCCATCATCTGTAAAACCCTGGACAACGTCTCTTGAAGCATCATAGTACAAATTCTTTTTGAGTGCTATTTCGTCGAAAACTAAAGCGCACACTCGGTCCCGTTCATTCCAAGCTTGAGTATTTGTTGCAATGGAAGAAAGGATTCCTGGAATTATGCCTGGAGTCATCTTTACATTAGCTAGCCACCTCCTTAATGAACGCCGGGAGGGCAAAGAAAAATACGGAGCCAGAAATCGGTATGCTCGCGGACCTCGGAAGTTTAAGTGAAGAGCGAATTTCTTGAACCACACGGGAAACCGCTTGCCCTTGCATTTGGGCCTCAAGCGAACATGTGCAGAAAGAAGTTTAAAAACCTCCTCGGTGACGTGCGGTCGGATAACTTCAAGGGCCTTCGTAGTCGATGACGGTGCTTGGTGAGGCTGTCTCTGCAGTCTTTTGATAGTTTTCCGCTGTGCTGCTACTTTGGCTTGCAGATGTTTAATGGTTTGCTTGTACTTCATTGATGGAGACATTGTCGCTGGCACACAGGAACGCACTGCAATAAACAAAAAAATTGATGTAAAAGCGAAGAACAACTAATCCCATACGAGCACTTTCCTCGCTCTTTCAGACCCAAGGTGCACAACTTTCTGTGGTACAAAGTTTTCGATTCCACTACCTAAAAACAAACCATTCACAATGTTGACAATGCACAAAAAAAATGAAAATCACTGAGAGCCCACCCTTACATTTTGTAAGTGCACACGTAGTGTCCTTTTGAGGATAGTTTCCTCAGAATGTCCTAAACATAAAATAGCACATTAAAAACTGCTGCAATAAAAGCATAGTCACCATTTTCTCTAAGGCACTCAGGCGTGGAGCTGTTGGCGGAGACGTCTTCTGGAGGGTCTTGTGAAGCTTGTTCAGTGCCTCGGACAATGCTGTCGGAACAATCTTGCGAGCGGCCTGCGGAAGTCTCTATATCAATCCACTCTGGTGTTGAAGTGAACATACAACTTACCGGCCACACAAGTTCCTTTTGTGACAGCTGAACGACTGGTTAAGGTTTTCTCCGGCAAGACGAAATCATCAGAAATTCTTTCACCAGCTACAAGGGAGCTGCCACCTGCAGAGGTTTGGTCAACAGTCAATTTGGGTAAAAAAAAAAAAAAGAAATCGCGACACTGAACGCACCCTGTTCATCGGGGCACCTCAATGTGTGGGAGCCGCTTTCTGAAGCCTCTACCGCAGGTCCTGAAGAGATGAAATTACGACAATGTGTCAGTAAGAGGCTTATAATAACACAAACTGAAGCTCATCCGCACCTTGCAGTGCAGCTTCTGCAGCCATGTCACAGTCACTACTTGAAGCGACGCTCAGAGAACCTGCATATATGTGCAGTTGGTACAAGTTACAAAGCTTGTAGCATGGGGAAGCTTAAACAGCTCTTTCAAACGCATAAATTGGTCGAACGTGGAAGAAAAGAGACGGCACCAACTAGGAAACAAGTAATTTGTGATTTTTGGAATTATCAACAGTGGCAGCTTTCACTGATGAAAGGTATACGTACATGTGCACTCAGGCTTGAAGATAACGTGAAATAGCCCTTTAAAGTCTTTCAAAACAAGTTGCGCAGGTCCAGAGCATCAAAAAATGACAGAAATGTAAAGCTGCTGTTAGGAAGGTAATAGCCCACAATTCACAGAACTTAAGACTTTCCAAGTGTTACTTCTGTAGTGAGGTTTCTCTATCGGCTACAGAGATCTTCACGGTTAACTGTCGCCACTGATTCAATACAAGTGGCTGCTATTGCACATATTTGAGTTTCAGTCAATCACTTACATGGTGCAGCTGGTTGCACACTGGGAACAGCCATTCTTGTAAGCCTTGTGTGCCCAGGGTCCATGAAACTTTGAGCAGTAAAATGGTCGCTACAAACCCTGTACGTTGCGTACAATAGGCTGGCCGGCTTACTCAGGAGATCATCGCGTCCAGCATACTGCATCCATGCTTTCATCCTGCATTGGCAATGAACTATCAGCTGAAAGGGGAAGTGCTTGAATAGTGATTTTTTATTGTTACCCTCACTTAGCAAGTACGAACAGTAAGCCTACAGACATGCAAACCATACAAAAGCTTTAACACACCTGCCGTCCCGTGGTACGCGGAAGAAACTCGTCCCAGGCTTCTTGTGGGTTCTGCCATTGTTGAAGCACCACGATACACAGCAGTAGCTGCCGTAGCTTGGACCGCCGGACGGCATGGCGTCAGCGCGGTCTGAAAATGTTAGTAAGTGGATGCTTCGCTGTCAAATTACAAAAAAGATATGTGCACGTCATAAGTGTACCAGCAAACCCCTTTGAATGATTAGCTAATCGATGCACAATACAAAACCAGTGATACATCTCTGACCCATAAAACTCTGACTTACAAAGATATACGTCAAGACCACGAACAAAGATCTTCAGAAGTTTCCAGGCCGCTATCCCTTGTAATGCAATGGTATCGCGGCCTGGGAACATTAGAACACCTTCGTGCGTACGCAGTATCAGCAGTACATTGGGAAGAAAAATCGTAGTTGAAATTTGTGCGGTAAAATTATATTGGAAACGTCAAAAAAATTTGTGGGCAGCTTGCACTAGTGGCACAAGGCTAGCGAAGAAACGAAGATGATGGCCACTTGGCTAGTCCAGATTTGCCTCCGGCACACCAAGAATTATTCGTGTTCCGAGCCTTCGGGAAATGCGTCGTGAAGCATGCGAGGCCCAACAAACGCTTCTCAATATTTTGCACCGAGCCTACGACCTAGCTGCCCAGCTATGCTCAGCGCACAGACGCTCGCGTCCGTGGCAGACGCAGCACGCGTCGCCTCGGCTTGACGCCGTGCCGCCTTTTCTATACTGCATACGTTGCACAATGTTCCCGTCTAACCGCCGCATAGAGCCACAAACTTTCTTTTTAGCGAACCTCCCAGTCCTTACAAGCTTCAGAAAAAGGTTACAACTGCGTGAATGACACGCCACGTAAGAAACAAACTCGCACACACGAAGCGCAACGTGTGTGTGTGCATCTTTCTATGTTTGTTGCATGGTGTCTTTTTCACGCAGGCGTAACCGTTTTCTGAAAAAATGACCCAACAAGACCAACAACATGTCATTCAACAAGCTTCGCTTGAAAACGTGCCTCACCTGTTATCTCACGCTTGAAAACGCCGACGCAGCCGACGTTGACGAAAGCGACGAAAGCTTCTCGCTGTCAGTCATGCATGGGCTTGTCGCTGGGTAGATGGTGTTTATGACAGTACGGCTGAAGAAAAATAATCGCGTAAGGTGTGTTGAATAAATCGTTTTTATGTATAAAGAACATACCAAATTTGGGCGTGTAATTATTAATTTGTGAAAACAATTCTGTTGCATTGATTATAACTGTGTTTTTTTTTGCGCTTGCGCCCTCTGACGTGTGGTGGGAGCACTAGTTCGTTACGTAGTCGTGACGCACTTCCTGAGGCCAGGTTTCGCGGAGTGTCCGCTCTTGTCTTCTTCTTTCTCTATGGTACTGGTACAGCAGTTGGAGGAGTTCAGATCGTTCAGATGGTGACAGTCCGTCTGCGATCGCCGAATCGAACACTTTTGAAGCCTGTAGATGAGAGTGGTTAAGAGCACTGACGGCGGCGAGGTCACTTTGGGATGATTCTTGCGGCACGGTAAAAATTTGTCCGTTATCAATGGGCTGTACGCATCCAAGAGACTCGCCTTTAAACAGTTTGATGGTATGCGGAAAGGGATTGGTAAGGCAGAGAGCACTGGCTCCATTAGAAATTGAGAGGGCTGTATAAGGGAGCAGAAGTGGTTTCCGACTTAGAAAGAGGCTTGATGGCTCGAAAAATGCTACTTCATCACGCATGCCGTCGGAGACCACCGGGAGCAAAAAAGCTGTTGTCGGTGGAATGTCAGTGTCTTCTTTGACAACTAGCTTGTGCGCGGCTTGATTAGTGTGGTCGTAGGGCTGGTCGAAGAACGGAAGCAGTTCAAGTTCGGAACGGGCACAATCTATAACGGCACGATTACGGGATAGGAAATCCCAGCCAAGTATGATGTCATGAGAGCACGAGGAAAGGACGATAAACTCAACAATGTAGTGGTCCTCCGCAATTTTGAGTCGGGCAGTGCAGGCGGCTATAGGTCGAACAGGTTCTCCATTTGCTGCACGTAAGAACATATCAAGCGGCGTGGTCACCTTTCGGAGCTTGCGGCAAAGTTTGGCGTCTATAACAGACACAGCGGCACCGGTATCCACAAGAGCGTATGCATGGGCGCCGTCTACAAAAACTTCGATGATATTTGACGGCAAGGTGCGAGGACTTGAAGATATCGATAGCGCAGTTCTTGCCCCTTGAACTGCGACGGCTAGTTTCCCTCATTTTGAGGGGCTGGTCGTGGACGCATGGGTGACAAGGAGCGTCGATTGGGTGAAGGTGAGCGACGAGACGAAGTTGCTGGATATATATATATATATATATATATATATATATATATATATATATATATATATATATATATATATATATATATATATATATATATATATATATATATATATATATATATATATATATATATATATATGCAGAGAGAGAAACGATGCCGTATATTTAACATGTGGTGTCATGACCAATCGCGTGAGTCTCTGTGCCTGTTCTGTCTTCAATTTTGAAACTTACGTGCACGTGCTTTCGCAGTAAAGCTTTTTAATATAGACGGAGATGTACAATAGATAATTAATACACCCTCATTTCCCAATCAAGAAAGATATACACCGTGCACCACTCCAGCTCGGTACTCTTCAACGAAGAAGTTGTCAAACATTTGTTATGTTATTTTTTTGACCAACTTTAATGTAAAACCCCCCAACTAGGGTCTCTGAGGTAACTGAAATAAATAAATGTCTGGCTACGCCCTTGACTCTTGTCATGAACACATCATTGGTACAACTTATTCAGTGCAGACTTTCTCGATAGTGAAATGTTGCTCTGACGTCTTCTCGCAGACATGTCCCGAGGCAAAGCCGGGCGTGCTCAACCTCCACGTGGTCCCTTATTGGCGGCTCGATGCATCGGACACCTTCGAGAGTCTCTACGAGAACTGGGCCAAGCCGACACTTTCGGCCGTGGTGGATGAACTGTCCCCGAACTCACCGCGACGCTTCTCTTTCGACCAGGTAAGGCGGGCTAGCTCAGAATAGAGGCTGGCCTCAATGAGGCTACATTATCTACACCATGCTAGCTCTTCGGAACGACAAACCGATGCTATAGTTGGTAGTATATACAACTCACGCAGCCACGCAAGACTTTACAATATCGGTGGTTTTACATCCCGAAAGCACAATAGGAATATTTATTTGTTTGCAAATACTGCAATCTCAAATGCGAGTATGAACAGGAGTGCGCACATAGTTTAATACAAACAATAAAAGAACAAGCGCTCAGAATAAAAAAAATAGATTGAACTGTGATACGCTTACATAACTGTTCTACGACTGTTCTACAAGTCATTCAGTGGGTGTGGGTACAAATGCTAGTGAAAATGAAGAAGAAGGACTACCAAGATTATACAAAGCCGATGAAAAGGTGAACCAGTTAGGTAGTTGTTCAAAAAACTCTTCATGGGTCGATTTGCCCGAAGCCAGCCATTCAAGCTATTCAAAGTTTTGCGTGTGAATGGAAAAAAAAAATTAATGGGCATTAGAGCTTCACCGTTAAAGGGACATAAAGTCAGCTATTATGTGGACGTTGATTGTTGAAATGGCGGTCCGAAAACCTCGTAGTGTAACTTTTGGGCCAAGAAAGGGCCTATTTCGAAATTAAATCACGTTTTAGTGGTCCCTATCGGGTTAGCGTACTTCGAATTACCCGCCTCAAGGAGCGGACCGACCGGACCACGGAGGAACCGGACCGACTCACGTCGTTGCCGTGCACAACGTTGCCCGGCTTTACTGTGCTAGTAGCAGCATACTGAAAGCAGTGGAAGCCATTGCAGCAGCAACGATCATTGTTCAATTTTCCGTCATTGGCTTCGAGATTGCAGACGCTTTTGTTTTAACTGAACCCCACTAGACGGCATCACCTGTCCCGTGTATCCACGTGAAACTAAAACACAAGATTGTGCCCCAATCAATCAATCAATCAATCAATCAATCAATCAATCAATCTATCTAATCCGCCTACGACTTTTAGCTCTCCTGGCCGTTTCGATAATGGTACCTATACCAAACTTGGCATGGCATAACATGACTGTATGAAAAACATATTTGACTAGTCATAATATGGAAATGTTGACATGCGTGTCATGTAACAACATGACTACATGCCACGCTCATGATGTACTCGCGGCCGTTTCGCTAGCTTCACGTGTATACCAAACTCGGTATTACGCGACGCGAACGGACGAGATAGGTAAATGACGCATCCAAACATGGTAATCACGACATGTGTGCCATGTAACAACATGACTACATGCCATACTGATGATGTGCTCGTGGCCGTTTTGCTAGCTTCACGTGTGCCAAATTTGGTATTACGTGACGCCAATGGATGACGAAGGTATGTGACTGGTGCAAACATGATAATCATGAGATGCGTCCCATGTGACATGCCACAGTCAAGGCGCCAATACATTTCGACGTGACGTGGTGCGTGTGCTCGCCGGCGTTCATTTCGTCGCGTCACGCCGGCGTTGCCACGCCAGGCGCCGGTCCTGCCATATACTCGCAAGCGTGCGCCGCGTTACGTTGCTTTGGCTCATGCGTGTTTTGGCGCGTCCAGCGTCCCTCCGCCTCGAAAAGAGGGAGACGCGGTGTTGTCTGGGTAACGCATCGGCGCAAAATACAGCATGTCGCATATCGCGCCGGTTGCCGTCGGGCCGCGCCGACGGACGCTTATCGCGCCTAGCGTCAGACTATAGAGTGCTCATGTATTGCTCACGTAGCATCGATTTGCCCTGCGTGCGCGCGCGTCAACGCTACATTGGAGTATATTGGGTCTTTCATGATGCGCTAGCGGCCGTTTTGCTTGCTCCACATATACCAAATTTGGTATTACGTGGTGTCAATGAATGACGAAATATATGACTGGTGCAAACTTGGTAATCCTGACACGCGTGTCATGTAAGAACATGGTATAACTATCAGTTAAAGCGCACGAAGTCTCTTCCTGTCTGTTTTCGTGCGCTTTAACTGATAGTTATACCATGAATATCCAACTAGCCCAATTTTCGATTCTGATGTAAGAACATGATGATATACCACGCTCATAGCGCTCCCGCGGCCGTTTCGCTTGCTTCAGATGTACTAACTCTGGTATCATGTGAAGTGAATAGATGGCGAAGGTAAACGACACATCCAAACACGATAATCATGACAAGGAAGTCATGCACGGCGTCATTTACCTCGATCTCGTAATGTTGTGCTGATTTTAAAGTGACATATCAACATTTCTCATTCGTGCTTCGCATATCATTGATTCCCACTGTACGCGGGATTTGCCCATTTTTATGTCGAGCAAAGCAGAACTTGAAGAGGACCATGTGACTGCTCGTGAAAAGGGGAGCAACCACTCAAATACCTTGACCAATTTGTTGTTGTGCATTACATAGCTACCATCTGGTGTGGCGACAAATTCTATTTTCGTGGCTCTAATGATAACTATACGGTGAAAAGTTCACGACCGTGTGGTTACCCACTGGGAGACATGTTTACAGGGGACCGTGCGCATGTCTTCTCGCTGATTTCACTATCTCTTCTCACCGAGCACGGGAGAAGATTACCGTCTTTTTTTGCCCCCATTGAACAATCAGCGGATGTTTTTGAGAATGCCACTGGAAACTTAACAACGAAAATCAGTGAATGCACAACGTAGTACAGTGAAGAAAAATGCTCACTACACATGTAACAGAAATTGTGTTGCACAAACATAAAACAAAGACATATAAATTAAACATAAATATTAAACAAAAAAGAAATCATTGTGTTGCATAAACATAAAACAAATGTTCGTGCAGCGAAATGTATTCATTCATATTCACGACAAATAATCTCATCCGGGAGGTGTTTGCTGCAGACTGCATCCTTTGTGCTGAGCAGATGGTCCTTCCTAGAAACCGCGTGAGTCCGTTGTTTGAAGCGTTCGGGATCAGAAGGAACATTGGATAATATTACTTTTTTCTTGGCACGTATATAGGCTAAATTGACCGGCAACCACTAACGAAGCACTTTCTTCCAATATTGACTCACTGTGTGGGCGTCTTCTTTCAGCAGATTTCCTTCATGGCTGCTCACTACATCACAAGTTCATTTCGCAAACGGGAATGCTGAAACGCCACTTGTTACTTAATCAAATGCGTCAAAGGCACGCTAGCGACGGAAGTGGCCGAATGACTTGTTTTTTTTTTCTTGCGAGTGAAAACGCGACGCTTTCGGAACGCTCGCGTTGCCATCAGGCTCATTGGTTGCTATAGCAATGGCGCGGATTTTCTTTTCTATTTGTAGGTTGTGCTGACTTGCCGATAGGTGCGCTGCTGGCAGCGGTCCGATAGGTGCGCGTTTCTATTACTCTATCTGGTCGATCGCGTCCCATAAGAAAGCCGAGAAGTGTCCCCACCTAAAGTGTTTGTATCTTACACCGTGCGCACGGGCGACTAAGAAAGACGCGTAATAAACAACCCGCGTCTACCCTTCCCCTCCCTCTAGACAGGTCTTGCGTTGAAAGTCTTCCAGCGCTGGTTAGTTTAGCCATAGATGTCGCTACAAAAATACTTTTATTTCATGCGTTCCGTGTGAGAGCGCCACCGCTGCTCGCCTCGCGTCCCTCAGAGGTTACGGCAGACGGTATACAGTTAGACCGAACGAGGAAGGTTGTGTCTGTTCTGCTCTTTCGCCATCTATTGTGAACTTCGACGAAAACTTCTTCTAATCCGAGACAGTCACCGCCGTTAGACCAGACGTGCACAGTTGCATCTATTCTGCTCCTTCGCCATCTATTGTGAACTTCGTCTTTTATTCCGAGACAGCCGCCGCCATGTCACGCGCGCTTCCAGAGGCCATTCAAGCATCGTCTCCATCGGCGTCTGACCAGTGGGCGGCCGCTTCGGAACGCCCCGAAAGCCGCGTCGTGTTGCCGCAGTCCATTCGCGTCAAACCCGCCATGGCTCCGCGGGAACGCACCTTCGTCATGGTCAAGCCGGACGGCGTCCAGCGAGGCCTCGTGGGCGAGGTCATCGCGCGCTTCGAGAAACGCGGCTACAAACTGGTCGCGCTCAAGTTCATGATGGCCGGCGAGGCGTTGCTCAAGGAACACTACGCTGATCTCGCCGATAAGCCTTTCTTCAACGGCCTGGTGAAGTTCATGCAGAGCGGTCCCGTGGTTCCCATGGTGTGGGAAGGGGCGAACGCCATACTCACCGGTCGGGACATGATTGGCGCCACAAACCCTCTCCAAGCCGAGCTGGGCACCGTGCGAGGCGACTACTGCGTCCAGGTGGGGCGTAATCTGATACACGGAAGCGATGGAGTTGAGAGTGCCAAGAAGGAGATCGCCTTGTGGTTCAACGAGAGTGAGCTGGTGGAGTGGAAGCCCCAGATGGAGCCGTTGTTGTACGAGTGACAGGGAAGACGTGACAGCTGTGTCCGCTCACAGTGTGACTTTTCTTCTTTACTCAGTGTGTGCGGCCGGTCGATGTTTTCTTGCCACTCGCAGTGTGCTTTTTTGTTTGTTTCCTCAGCGGTAGTGTGTTGCTCTGAACAATAAAAGTTGCTTGTTTTTACAGTCCTTGTTCTGTGCAAACCGTGTACTTTATAACTGTCATATATTCATTTCAATGTGCGCTTATTTTAATAGCTACTCTGTTAGATATGATAACTAAAATATTTAGTGGAAATGCAGAATTAGGTATAACTGTCAGTTCAAGCGCACGAATAAACAGAAAGAAGAAAGGACAAGCGCTTGTCCTCCCTTCCTTTATGTTTATTCGTGCGCTTGAACTGACAGTTATACCATGCATATCCAACTAGCCCAACATTCGATTCTGTTAGAATTAGATATATGTAGACGCATGGTTGATTCTGTTAGAATTAGATATATTTAGACGCATGGTTGCTTTCGGCTGTCGAAAATGGGGGCTAGGACCTTTGTTCTTGACCTCGTGTTCATTAACTTGCTGTAATGAATGCCAAATAAAATGATTGATGGATTGATTGATTGATTGATTGATGGATTGTCGTGCCATTGGTGGTATTTCAATATTGGCGAAATGATAGAGACTTGTGCACGTTAGAGTCGACCACATAGTCGAAATTTTTGGAGCCATCCACTATGACGTCCGTCGTGTACGTATTGTGGTTGTGAGACTGGGTTGTTATTGTGCTCATTATTACTTAAACACGACGCCAATCTTGAGATGTGGTTTGAAGGATAGTGGTGTGAGTGCGTCTGTGAATGCGGGAGTGCCAAGCTGCGCCTAATTTTTAAAGTAAATTATGTCTTATCATTCATGCGACATGCAGTTCGATAGCTTTTGGGTGTTTCTGACGCGTGTGAAGATGTTGCGAGTGAAGTTTTCACATTGCCTTCTAACAAGCAAGATTTACAGCACCATTTGCTGTGCCCATAGTCGTTTTGTATTGTGTACATCGTGCGCGATGTAGTTCGCAATGCAGTCAGGTGACCTAGTCAGGCTATTTTTTTATAACAATTTTTTCTGCCTCTGTTGCACCCAGTGTGTGTGACGGGTATAACACAAAATTTAATTGTACAGTGTCCAGGACTTCTTTGACCAGGTGCTTCGTACAGCTTAGTTGAATGACGAAAGTACTCGGAACTCTCACTTAATAATGCATTGAGACCATCGCTGCCAAGGGTCTTTCTTTATCAAATGTTGCACTTAGCATTGGCGGCATGTTCCTCCTACCTGCGCGTTTGTTAGCGGTCCCAGGCAGTAACTCAGGTAAAGGCTCCACCTACGGTAACCTCAGTTTGTCATTTAAACTTTAAAAAATTATTCATCCCATGAAAATGCTTGAACGTGGCAAGGCGTTCCTGACACATTTTCCCGCGAAGTGCACTCAATTTATAGCGAAAAGAAATTTAGAAAGAGGCCGAGAGAAGTGAAGCTTCTACGTTTGATGCAACGGACGCAACATGCAACTCACGGCGAGCGTCGAAGGGCCGAGAACAGAAGGGAATCGAAATCAATGCCAGGAATGCACTTGTAAGCGGGAATAAAGAAACACTAGAAAGGTGCTCTAGCGTTACTGCGTGGCCACAGTTTGGGATAGAAAATGGCTGTCTTACTGGATTTAGTTTGACATCCACAACAGCTCTACGAAAAGTGGGGTGACCTATTGAAATAAATGGTAGCCTGCGTCTGCACGGCCACTGCAGACGCCCAACTAACACTGTCCGTGAACGACTGCATGCTTGAATGCAAGGTTATAAATGACCTCGGACAAAACTCCGCGATAAGTACGCATGAGCACCTCCCATAAAAAATGTTAGTACCGAAGTTGTCAGCGCAAAAGCTTACCGCCAAGCTGTGCGACAGCCCTGAGCCTGTTCAGTATGGATAAACGTAAGGTCCCGCTATGAAACACGTTAGCGTGCTTATCTGGAGTTCCTGCCAAATTGTCTCCTTGACCGCGGCCTCCTCGAGCACCAGCTTGTTGGAGCCACGCACAAGGATGCTGACTGTGCGATCGAGGTTGGCGACACCCGTCACGCGCATGAACTCGCAGCTGTCTGTGGTCACCTCCTCGACGAGCTCCGCCGAACTCGGCGCTTCCGCGTTAAGTGGTCGAGTGAGGCGACGGTCCGGCAGCCCAGGCTCCGGCATACAAACTCAATGTCCTCCCGCTCGATGTCCTTGACAACAAGGATCTCCATCTTGGCAAGGAAGTGGAGTGCCAGGTCGCTCAGGGCACTCCACTTCCTCGACTTCTGCGCCCAGCAGGACGTTACAGCCAGCCTTCTTGATCTGCTTGATGATGTTGAGAATGTAGGCGCGCTCCTCTCGCAGCATCTGGTTCATTGCTGTGTAGTCGCCCACTATCATCTGGTGGTATATCAGTCTTTAGTGGAGATATGCAGAACTAGATCAGGCCTATCTTGGCCTTCAAGGCCAAGATAGGCCTGATCTAGTTCTGCATCTAGTTCTGCAGGCTCCACGCGATGAGGGCCCCCACTGCCCGCCACCTTCTGAGTGAAGACCAGACCGTCCACCAGTTCCGTGTCTTTCACTGTTCCACCAAGCATGTGGATGACCTTAATGTTGCGCACGTCTACGTTGGTGTGCTTTGCTGGGTACACCTCGCTTGTACCGCATTCGCAACGATGGGTGCCAGTTGGGAGGCAAGCTGTGACACAACCTTGGAGTTGAGAGCTGTGGAGGCACTCTTCAGCAGTGAATCCCGGTCAGCCAGGTTGAAGGGGTGCGACATGTCCGTCAGCACCTGTACAGCCATGGCCGTTGCTGACTAGAAAGACTCCGAGATGGTGGTTGGCTGGATGCCCTTGAGAAGCAGCTTGGCCGCAGCGTCCAGCAGACTGCCAGCGATGACCACGACCGACGTGGTGCCGTCACCGGCCTCCATGTGTTGAGCCTTGGAGAGCTCCACCAGCATCTTAGCAGCTGGGTGGAGCATCTGTATCTGCTTCAAGATGGTGGCACTGTCGTTCGTAATGGTCCCATCCCCGTCGAATGCCTGGATCATCTTGTCCTTGCATCGGGGTCCAAGACAAAAGCTGTCGCCGTTTCGTCCGGCATCGGCAACATCTTTTGCAGCAGTGATGTTGCTCAGGCGAACTTGCGACGGCTTATCCCTGTCCTTACAGGAGGACTTGTCGCCAGTACCGCCCGTCGAAGATGCAACCGACGTTATACAGATGTATAAAAATTACTTTACTAATGGCGAAAGGAGGTCGTTGAATTCAGATTGCCGGTGGTTCGAAAGGTGGCGGCCGGTAGCTTGTCGCAACCATTTCGGCTCAGTTAATCACTTCGGCCTTAAGTGGTAGTCAGTTGACGAGTGGGGGCGTTGCGCTTTCGCATTTTTTATGGACACTACCACAGTTAATAAAACATGTAGCAGTGCTGGCTGCTATACAATTGCAAGGTAGCTTGTAGCACCACTGTACAAATCGCTTTAGTATAGCTCATTTTTCCAGGCTCCTGATTTGCACTAGAAATTAAACTTACTCCCTTTAAACTTAACGCAGGTCCTACAGGCCTTGTACGATGTCTTAGCCTTGCGTTAGACTCGGTGGCAAGTGCTTCACCTAAGGCAACGCAATTTCGTAGTAGTTACCATGTAACAAGCTCGAGTACTGTACAAACTGTACTGAAGGCTGAATCAATCAATAAATCAATCAATCAATCATAAAATGATGATAGACAAATGAGCAAACAAAAGAATAAGACTGGTCGAGGTAAACAGCGCTAAAATTGCCCAGTTTTCAATACTGCTCAAATGAATAAAAGCTTCGAGGAACATTAATAAGACCGCCGTTGTTCGTCGCAGGTGGCATTCGTGGCCCGCTGGTGGCAGGAGCAGAACGTCAGCTCGAGAACCCGGATGCGTCGCCTGGTGGACTCTGGTCGGCTGGAGCCCCTGGGCGGAGGCTGGGTGCAGCCGGACGAAGCGAGCTGCCACTACTCAGCGCTCGTCGACCAGCTCACCCTGGGCATGCGCTGGCTGCAAGAGAACCTGGGCGACTGCGGACGTCCGCGGGCCGCCTGGCAGCTGGACACGTGGGGACACTCGGTCGAGCTGGCGTCGCTGCTGTCGCAGGCGGGGCTGCACGGCCTGTTTCTCAGTCGCCTCCCGGAGAACGTGGCATCACATTTCATCTGGAAGGCAGACGCCAGCTTGGGTGCGTATAGCAGTAATACAGAAGATTTGACAGGTTCACTGCCACATGATATGAGAAGGGTCTAGACAGCTAACCATGGTCGTTGCCCTAGTCAAGCCCGCTAAAAGGTTTTCGATCCCAGCCCTTAGGATCTGGAATGGTGGAATGTTGGTGTAAATAATGTTTTAAACTATAGAATTGCTCCCCCTCCTATCACAGATAACACGATAATTATGGCCAGCAGGAAGATCTGACATTATCAAAATAATTTAGGAGAATGCAGCAGACATTCCATGCGTGGGCAAGCTACATTCTAAAATGGCCCGTGTTGTGACACGAGATAGACGATCTTGAACCACACGACCATTAAAAAAACTTGGATCATCTCTCCGATGTGATTCTGGTGAGATGCGAAGCAGCAGCAGTGCACACGGCGTTGCCCCGGTTTAAACGGGCGCCGATGCGGGTGCTGCCAGAATAGTTTGAAGCGAAACTTAGTGTAGCGTTTACTTGAGTAAACGACGTCGCCATTCGCGAACACGCTCGGCTTCGCTAACCCTCGCAACACCGGCGACGGCCAGATTAGGCCTAATCACATCGGCGGAAGTTTCAGTGGGCGAAGGAGCGTCGTCTTCCGGTGTTCTTTCCATCGCAGATAAACGAGCCGAAAAAGTGTGACCACCCGATGTGCGCTCGAGCGTTACGAGCGATGAAGAGGTAAAGCGAGAGAGAGGTGACACAGACAGACAGATGGATGGACGGACGGACGGACGGACGGATGGATGGACGGATGGACGGACGTACGGATGGACGGACGGACGGACAGACAGACAGACAGACAGACAGACAGACAGACAGACACAGACAGAAAAACATTATTAGCTAGCGTGTTTAGACCCCCTGGGGTCCCGGAACACCACGTGTCCCACACGACGTCCACACAGTCATGCCTCTCGCCTCAATGACATCGGCTGCCCCAGTTACCACAGCAAGCTGCAGCGCCGGGTCCCCAGACAAGAGCAGGACTTCCCAGTCCTCCCAGCTTGAGATGGCAGGCTGTCACTACGGGGAAGGGTCAGCAGGGCAGCCGAATAGGATGCGGGAAGGGTGGCGTGAGGTTCGCCGCGGAGGGAACATTCAGGGGTAGTGCCACAGTAGTGGGACAGAAGCTGAGGAGCACTGGCTTGTTTCAACTCTACCTTAGGTGCGCTGGGAGTGCGTCAGGTTTATTGCTCGTGAATTGACGACTCAGTGGTGTAGCGAGCAGCAGTCGCGTTAGCTCTCGAGTGCGCGGCAGGCGAGGGAGAGAGTGACGTCAGCGTGTACTGCCGACACCCTGTAGGGAGCATGACGTCACTCGTACAGAGGGACAGTGTTACACATGCTAGTCAATGATCTACTTCGCATCTAAGAAAAACCCGGCCTACGCTGAGAGCGCAACGCAGTCACAGCAAAATGTTAAGGGCGAGATTTCTAGACCCCTTGTACACTTTCTTGGGGATCTAATGTAAGTACGCTTGCAAGGTACCCACTGCACTAAAAGCCACATTTTATGCCATGCTGGGAAGCACCCACTGCAACATGATTCGGTTTTTGCAGAAGCGTGGTACCCGCTACACATATCTAAAGAATTGTGTCCATTTTGTTGATGCTGTGACTGATGACGGTAAAGAATTATGGCTGAGTCTTCTGTAATGTGTTGGAATCACTCAACTACCAACTCGTTACGCAGTTAGCATGGTGTGACGTCTGGTAGTCAATTTACTCTTCTGAAACGCTCTATTACACATGTTAACGTGATTCCTTCCTCGACATGTAGTCCCTATAAGGTCCGTTTAGAAACCATGTCCAAGTATGTTCTTGTTGATTCCTCACTTGACATTGTTGTTTCTTCAAACTCTTCCGCGCGCCCGTGTTTGCGAAAATTTATGAAGGAAGTTTACTCTGCAGATAGGTTTCGTAAAGACCACTTTTCAATGAAATATTTGTATGCAGTTTCATGCAAGACACTTTATAATGATTTAGTATCTATGTACCACTCATTATACTTAGATCTTCAAGACTGTGACTTGTTGAAATGGGTGTGATAAAGGTTTATATCTCCCAATTCTAAAACATTATTTTATAAACTTAATTACGAAACACTACCCGTTAAAACTTGGTTCGCATACAAATCTTTAATTCGACCAAAGCTTGAGTACGCGTCCGCAATCTGGAATCTTCATCAATCTTATCTCATAGACGCATTAGAAATGGTGCAGAACCGCGCCATCAGGTTCGTTCACTCATCATATTCGTATAACGTTAGTGTATCCTCATTAAAGGCGGCAACTGGCCTGCCCACCCTTTTAGGAGCGAAGCTCCTTAAGGCGTGAGCTGTGCGTCCCCTGTATGTAGCCACCTCTCGTTCAGTTCTAAGTATTATGCTAGCCACCGCCCGATCTAAAGGGTACAGCCATATACATCCGTCCATCCGTCCGTCCGTCCATCCATCCATCCATCCATCCATCCATCCATCCATCCATCCATCCATCCATCCATCCATCCATCCATCCATCCATCCATCCATCCATCCATCCATCCATCCATCCATCCATCCGTCCGTCCGTCCGTCCGTCCGTCCGTCCGTCCATCCGTCCGTCCAAAAGATGCAAGATGTTATAAACTAGACGGCGGTACGTGTAGTTGATTATGAAAGATGCGAGGTGTTATAAAATAGGAATGATGCCACATATAGCGCGTGTCATCGTTCGATATAGTGCGGCGACGTACGCTAGGGGGAGCGTTGCAATAAAATCGAGTGGGCAAAATGTACGGAGGATTCATGGTTCACCAGGTTTACCTCCGGAGCTTCGCCCACTCATCATCATTCACTTCGTGGATATGGCGGCATTTTTTTTGTCGCCGTCGCACTGCCAGCCTATCCCTGTTTCACAAAATGTATTACAGCTCACTCAATAAGCCACCTCACATCTCACCGCCTGCTCGCATATCCTTTCGTACAGGCCATTGCTTAAGTGTTGCTTGTCCTCAAACCCGTACTCTCACCTACTCGTCTTCTTTTTTCCCACGCACCATTGTAGACTGGAACGGCCTTCCCTTCGCCGTCGTTGCCACCGCCAACCCAGATGCGTTCACTGATGCTGTAAAAGTGCATCTCTCATCCTGAATGGTCATGTATCATCTATCCTTACTGTACACCCACCCCTTATGTAATGCCCCCAACCGGGGTCTTTAAGGAAATAAAGTGAAAGTGAAAAAGAATATATATTTTTGTCTCCACTTCTAATTGCCGTCTCTGTGATGTTTCTGAAAAAATAGAGCATTGCTACGCGAACTGCAAAGACGCCATTCTATTCTGGGATGTCCTCCAACAAACAATGCAGACAAAAAATTGTAACCAATTCGTACACTGTTCATTATCTTATGCCAACATCTCTTGATAAAGTTCTGTACGATATGTTTTTTCTTATCGGTATACACAGTCGATGGAAGACGCGTATGCAGGACTGGAACACAGAGCCGATCACATCTTCACGCAGACATTTCATCCGAGTGACTTGAAGGATGTTTATGAAGAACTTGACTTTCGACCGAACTGGTACCCCATCTTAGTGAGGTGCTTGGTCTCGCCACTTTTCTTGTGCAGTGTGTGATGACGAGCTTTCCCTAGTTTTCAGCCTTCGCGTTCCTTTCCAAGCAGTGCTTGTATGCTTATTGTCGCCATAGCACTGCAACAGTGCAACTCTGTGCGATGTTGTGCACGATTTTAACACTAATTCTAATATTTACCTTGTTTAAAAACCGATGTGGTTAAGTGGCAAGATACTAGGCTGCAACGCAGAGAAATCGTGTTCGAATCCATCTCTGTATACGACGATCACGTTTATGAGGACAATAATAACCTGAATAAGAACGCGATGCGTAGTGGGTCATCTCTCCGCACCGTATTCTTTTCTATACACCTTTTCACAGGAAGGAAAAAAACACCGCCATGATGGGCTGTGCGCGGGAGTACAAAGGCTAAAGGCGCAGCGTTTCCAGCGCATTTTCGAGGGACGCGCCAATTTGCACAGCCCAAGTAGGGCTATGGCGGGGCCCAGGGAGGCGTTCATGAAAAGGTGAATAGGTTCCAACAATATGAACAGAAACAGATGCTACCAAAGTGCACGAACGTTAGCCACCGCAGCAGGAAATTACGATGCTTAACTAAGCGAGTATAACTGGGTCAGACCTTCAATACCTCACCTTGGAGCGGGTCCAAGGAGCGGTAATGATTCCACCATTACTTCGTGCGAAAATATTGTTCTTTGTTACTCAACATAATGAATTTGTTTCGAAGACTATAATTGGGTGGATGGTCAGAAGGTAATGCTATATTTTCGTGCTGCAGGAGAGGCTGGAGAAATCTTCACGGCAACAGCACGTCGAGGCTGGCCCAAGGGTTACTGTTTCGACGCCGATTGCCCCAAGGACAAACTGACGGTACGACATCGCGTGGAAGCTATATACTCGCTTGTGAAAGTTCCTCACATTCACTGGGGGGAAATTTGGCGCCACGTTCTATGCGAGCTTTTATTTTTCCTTTTTTTGTTAAACAGATGCTCTGCTACCTTGCTATTACAGGTTTTTGTGTTGGCTGGCGTCGATGAAGACTTTCCGTGGAACGAAAGGAAAAATCAGCTGCGTGCTTTCTGAAAAATAAACAGCGCTAAAAAGGGAGGAACGGGGATGAAAAGATTTATTGCATATTTGATTCACATGAATGTGAACGCGTGTGGGAATGGTTACGCAGTAAAGAAAACACATTGAGAATGACGAAACAGCAAAGAAATACCAAGAAAAAAAGTTCACCGACGATTACAACACTGCCGTTTTCGCCTTCTGAGCTCAGAATTCACACGTGGCGCGCATCTCTGGATTCAGGCGCCGGCGGCGTTGAGCTTCTGCTGGGGCAGCTTGTGCAACGGCATACGACGAACTTCCACCAGTTGCGTCGCTCATGGTTCATCAAGAACTGGCTGACCCCATACTCTGTGTGGTGCACGGTTTACGTTAAGAAGATAACGCCGTGAGACTGGTGCGGGCAATTTCATGCAGTCCATATATTCTAGTAACATTGATTGGTCCATATCGCATGAACTCCCGCAGACGGTGCGTAGAATGGCTGCCTACCTTGACAGTTATAATTTACCGTTAACGTGATAGCGGAGGTCGAGGGAATGGCGTTACCGTGTATCAAACGTTCGTTGCGGACAGCGTCTTATAGTTTAGCGGAATAACGTTTACGTGGTACGTGCCCGAGCAGGGATGGTGGCGCCACCTATCGGAAGGTTGAGAAGTAAGAACAGTGAAAAAGAAAACGAGAATGTCTGCCTGTGTGACCGCGCGAAGCATGGTTACAACTTTATTTTAGTAGAATAAGAAGTAAATTAATATGAACCGCGCACGAAATGTGGAAACGTTTATGCTGCTGATTTATTTACATCGATCTTGTAGTTAGGCCTACACTCGTTCGATGTGAGAGGCTATCTAAAAGCATTTCGCCCGCCTAACCATAGTACTCGGTCGTCTATAAGCTAACTGAAGGTAAGCGACGTCAATTTAAACAGTCGTTTGCTGCGAACAAAGTGAATCGTTCAACAATCACGCCCAAATCACTTCGAAGCGGGCGTCCGAGAAAGCCGCCATGTTGTACGTACGCTACGTACAGCTACGCTAACACGGTAACGTTAAATCTAAATATAGCACGTGAACGGTAAGCGGTACGGGTAACGTACCGCTTACCGTTCGCATGCACACTTTGATCCCGCTATCTGCGCATGCACATTTTGATCCCGCTATCACGGTACGTCCGGTATCCCGGTAAACCCTGTATACTATAACTATATCTGGGCGCCATACTATAACGGTCTATTTACCGGGAGAGTGCAGAAAGTAGTGAAAAAAAATCCCCAATGTCGATAGCCCTCCGCGCATATCTGCACATTAAAAAAAATTGATAGATCCCACGTACTGTATGGGAATCGATGATATGCGAAGCACGAATAAGGAAGGTTCATATGTCACTTTAAAATCAGCACAGCGTTACGAGGCAGGTATAAATTATGCCGTAAATGATTTCCATGTAATTATTATCATGCTTAGACGTGGCATTGACCCGTCGTCTGTTCAGCACACTTGATATATGCTGAGCTAGTGAAACGGCTGTGAGCGCGCTATGAGCGGAGCATGTAGCCATGTTTTACATGACACGCATGCCATGATTGTCATGTTTTTACATGTAATTTACCTTCGTCGTCCGCCAGGAGGGATTATTGAGTGAGTTGGTGCACTACCAATTAAACGAATAATAGCGCGACAAAAACAGAGATGGGAAATAAAATGCAAACTACAGCGCTTCGTCGTCCATTCAAGTCTCGTAATAACAAATTTGCTATATGTGGACCTAGCGAAATGGCCGCGAACACGCTCTGAGTGTTGCAGGTAGTCTAGTTTTACATGACACGCATGCCATGATTATCAGTTTAGCATGTTTGGACATGTCATTGACATTCGTCGTCTATTTCCGTCACGTATAGTACCGAATTTGATATATGTGAAGCTACCCAAACGGCCGCAAGTGCATCATGAGTGTGGGACGTAGTCATGTTTTTACATGATACGCATCTCATGGTTATCATGTTTGCAGCAGTCACGTACCTTCGTCATCCATTCACGTGACGCAGTACCAGAATTGGTATATGTGAAGGTGGCGAAACGGCCGCCAGCGCATCACGAGTACGGCATGTAGTCACGTTGTTACATGACACGCATGCAATGATTATCGTGTTGATACGTGTCATTTGCCTTCGTCGTCCGTTCGCATCATGAGACGCATGAGACGCCACATCTATATATATGCGCCGCAGTGAGTAGACAACGCTCCTCCTAAACTGCCGAATACGATTCGTATGAAGCTCGGAAGCCGCAGTAAATCTCCGAGTGGTCTTCAGCCTCTGTGAACAAGAAAGGCACTGTTTCTGTGCTTTGCACCGCACCCGCTACCAACACTGCACGAAGAAGAAAACTGAAACTGTAGAAAAGGATCCGTAGATAGTTCGCTAGCTAACGCAATCCGATCCGAAGCCTGTACTTCTTAAAATTCTCATGGGGGTATACAATCGCAGCGCCAGATTCCGCGCTAGGTATTATTGCATGAAAATGTATCATTTATCTGGACCCACATGTCAAGAATTAATGAATTTTTTTATGAGTTTCGCGTGCTTGCCACCTGACTTCTTGTAAGATAGGTTTGATGAGCGCACTGAGTAGTATAGGCTGAAGTAGTGTTCCAAAAGTTCTAATATCATTATATATCTATATCTCATTTTGTTCAGGTGGCGAACGCCGTCGGAAGGGCCGAGCAATTAATCAGAAGAGTGGCGTCTCAGGTAAGAAGGAATCATGTTTCTCATTGTTGGCTGACTTTGAAACTCTTTGCTATTCAGATCGCTTTTATGTAGAACCTTCTCGGACTTTGACTGCTATTGCTGCCGCTGTCTTGTGGAACAGCTCACGCAAGGTGCATGCGGGGATACGATTGTTCTCATGTGCACGTGCTCCATCTATTATCTACGAAGTTGTGCATCGAGACAAGTGACCCCAGTGCTAGAAAAACTCGCAGTGTCTTCTGTTCATTAGCCTCAGATGACTTCAAGATGCTTCTTCTCTTGTCACCGTGTCTCTCCTTCTTCTCATCTGAAGGCTTTCTGACCCCAACTTGGTTTCGCACTGATCGACCCACCGTTGAGGAAGCAGCGATCCCGTGTGTTCACGCCAGATTTTGACGATCTGTGACGTCCCGATATTGCCACTCGCGTTTATAAGCATTATTTTGATGCATTCGTGTTTCAGGCACAAAAAGCTGTTATCAACGTTCGGTGAAGGCCGCGCCGCCACATCTGGGAAGCTTCGCGATTACTTCGGATCACTCTGTTTAGATTGCGACGAGAATATAGCCTAAGTAGTGACGTTATCAATTGATGCCGTTATTTTTTTTTTCATCATTCGTGTTGATTCCGCGGTGATCAATCAGACTGGGTGTTCGATGAGGCACCTAAATCTTTGACCTCAATGTACGCCTTCACCTGCGTTCAGTGTGGCCCTTCCGCTCGGAAACGTTTTCAATGAGAGAGTGAACTGATCCCGGAGTCTCGCCGTACACCGTCTGCACCGCGTCTCTGAGATTGTGTGACGGAAACAGGGCAGGGGTACCACATAGCGCAATGAGCTCCGACGTTCGATGAGTTTAGATGGGAAACTGTAGCGCATTCTTTGGTTCAGGCTAGTTGGTTACTAGTCGCACGTTGTTCGGAACTGTTGGAGCAAAGCCGCAAGCACAGAGAAACGCAGTCTACTGTACTTCGTCGTGTCTTCGCGCGGTCACTTCCGGACAAGTCAAGTTATTGTGTAATCAACGAAGGGACTGGTGGGTGCGTGTCGTTCTGTGCTCACTACCTTTTGCAGACGCGCAAGACGAACCAGGCCCTGATCTCGATGGGTGGCGACTACCAGTCGGCAGCGTACACCTACGAGAACATTGACACCCTCATTCGATACATCAACGCAAAGGTAATATGCGTTCACTTGCGATTCTCTTCCTCTCGTTGGTACAAGAAGATAAAAACTTCGAAGGCTGTTTCAAGCATTTGACAAACGCTGCTCGTCCTAAAAGCATAGACATGGGGCAGGTGGAGTGGCGGCACCTCGTGATGGGGCCACCATGGCTGTGCCGTATATACAGTCACTTAGTCCGCCAGCCCTGCTCGTCATAGTTTTCTGCGTGGGGTCACGGCCGTGCAGGGTTCTGGCAATAATGACGACCTAGAGATACTGACGTTGCATTATAGGCGCAGTTTACTAGCCATGGACCGAAATCAGCTGCTGTTAGAAGCACGTTATTTCCAGGTTTGCCTCCAGCGCTTGTTTTCTTTTTCTTTAGCAGATAACCGAAATTAGGAGGGGCAAGGGGGAGTGCTGCCGTGAGACTTTCCGCCCGTTGAATAGAACGTGGGGCGTGCCTGTGTCCCGAACCTCTTTCCCCTCTTCAAGTTCAGCAGTGAACGAGCCAAATTCAAGGCACTTCTGTGCCCACGCATCTTCCTTTCACAATTCAGTGGGCAACACCAGAGAAGGACGAAGTCGAGGCCCATAGTACACAAGCGGCACACAGGTGGCGTAGGAATAGTCTCCCAGTCACTTGGCTGGTCATTCGCCGTGAGACTACCCGTTTTCACTCCGGTTTTGGGAAGCTGAGCTCATGGGTGTCATCATGGCACAGCGAAACCTTCGGCAAGAGGAGAATAATAACTGATTCGCTCTCGGTATGCACAGCTCTTACAGCTTCTCTTACCTCTCGTGCCATAACGACGTATACGATCTTTAGTTCTGTCTCAGCCGAAGTATCTGAAATTACTATGGGTTCCAGGTCACTGTGAGTTAAATATAAATGAAGTGGCCGACGCCTTAGCTCGCGCATCGCTAGATCTCCCAATAGTTCAGGTTCTTCCAGTCTTCAATACTTCACCGCAATCAGGTATAGATCTTTATAAAAGGAGCACACAAAACACGGGACAGAAAGAAATCGGGACAAGTTATCAGGAGTGCTTGTCCTGATCTCTTTCTGTCCCGTGTTTTGTGCGCTCTGTTTTATGAAGAACTATGAATAACCAACACGCCCAAACCTAATACCTTTTCATGTACAGAATATTAGCTATTTACACAGATCGGATGAAAACTATAACCACGTGGACAGAATATAAGCACCTAAAAATTTCATGAAAGTCGCAGTGGAGCCGATTTCGACAATCAGGAGTGACGATCACTAAATTTCGATGCCGTGCCCCCCCCCCCCTGCTCCCCATTAAGCTTACATCTGCTTGCACAGAACTGCTCTCATGATATTACACCTCTGTCAATTCTGCGTAGAACTAGAAAATATTGAACATCACTTTTTGTGATGTCACAGATATTCTCGTATTAGACCTTGACTTCTCATTACTCCTCTTTTGAAAATAGGCTTAACCGTATCGGTAGAAAATGTTTTAAGTTTCAGTGTCTCAGGCTTGGAATACTGCCACAGGGATGCCTTTGATTTCGTGTGTGATTTCATTAGAGCTACTCAACGAGTACCGTTTTGTTATGGTATTTACAATTCTTCGTCCTTTCAACAAGGTAAAACCTTACGAAGTTTTTCGAAATTGTTCCAATCAGGTTTTTACGGCAGTCTAGAATGCAAGCTAAAAATCATGCTAATTGTAGTTTAAATTAATATATTACGTATTATTGCCGTTTAATTTCGTTATTTTCTTAAATAGACTTCATCCTTAAAATAAAATTGAGTCTCAACGTCACATTCTTGCCCAATCAACCAAAGTGGGTACGTGCCATATATTGCAGGAAAACAAACATACTCAAATACATTAGATCGAGCACCACAATTTTCTATTTAATCTGCAGTCTTTATAATCTATAACCTCCCTTATTCTAAAGCTTCATAATATTTTAGAAAACCACTCCCCCCCAGTGGGTGTGCGCCATGGGTAAGGGGCACATATAAGATCAAGAACTCGCAATCGGTTTACCAGAAACGAGAAAGATGCCTGAATACTTCATCGCCGCAACTACGCCAAGTGGTAACTTAGGCGCCCTTATCCGCCAGCAAGTGTAGATTTGTATCGACAAAAACATCAGGGTCAGAAAGCCTTAAATGTAGGGCTGTGCGAGTATTCGAAATTTTCGAATAGCGAATCGAACGCTCGAAGGAACGAGATGCTAGAAAAGTGAAGTATTTTTGTCATCGAAATGCGCAGATGCATGCAGCCAATGTACTTTTGGCCCTATTGACGCCATACGTATGATGATGTTGATGCTGGCCTAAAAGCGTGACTCGCACCGACTCAGGGGGACAGGCCAAGAAACGAGCAAATAGACACACGGATCACAGGATGACGTCGTCTTCGCTTTTTAAGACCACAGTGTTGCCAACACGACAGTGTCGTCAATCCACTCTCTTCACCGTGACAGTCATGATTATGTTAACTTACGAAAATCGCAAAATGTTTAGGTTTAAGTTTTCTTTAAAAGCCGCTTAAAAAGTACCACGTGAAATACTCCCAGTCACTGCTTTGCTTCAGCCTGAAGTTACAAGATATTTCGAGGGCCGCAGTTGCTGCTCGGCGCGATGATTTCCTCGTTTGAAATCAATTGTACTAATAGTTTACTGTTAAAATTAGTCGTAATGTTCTTTTGTTAAAGTTTGCGAATATTTCATTTCAAATAAAATTTCGTATAACTCTTAAGCTGTTTTAAAAAGATGGCTTAGAAGATTTCAGCCTTATTGCTCGAAGGTCATTTATATTCGTATTCGAGTCTATGTCAGCGCTATTTGACTTGTATTCGATTCGTTTCGAAGATCAATTTTTCGCACACCTGAGAGGACACTAAGGAGAAAAACGATTTTTTTCCTCATATCAGTAAATTACTCTTTCCTGATCACTCGAGTGATCGGAAAGAGTAATGATCACTCGAGTGATCGGAAATAGCAGACGACGCGATCACTCGAGTGATGCCCCGCCGCGGTGGTCTAGTGGCTAAGGTACTCGGCTGCTGACCCGCAGGGCGCGGGTTCGAATCCTGGCTGCGGCGGCTGCATTTCCGATGGAGGCGGAAATGTTGTAGGCCCGTGTGCTCAGATTTGGGTGCACGTTAAAGAACCCCAGGTGGTCTAAATTTCCGGAGCCCTCCACTACGGCGTCTCTCATAATCATATAGTGGTTTTGGGACGTTAAACCCCACATATCAATCAATCAATCAATCACTCGAGTGATCGCGTCGTCTGCTAGGAAACAGATCTGTATCCTAGCAGACGACGCGTGGTAGGTGAGAAGACCCACGAAACGAAAATGCGGGTAGAAAGGCCACTTTGAACTGCCAGCACCATGACGTCATACATTCTGAAAGTGGCTACTAAGGCGTTAATAAAACTGAAGTATATACACTGTCCTCTGAAGGGGCCAGACACATAACGTGCCAAGAATAAGGAAATTCCGTTGAGCGAATGTCGAGAAAGTACGGAAAATACACGTTGAAATCCGTAACCTCACGCATGAAGATTTTGCCGCGTGCTTGATTTTCGCCTATGTTATACATGACATGATAGTGCAATTGACTTCATTCGAGCCTTCATAGCACAATTCATCACAATCACTTTTTCTGCTTTTGAAATAATTGAAGTTCAACTTTCAGGCGCAAAATTACAAAGAAAAACATATGTAAACGGAATCAATCATTCACGATAGTTGTAAGTTGGCTCTCGTGCTGTTCCACTCTCTTTTTCGCCTTTGTTTGGTGTTGCGTAGTGAATGATGAGTCACTGACAACACGACAAGCCGACCGTTTTTAAGGCGGATAGCTGACCTTGTTGGTGCCGTGAATAATAGGTCAGCGAAAAGAGACTAGACGAGAACAAGAAATACCGGACGCCAGACTTGAAATAAACTTTATTACTTACAACGTTCAAGCATACGTAGGCACAAATTGGTGAACGCATGCGCACAAGAGTCCCGTTAAACTCGAAAGCAGATTGGAATGCCTGCGGTATTCGTTTCTTTTCAGATGATGAAGCTCTTTGTCAGATAATGCAAGCGGGGGACTGCTAACACACGTGTCTCTTTTTTCTTTCATATTGCGATGGTGGTGCCCACCCCGGCCGGAGCATGCACTGCCGCTAGGTGCTCCCCATAGGGGGAGGTGCAAAGTCACCCCTTCCCGATTCATTGACAGGGGGTGCGCTGCTACGAACCTTCGGCCGCGCTTGTGGTGCTGACGCAGCCTAACGTTTAGGCACTGGCCATGTTTGGTCTACTAAACAACGGCCACAGGGCAGTGGAATCCTGTAAACAACTGCGCACTGAACAAAATAGGCGGCGTATAGCTAACTTTACGTGCCTTGTATTGGCTTTGCCGCTTTCACAGCGGCACACATGCGTGCGAGCTTATCCGATGCCGAAAGAACGACGGGTACGCCGCACTTTTACGCAACCCTCTTCAAGTGGCGAGAGAGCGAATGCACAGTAGGGGCAGGCACTAAACGTGCTTGGGGCCGTTCTTTGTCTCGTCTGATGGCTTGACCGCCACCTTCACCTTATTTACCAGACTCTCTATTACTAGAGACGTAACTCTGGAAAAGACGTTGATTGTCTGAGAAGGAATCATAGCCGTTCCAATGAACTGTGTTTCATATGGAGCTTCTATATCCCCGTCTCCTCCACTTGTGCAGCACCAGCACCTTCCCAAGGTTCACGCCTTCTACTCGACTCCGTCGTGCTACCTCCGCTCGCTCCTCGAGACCAACGAGGCGTGGACCGAAGTGGACGAGGACCTGTTTCCCTACACCGACGGCGTCCACCCTCCTCGGCAGGCGGCCTACTGGACGGGCTACTTCAGCAGCGAGCCCAACTTCAAGCGCACCGTGCGCAGAGCCAACGGCGTGCTGCAGGCCTGCAAGCAGCTCTCCGTCTTGGGCTTCGTGCACAGCAAGGACATCCGGGTGTTCCGTAAGGTTTTATTTTCACTGAAATGATTCGCACAAATTTATGCGGGAACATCCTTTGCCCATATTGCTCGTCAAGGATCCGTTACAGACATAAGTACGTGTGGTGTGATTAGCGAGTGTATTCTCTACGTAGAAACTTCACTCACAAATTACATTTGCAAGCACGCTCATGTAAGAAAAAGAAACAACATAATCAATTGGACACGCGCACAGTTATTGTACGACATGAATATGGTGACAAGAAATTCAACGACAGAAAAAGTTTCCTGAGCGATTGCGTAATTTTTGGCGGACATGTAATTAGGGTCAGAATGCTCTTCCGAATTTTCGCACCATTGAAGGATGTTGTTCGACAACCGTAAACGTTGTGGACTACTGGTAAATTAAGATTTAATTGTTCCGCCCGTCGATTGCAGCCTCTGGGTTTTAATAAAAGTGATGAGTTTGACGCCTATACGTAATCATGTATTCTAAAGTGAACATCGATTAGCGTGGAAAGACGGGGCTGGTGCGCAAACGCTGACGCAAGGGAGATGTCAAGGGACCACGAACGTCTACTTTGTCGGCTTCTCTCTTGTGTGAGTGGTCGTGCCGCTTCTTTCAATAATGTATCCACGTTTTTAACAGGAATGCATACAAACAAAAGCTCTACTCTCTGTTATTCCGAGGACAGGAATATTTGACACGTTAATAAACCACCATTTGACCATACGCCCGAGCTTCGCCTTGAAAAGTAGAACGATTGCTAGTCTAGATTTGGTTCTTGGTGCATGCCTGAACCCTGCCACATGTAAACGAACTTCCGTGTGCACATCTCTGGCCGTTTCGAACTATCCTCTTATGCGGGCTGCAATTACAATAATTAGAACTTACAGACAAGAAAGCCAAGGAAAATATAGACGATGTTGTTTGCAGCAGGCATAATGTAAATGAAGAGAAAGTATATTGTGTTTAACAAAGAATAAACCAGCCCTCGAATTCCCACTTTTTTTCTCTTATATTTTAAGCTAGACTTCTCGCGTGGTCACAAAGTTTGATTTTGTTGTCGTTTGGCAGCTCTGCTAAACAGCAATGTCCCTAATGTGAATGCTCCGACAATTGCCCCAGTTTCCAAGTTTAAACTCAATCTGTTTCTGCTGATTAAACGTATAACAATAATAGTTAATTACTTATTTATCTATTCAATCAATAATTGTTTCGTTCGGTTTTTTCTTTTTCAGAGGAGAACGTGGCCCTCGCCCAGAACAGCGAAGTGATAGCGTATGTGGGTGCCATCATCCCGTTCTTTTTCGCGACTATGGAGGCAAGTGCGCTGACTCGTTTCTGCAGCATACCACGTGACTTGCAGGGGATGCGAGAGGCCCGAAGTGCTCCTGCAGTACGAGGCGCTACTCAACAATGGCATCGCTCGCTGTCAAGTGAGTACTGTCCACAGTAATAACAGGTGCGCTAAAAGCGACGAGGATAAAACGTTCCGTAAGAACTCGCAGCTAGCTGTGAGGCAAGAGCAATTTTATTGATAGCATGACTGAGGCTAATGCATAAAACGCTTCTGCACGATGGATGAAGGGATCTTTTTATTCCGGGAAGGAGGTCGTTGTTGAGATGAGGAGGAGACGTATACGCACAAATTAAGCCGCGCACAAACCACGTGGTAAATAATCAGTGGTGGGGCAATGTGAGTAACTCATCAGTGTTCCAGTGCCTCTTTGTACGGCTTCCGAATGAGGGTGTGGGAAATAGTGCTGTTCTATCGATGCCGACCTAGGAAATAATGATTAACAAGGTGCTCGCAACCACAGCCACTGTAGCCAGCATAATTCATAAGTGGCATTTTCTTGCCCTCCACTACTGCTCCGTGCGCCTCTGGCCGCTCTTCACTCATCGTCGAGCTTTCAACTGCATTGGTTTCGGGAGGAATACTCGTCTGAAAGAAGCTGTTCGCCCCACCGCGGTGGTCTAATGGCTAAGGTACTGGGCTGCTGACCCACAGGTCGCGGGATCGAATCCCGGCTGCGGCGGTTGCATTTCCGATGGAGGCGGAAATGTTGTAGGCCCGTGTGCTCAGATTTGGGTGCACGTTAAAGAACCCCAGGTGGTCAAAATTTCCGGAGCCCTCCAATACGGCGTCTCTCATAATCATATGGTGGTTTTGGGACGTTAAACCCAACATATCAATCAATCAATCAATCAATCAATCAATCAATCAATCAATCAATCAAAGAAGCTATTCACTTGGTGCCGTCCCTTTAATGACCGACGCATGACTAACAGTGACAAAAAGGTGAAGAAGGACACTACTAAGGTATCAGCACACTTGGGGATCACTGGCGCATGCTCTCTCGTGGCCCACTGACGTCACTTTGTGTTATTTCACGATGTGTCACATTTCTTCCCCCTTAGTCATCGATGCCGTAACGTCGCGCTGACCGGCGTTGACAGTTGGAACGCCCGTCTCAGTTCCGGCAGGTCCCAGGGTGGGGCTGGCCGTAGTCGGGAGAGCAAACGAGGGGGCCGTTTCATGGCTTGAACCTCCGGTCTCACAGTGCCAAACTCGGCCCACGTGGTCCCGGTGGCGTCGGTGCGCCGTACCGCCTGCAGTCCGCAGCTCATACATGGCGGGGCCCACCCAAACGTCGCCACACACGCCCAGGAAGCCACTCGGGCCCGGGACGGAAGTTTCTCGCGTACACGACACTATCAGGCATGAACCCACGTTGAGTGTGGCGTGGAGTGCTGGCTGAACAAGACACGTGAAACTCAAGTTCATGAATAACTGTTTAACTTTTAGCTCTTTTTGCGAGAGACGAACAAATACGAAGCAGAGAGTATGCACACGGACGAGCGCAATCTAACTGTATAAAGTCATTCGGGCTATTTGGTAGTAGTTCTACTAACTAACAACTAGTTTATTTTTGAAAATAGATCTGTTCAAGTAGCTAACATGATCTGGGCAATCTGCGCGCAAGAAATATACCAGTTGTTAGATTGCACTCGTCAGTGTGTACTCCTTGTTTCGTCCTTGTTTGTCTCGCGCAAATTAGCTGATAGATGAATTCGTTACAACTAGGCCGGCCAGCAGTTTTGCTTCAGTTCATAACTATTGAAGCACAAATTTGTGAGACGGGCTTGCCGAAAGACAAGGAATTATCGCAAGGGACTGCAGGGTACCCTGAGATGGCATTGCGTTTTTTTTTTTATGCATAGGCGCGCGCTTTAGGGAAGAAGGAAATGTTATGTTTTCCTGCTCCACCTCAAGTCGAGTTCGAAAGGAGGGCGTTTCGCAGTGAATTCAGGAAATTAAGCAACTTCTCACAATGGCCTGCTTTTCGTCCCCTTAATAGTGGTAAGTAAACAGTTCCGGCCACATCACTGGCCCTCCGTCGCCATCATTGCTAATAACGTGCATGGCACACTGCCCCTCACTTGAACAGCGATGGTCCGGCAGAGTAAAAACATAGCGCAAACATGGCACCCTCCTCAGACAATTAAGAGAGAGGGGGGATGCTTCCTCCTACGTGCACACGTATTAGTTAGTCGATGAGGGTTTCAATGTGGCCTTGTTGGTGGTTAGTATCTTTTACGTAGCTCGAAACAGCACACGTGAAGACAGCACGTATCCACATGCACTGATGCGGTTTATCGGGCACAACGACGCTGCCCATTTGTGGTACAGCGCGTGATGGACGAGGCCCTTCGCGCCGTCGTGTGGGAGGGCAACTCTGTGAGCCAGCTCCGGTTCTCCCACTGCCTCGAGGATGACTGCAAGCCGGTGGACGCTGACGAGGCGTGGCTGCTGGTGTACAATCCTCTCGCCTACGCCTACACCACCCACATACGGTTGCCGGCCAAGGAAGGATACTCGTACGTTGTCGACGGACTCAATGCTCAGGTATCCCCGGCTGTTGGAGATATGATACCACGTCACGCAGACCAGCCCGTTTTGGTGGCCCAACACGTGACCTTTTGCGTCAAGATCACGCAAGCAATGAGATTTGCCGACACTCCCAGGTTTGGCGCGCCGGTAGCTTTTAATCGAAGAGCGCTTGTTTGGCGCAGACCGGTTGGTTCCCGCAGGAGGTTCAAAAAAGGAACGCCACCGAAAGTATTGAAACTGCCGCATGTTCTGACGTTTTGATCACGTGTTGTGCCGGCAAGATGGACTTCAACCGTGTGACGTAATTGTCCCTCCTCTTTTTTTTCTTCCTCAGTGTATGATAATTTCATTCGTTCATGGTCATGGATCATACGGCCACGCGAGTTCCTTTTTTGTATTTTTATATGTAACCAGTCTGTTACACGCGTAACCACTACCTTTGGCGAACCGTAGCAGAATGTCTGGGAACTTTCGAGATAATTTAAGAATCGTGGGATACACAGGTTCCAGCGCGCAAACGCGAACAGGTGAGTTTGTTCTGGAAGTTTCGCGGCCATCGGTGCTGAGAACGGAATGTTCGATGTCACTTGTAAAATGCCAACGCGTCCAGATCAGATGAACCTACGGCCGACGCTCTGTTCGCCGCTATCATACAGCGTGAAGTGCTCGTACGCACCTTGAGTTTTCATTGTTCGACCACAAGTTCAACTAAATAAGGAGTTACGCCTTGAACACACCGGCTACTGCCGTCATAAACGTCACAAGCTCGTGACAACAATCAATTAGCGGTGGGCACGCCTCAGAAAAAAAAAAAAAACACCTCTAGGAGCGTTCGGTGATCGCGATCGGAAAAAGCACTGTCGAACGGAAAATCTGCCGTTTACATCTTCCTGTGCTGCCCTCTTCTGTTTTGGTATGAGCTTTGTAGTGCATTTGCGGGCTCTCTCCTTCATTCTTTCGCACCTCTTTTCCCTTCCCCAGTACGCCAACGGGACATTTACCGTGGTTAAACTTTCCTACCGTGCCTTTTTGGTAGGGGCCGAGACAAGTGAGGGCGCCAGGACAAGAGCCTCCGAGATCAAGAGACGTATAGTGATTTGTCCACTAGGCACCATTTTTTTTTTGTGAAATAAAAAAAAACGGATTGGAAAGAAAGATGCTCGCCTTGCTGCAGAACCCCTGCTAATATAGCTCTTTTTTTTTTCTTGCAACTGTTGCTGCGGATGTCCTTCCACCGGTACTTTCATTCATCATCTCTTTTTTTTCTTTCACAGAAGTGGATTAAGGTAAAGAAAAATCTCACTCAACCCACCCCAGCACAATGTTGTCTTGTTGCATCATGGCAGATATTCTTATTAATGTACAGTCGACTACAAAAGCTCACGTACTACGCGAGCGCGTTCCCAAGGGCCTCTTCGCCACATTTGCGTTACGGTGGTCGACGGCAGCACTGCACTCCGGATGCATCCATCCCTTAATCTATGGCTGGGGTATTTTCTCACTGGGCACAAATATTTTCCATTGTCTACGAAATATCCCGAGAGCAGTATATCAATAAGACTTGAGTTTTCGCGGTAGTAATCATGTCTACTGTAGGTATGAACCGCGTGCTCAGAAGTCACATTTGCTTTATCAGTCGGCACATCCTGAACTAGTGAAAAGGGTTATTGTTAAAATGTGCATGAAAAATACCCTCGAGAAGTCATGCGTGCATGTAGTTCGTGAATCGTTCACGCAGCAGGTTGTCCGCATGGGAAAAGCGGATTTTTCAAGACATGTGGTGGTATCAGTGGCCGAGGCTATACTGAAAAGTAGTAGGTCTCGCCGTAGCCTACTTCCGAGTGTCGTTCTTCCGAATACAGGAAAAAGAAGACAAAGTGGCTGATTGGGCTAGTTTGTTTAGCATATATACTTAACGTTTAACAGCGTGAAAAGATACACGGTTGACAGAAAAAGGACGGGACACGCGTTGTCCCGTCTTTTTTTGGTCCGCCGTGTATTTTTTCGCGCTGTTAAACCATAGGTAAAAAGAAGACATCCGTCGTGGTGTTTGCTACGGAGTGAAAGATGTTGCAAAACGCGTTCAAGTTCGCGTGGCATTCCCTGCCCCTTATAAGTTGTCCGGTTTGACGGGAAAACCACATCGCTAGAAAAAGCACCGAAACTACTACAGTGAATGTGTAAAGGGTGTGGTCTACGGCGTCCCGCTGACATGCGGAAAGCAGTCAGGTGGGTGAACGACCGGTTGCGCGAACACAGTAACAAAGTTTGCCAAATAAACAGTGGACCCTGCATTGCAGCACGTGTGGCGCTCCTGGATGCAAACCCCTATTCGAAAAGTGCTGAGTGGTAGGGTGACGTGGTTCCCAACTAACGCGCGAGATAACTGAGGCAGCATAAATTGGTAAACTTGGCAACAAACTGCGTGGGCATCCCGTCCATTGCCTTGACGGAAAAAGAAGTGAAATATTTGTCCCGTGCGCATGACCGCCGCAAAAGACGTACGGTGATTCTTCTTTCTTTTTTTTTTTTTGCAAATATTGGTTTACAATCTTGTTCACGTGTCGTTTTTTCCTTATATTCTACTCCCTTTTGAAAATAAACTTCTGTTGTAAGTTCAGCGCTCGTCTGTTTCTTCCTATCCCTTGTTGTGTTGTCAGTGTAGTATTCTCAGAAAGTGCGTACTATCTACTCAACGGCACACCATTTGAAGCACGTTATGATAGCTTTTGACTCGTCTATACAAATAGAAGCATGGCACTCATACCGCAGATAAGCCCTTTGCATGCAAACAACGGGCTTACAATATTCTACATGGGTGCAGCAAAAAAATTGATATGCCAGTGAGTAACAAGATGACCCGTTTCCTGGTTGGTGTTGCCGTCAGCGGTAGACATGGTGCACCGCTAGGTGATGCGGATAGGCAGTATATGGCACGCACTCGCGCGCTCCATAGGCTTTTGTGGTCGGCTCTACGCCAAGTTTTCTTTTGACATCGATGCGTGGAAGCTATCCCGCCGCCGTGCATGCTCTTCCTCAGATCTTGTCTGCCGAGAACAAGGCTGACGAGGTGGTCTTCTCCGCACGGCTCGTGCCCCTCGGTGTGACGACGCACTACGTACAAAGGTCGCGAGAGTCTCCTTCCAAGAAACCGGAGGCGTCGCCGAGAGACGAACAACCCAACAAAATGACCGTCATCAGGAACAAGGTGAGCGACAGTTGTCATCGAAACGTATGCGCTATCTTTTGCACCCTCATTTTGTTGACCATACACTGTTGATCAGATCATGGCATTCCCAGGCTCATATTCGTACCCCGTCATGGTGGTCTACCGATTATGACCCGCTGGTCGCGGGACCAAATCTCGACCGCGGCGGCGCAATTTCAATGAAGGCGAATATCCTCGAGGCGCATGTACTTAAATTTCTGGCAGGCTATAGAACTTCAGGTGGACGACATTTCTGGAGCCCTCCGCTACGGCGTCTCATAATCTAATGAATCCCCAAAATTTATGAGAACTAGATGCTGTAGGACACGACTTCATGGGTAAAACTGTGCCCTTTTATTCAAATCTTGGTGGTGGTGTGACGTCACCCATGGCCTTCCTGCTTAAGGTATCCCCCATAAAGCCCTTATACCTTCGGAAAAGTACAGCACTCTTTTGATCTGCGCCGCTTCCTCCTCTCCCCGCCGGAGCTTGTATTTTCGGGTGGATGTGGCGAATAACCGGTTTTCGCAGCTCAGCGCCATGTTGGATGCGCCACTGTGTTGATTGTTCGCCGCATGCAGAGTGCAAGATCTGTGAAAGCATTTCTGTAAAAAGTGGTTCATGTTTCAAATTTCATGATTATCGCGGCTGTTCTCAAGCGCAGCCCGTCAGCGTGCACGCCGTGTGTGCTCCTTATGAAATGAACCGCTGGCACTTGCAAAAAAATAACAAAACGCTCTGTTGCAATACATATAACAATGTGCCGAACTTTCTCATTGCTTTGAGGTGATACTGTGCGTTGAGTTGAGATAATGCATCGCTAGAAATGGGTGAGCGGTAATTTAGACAGTGATGACGCGACTGCGTTTTTCGACCTCTACATCACAGCACAATCTCGGCCATCCAGCAATTCGAAATAGTTTCCGTGTGCGAAAACCACCTTTCTCACCTACATTATCTTCAACGCCCATGAATACATGTAATACTTCAAGACAACGCTTGCAAACTGCGCCGCAGAGGACAAACATCTCAAAACTGCGCACTGCGTGCACTAGGCATTCGACAGGTAGAGGAGAGGTAGCATGTGAAACGTCGCGATGTTCTGAGCGAACAATTTAATGGGCATTGTTGACATTGCTGCAGTTATAAAATACCAAGATAGTTTGTGCACACGGGAACCATTCCTTCTTAAATGGCGTGACTTAAAACACCACAGCTGCAATTTAAATATTTCTTACCAGTTCAATAAACCCAGCTATGTATATATACAATAAACCCAGCTATGTATATATGTATATATACAATAAACCCAGCTATGTATATCAGCGCCTGATACACAAGGAAACACTACGCTGCGAAAAGAAATTTACACGTCGTGCAATTCGCTACAACTTGTGCATGACTTGCAGCAGCTCTTCTGCCGTATTATTGACGATGAGCGCACCCAGTCTTGCTGAGAAAATCAACGCAGAAGAATCATTACATGAAGCCGCATGTGAGGCGCGGCACACGTACGGCTGTACAGGAGCGGCTATAACTAATGCAGGAGCGGTAGCGCGCCACCGGATCAAAAGCGAACTGCAAGCTCGTGGCACGTTACAGGGGGCGCCACTGTCGCAAGCTAAAAAAAAAAAAGAAGCAACGCGCCGGAGAGGAGGCCGCAAGGGCGAGAGCAGATGGCGCTACTTTTACGAAGTATAGGGGCTTTAATCCCCCCATGGTGCAGTGACCGGAAGTTAGGCCTGTGCGCTCTAGGATAAGGAAACACGCTTCGAGCAACTCTCCATGAATGCAACGCAGTGACGTCAGGGCATGGTTCGCAAAGGTAGACTGCAGTGACGTCATCGTAACAGACATTTTCGTATGCTGATGTTGCACGTCGAGCATCTCCCTTTTAGCGAGAATCGAGATAACATGACAAACGGCTAATGCGCTGACAGACAAAATCACAGGAGTGATAATCAGAGGCCGGATTCATAAAGCGTTTAATCCGCGAGCTTGGGTGGCCGGATTAATTATGGGCACTCATTATTATTTTGTACATGCGAATAATTCCGTAACGTAAGGCATTCTTGTGAATACCGGCCCAGTCAGAGAATTGACACCGTCAAGTGCAAAACATTGTGCGCGATTTGGTATCGCTCATTGACGTCACCGGGGGCAGCCATGTTTGGGTACAAGCACCGTGAGGAGTCCCTGCTTTCGTGACGTCACGTGATAATGATCGACTTTTCAGCGCTACCGCCTGGTAGTGGACTCGGCTACGGGTTTCGTGCGTGGCATCATGGTCAAGGGCGGGCTGCAGGTGACGCTGCAGCACCTGTTCCTGTCCTACCACGCGTACCAGGGAAGCAGCCGCAAGGCGTCCGACAGTCGCGTGCTTAACCCCGTCAACGACGACCCGTTCGACTTGGGGAACAACGTCACATTCCGCATCACACGAGGACTTGAGGTGAGACATGCGTGACACGCGGTATAGGGGCGATTATTTCCACGAAAAAATCGAATACGCTGGCACGTACTCTTGCGCTGGCAACTCCATGCGCTGGCACGTAGCAATATTATTGGTTCTTGGGCCTTACTAAGTCACCGGGTTCCGGAACTTACCACTGGTGTCGAATATCATGTCCCACGTTTGCCTTAATTCCTCGGGTACTAAAGAGTTGCGGCATATAATATGGACGTTTTGAACTTTCTCAGGCACGGACGTTTCATTGTGTCATGAAATGATGTTCGCCATTAGTATCTCTCTATATATAACTACATTTTCTTGTGAACTTCAGTTATGCGAGTGCACTTGAAGCTCCACGTATGCTGTTAGAGCTTAAATTCGACTCACCATGTCATTTGCTTGAAGTCACTGCCCTTAATTTTGGTGTTACGCGGTTCATTTCAGATAGGCGGCCCTCACTTCCTATTTTCACTGTCTCTGAAAGGAGCCGAAAATCCCTCGAAGTTTAAAGGTTACAATACTCCTTATGCCAAAAGGACACGAAAAACAAATAATTCTTTACGGTAAAAAAAGAAAAAATGACCATTTTTACGTATTAGGCTGCAGAGCTAGAGAGGCTGTACGCGTAATATGACACACATTCAGGTGCAACGTTCAATGGCTCCCGCTGCTCCGCACCCACCTCGCATGCAGGTGCAGGAGTTGCACCAGCGCTACGCTCCGTGGCTGGATCTGGTGGTTCGCCTATTCGAGAATGAGGACACCATCGAATTCGAATGGTCGCTGGGGCCGGTGCCGCTGGGTGACCACAAGGGCAAGGAGATCGTGTGCCGGTTCGCCAGCAGCGTGCAGAGTGGCGAACTCTTCTACACCGACACCAACGGGCGACGCAGCATCGAAAGAAAGTATGACTCGGGGATTCCGTGCAAGTTTCTTTTTTTATCCTGCAAATTCAACTTAAGTGGACACGCATATATTTACACAAGTGAGGTTGATTACATGCTGTATGACGAAAGGCAATGTGTCAGGGCCCTTACAGAGTAAAAGACAATTTTTTTCTTTCTCTCTCTCTTTCCTCGTTTATCTATTTTTCTTTTTATCAACTTCACTTCACTTTATTACCTTAAAGAGCCTGGCGAGGGAGTATTACATAAGGAATGGGTTAACAATTGGAGGTTACAGAGAGTGATCTTCTGACAAACAATATGCATTCATGTTTTGCGCAAACATTGGTGAACACGTGATGGCTGCAATGTCACGGGGAAGGCCATTCCAGTCCACTGCTGTGCGAAGAAAAAATGAGGCAGCAAAAGTAGTAGTGCGAGTGCGTGAGCGTGCGATTGAATGAGGATGGGGATTCTTCTCCCCCCCCTCTCTCTCTCTCTTTCTCTGTTTTGCTTGTTTTTTTTTCTTTTTGCTTCCTGGCTTAAATACAGCAGAACGCAATAATCGAAGGACAGTTATACGAGGTGAAAAACCCCGTGCATTAGTAACAAGACATTAAATTTATGTATGTTGTCAAAAATAGCCTAGCTAAATGCACTTTAAGGTATTCTGTTTCTTCTACTTTACACTAAGTTATATCCTAAACGAAATGTGAGTAATTCCAACTTTTGTCACGTTGACGTGGTAAATATTTATTGATTAACTTGTTCGTGTAGCATCTAAAGTGCCACAATAAATAAAAAGTAAAATTTCAGTTATCAATTTTCAGTTGTGAGCCAGCCAGCAAGACTGAAAAGTGGCGGAGGCTAACATCGACGTCCCCACATGGCAGGCCGTGCCACTCAAGCTCCTGGTTCTCAAGGAACTTTATTCCTCCTTCTTAATAATAATAATTTGGCAAGTTCGGTTATAAATGTGTTCCTTGACGTGAAGCTGCCTTTCGGGAAAGCAGGCAGTAATTGAAAAGGATCCCGGTGTTGGCTTTTAATTGAATTTCAGATTTATAAACCGTAATTAAGAGGTGTTAGGTTACTATAATGTGACGTTGCTCTCTCATTTGCATCAGGAGGCTGGAAGGCAGCCCTGTGGCCTCCAACTTCTACCCGGTGACATCATGGGCATTTCTAGCGGTGAGTGAACATCACTCGAGTATTTACTAATCTGCAGATTTGTAAAGATTTTGCTGTAACGCTCTGCAGTCATTCGATGACTTTTAAAAAATTAATCAAATATTACTTCATTATATTCTATTTATCAACCTAATGACCAATTTTGTGAAAGGGTTCGGAATACTTAAAGAAAGCATGGTTGATGCCTCCATCATAGAAATCGGTAGAGCACGAAAGTAAAACCTGTCTTTAAAGAAGTACTTTAAGAAGAAATATTTTAAGGATATAAGATAACTTGGACAACGTCCATTGACAGCTACAGCAGCGCTTATCGTGGAAGTATTCACGTTGGCGCTTAGTCATGCATCTCGACGACCAACTTCCATAATCAATGATTACCCTTGTAGTCGTAGTTGCTTGTGGACCGGCTACTCTTCCTTCACCCAAGGAAGATGGCCACCAATGTTTGCACATCAGAACTGTGCTGGCAGGGCCGGGTAATTTGGTAAGCACCTGTAATCCTGGAAGGCTCAGCGTGGGATGTGTTCCTTGTGAGAAGGCTGGAACACTGGGCTCGACGAGGTTGCGAGCCCATGTAATCCAGTTTGGGGAGCAGTCCTCGTAATCTGGACAAGGGTCTATGCCGGAACGGTGTGGGCAGTTGGGCGCCCACGTAATCCACCCTAATTGGAGCCGCGACCCTTGACCACAGCTCTCACGTGGTGCATCAGGGGCAACGTGCATTTTCTCGAGGATATTGCATGGCCAAGGGGAGAGCGTGCTCACCAACACCTGGTGGCGAGGCATAGGGTGCTCCCGAAGGCTAGTGCCGGGAAAGCGTGTGGTAACAAAACGCAGCGCATATTAGCCTTCGAGTACCCTATTGCACGTGTCCAGTAGGGGCCTCGGCCACGCCGGCACTCAGTTACTCCGGTTTCCAGATACGAATCGTAGACCACACGTTGGCATTTATTCCGTGGGTGGTGAAGGGACAGCCGAATAAGTACCTCTTTAGTACGTTGATCCATGCAGCTGCTTTAGGAAACGGTGAGGGTGGACAAAGAGATGTGACAGCCACAATAGCGTTACTTATCGGACACGGAACTCGGGCTGACATCACCTACTCCACAGAGTTTCCAGTCTATGGGAGTTCCCACGCATGGCTCTTCAGCAAGCACGAGAATTATGGATAGCACATGGATGGATTTGCATAGTCTTCGTACTTTACGTTTCTTCTGCCTTCGCGTGGCTTGAAGATCCTTTGTCACGAAACAACAGTCGACAAATGTTCGCCAGGTATACGCATTGCCTTTTACAATCACCATTTTATATCATCTCACGGAGTTCAAAGCGATTTGTTCTTTCATACGAAAAAAAAATAGAAACACAACAATAAACAAAACTGCAAGTGTGATTCAACGCCCTCAAGCACAAAGACTAGGCAAGTTCATGTCATACCCATAGATCCCATGGTCGCTGAACGATCGAAGCGCCATAGTCCCTGCAAGTTAATATTAGGAAATCATATGGCCTACTCGGAGCATGTTGGAGTTATTCAACATTACTGTCCAACCAGAGGGAAACGCAACGTGCGTCGTGTATTACCTTTGGCTGGCCGCGATTCTTCACGCCCTAAGTGTGCAACGCAGAGCTACATCCAGGTAAAACAGGTGGGTTGCAGAAGTAACAGAGTTATGTTCTGAATGAATGGGCGATGCTGATGGAATAGATGAGTGACGAAGATGACGCTCCTGGTAAGGTAGCCACTTGGGGTGTGTCAAGGCGCTGAAGAAATCGCACGTCTATTAAACGTGCCTATTAGGACGGGCGCTTGAAAACGACGCGTCGAAAAAACTAAGCGTGTATGCCATGGTCATGATGCATAAGTGCACTTTACCGCGAACGCTAGGAGAGGACAGCAGTATATGTAAAAGGCGTATTTGTTTAATGACTACAAGATTGGGAGATTATGGCGCAGTGCTTGCATTAAAATTTTGTGATAAGATATATGGGTGTGTACGAAGAAACTAATTTTAACTTCTCTCTCGTCGGACTGTCACAGCTTGTTTCTGTTATACTTATGGTTTCATGCCCGCGCCTATTCACAGGCAATAAAGAAAAAAAAAAGATCATGACGCAGTGGATAGCATGCCCGGCATCTGTTGTCGCGGACCCAGAGATCGTGGGTTCAACTCCCGTTGAATGAACTTTTTTTCTGCCATGTGATCGTGCTTACTTTTAGTACGTCATTACTACGACGGAAATATTTCACTGAGGTCTTGGTGGACCCCGGCATACAACACCTTTGTGTTAAAATAGTTTATAAATACGAATATTTATTTATTTATTGGTACCTCAAGGGTCCCGAGGGACATTACATGAGGGGTGGGTATCATAAGTGAAGAGAAAACGATAAACAATATAACAATAAACATCAATAAGACTAAAATACAAAATGTAGATACAAATGACGGCAATAAAAATAAGACAATCCATTTCACAAAGGCAAGTCCAGAGGCATCAATTGATGTATGTTCGATAGTATATCGGAAGCGTGTTGCATTATGGACAAGTGCAACATTTTTTGGAAGGCCATTCCAGTCTCGGGCAGTTCTGATGAAGAATGACTGATGGAATGTAGTGGTGCGGGTACGGGGTGGAACTACTGCGTTCAGGTGGCTTGTTCGGGATATACGATGAGTCAGTTGAATCAACCGACTGTCACAAGGCATGATGTGAAAGAATCTGTGGTGGAGGCAAAGGCGTGAGATGCGGCGACGAGAGGCAAGGGGCACCAGCTCCAGCTTAGACGTTAGAGACGAAACGCTTGCATGATACGAGTACTCAGAAAGGATTTAGAATTTCAGCTCTGCGCGTTTGTGGGGTCTCGAATGGAGAGTGCCAAGCTCCTGAAGTTAACGGACACATCAGATGTGGTCGGAACGAACCAAACAGAACACTTTAACTTAACTACTTTCAGATCGGCGATATCTTCAGCCGAATTAATATACATCAATTTGGATTAACAGGCTAAAATAGCCTCACACAAAATCACACAACACTCAGCAACGTAACAAACACAAGCATGCACTCAAAGCGGCTTCGCCAACGCTTGATTTATTACGAGGGCCCACGGCAGACGGCCCGTGGTGCCGTCCACCACCAACCCACCGCTGGAGACAACCGTTCGCTTCACCCGCTACCCACCAAAGAGAACCACTCATCTCCCGTGCGCTGCCACCCAAGCTTTCCGCCAGGCGTCACCTCTGGCGCAACGCACTAACCATGATGATGATGTTGGTGATAACAAACGCTCGCTGGCACAACGCCACCTAGCGCTCAATAGTTATGACCCCTGAATCCGGCTTCTGCGTGAAACAAGTGCGCTACGAGGCGCAAACAACTTTGCAGGGGGTGTTAGCACCTCCACATCCCCCCAAACTTAATTCAAACCATATCCCCCCCCCCCCCCAAAAAAAAAAAAAAACATGAAAGAAATCTGGTACACAAGCTCTAACTAAAAATGACAACACACGTCCCGAGAATGTCCGCGCACCACGACACTGCCGCCGGTCGACACTGCTGCAGTGTTCGGCTCGACGACTTCACCCATGACCGGTCCCGCAACGGCATCGTTGTCCGGCGCGAGGAACCCTCACTCACGCCGACACGTCTTCTGGTTAGCAAAGGATAGCAAAGTATTATGTTATTCTTAAAGGGAAAAGAAGAGAAAAGCGAGCCCCGTAACTGTCTGCATCCCAGTACGATACCTCAACAGTAGCTCACAAGTGGTGGGGTAAGGAGGGGTAAAAGGATAGGATTAAAAGGTATATATAGAGAGAGGAAGGAGAGAGCGAGGCGCAGGGACAGCGAGCAACGGAAGTAAAAAGGAGGTAGGAAAGATGGACACGGTCGCAGGAATCCGAGGACGGGGTACCACTAGTGAGAGCTCTTGTAGGCATCAGGAGATGGCGTAGGGCGAGCCCAGTCGGCCAGAGCTGCACTGTCATCGGAGATTGCAGGAGCACAAGTGGTCGTCACGAAATCTAGCGAGCGAGTCGGATAGCAAAGGAGACGCTATGGTGGGAGCGGAGAAAATAGTGTTTATAGGAGGGAGCAGAACTGCCATTGGCTGTCCCGATAGAAGGCGTTGACTAATCGTAATGCGCGCTAATGCACAGGGGGTGATGATGAGAGAAGAAGAGCACGCCGAACTTTGGCGAAAGCGATAGAAAGGTGCTCCGATGCTACCTGCTTTGCTGTTCAAAAAACGTCACGTTAAGTCGGATATGTTTGTTTTATTCGGTATTACTGATGGATATGGTACAAAATCTGTTCTGCACGCAGAGTGAGTCCCAGGGTGTCCAACTGACCGTGTTTCCCGACAGACCACAAGGTGCAGCCAGCCTCGCATCCGGCAACCTTGAATTCCTCATTCAGCGTCGACTGATCGGAGGCCGTGGAGTGCCCGTCAGAGGACGCCATTGGTTGCACATCGGCACGATCGCCGATTCACAGGTTCCGTTACACGTTTCTTTTAATCTATAGTATGACACTCTAAGTACATGCTATGTACTAAAGTGGATATTTGACACCCACTCGTTAGACTCACAAAGGCGCAATGAAATACATATCAATTTATGAAAAATGAAAGTATCTTAATTGAAGAAAAATGTTTTAGTCCGAGGATCGAACCCAGGACCAACGTCTGTGGAACTCACTTGCAATAGTTACATATGCAGTAACAATATTATGAGTCAATTCGCCTAGAGTAGTTGACTAATTCGCCCTCGCCTTTCCGATGGAGGCGGAAATGCTGTAGGCCCGTGTGCTCAAATTCGGGTGCACGTTAAAGAACCTCAGGTGGTCAAAATTTCTGTAGCCCTCCGCTACGGCGTCTCTCATAATCATATGGTGGTTTTAAGACGCTAAACCCCACATATCAATCATTTCACCTTCGCGCTGCCTATTGTTAGCATCTTGGTTGGCTCAGCCGGTGAGTGAGTGCCCACGAAGTGCGTGTGTCCTGGTTTTGATCCCGGGAGAGAAACTTTATTAGTAAAAAAAATCAATCAATTACGTCAGGCGTTGTCCGTCAACCCTAGCCGTTGGCCGGAATCGCTTGAGACATGGCAGCGGCAAGGGCTTGACCGATGATGTCTTTCTGGACGTTGGGGCCTCGGCTGTGGAGTAGAGCCTATCCAAGGATGTGTGAACCATCGTACTGACTCGGTCTGGTCAACACAATGTGGATCACAATATTTGAACTGGTATCGCAATAATTCTGCCCAGGAAAAGTTTTTCTTGAACTGAGAAGCTTTTATCCCTAATAAATACTTGTGGATTTCGTTGTGGCTTCGTGCTACTAACGTATGATGGTCAGTTATTTATTTCAGCATTTTTAATCATGATGTACGGTCTTGAAGAACACAATACAATTAAAAAACAAAAAGTCGTGTGGAGGTTAAAGGTTGACGAGAGGAGAAGTTAGTCGAAGAAATGATGTCGCGGTAATTATGCGTGTTGACAAGAAAAGTCTTTTTTTTTTTCAGTAACATTATCGAGTTCTTCAGCAGTCTTTTTACGCGAAGGCCTTGCTCGCTCTCTCTCATATTTAACGGCTGAGGAAGAGAAGAATGTGCGCGTAGGCTTAAAATTTCACGCGCCCGAACGATTCGTTGCAGTTGAAATACGGCTTCCCCGTTCACAATCCAGTCTGAGAGATGCGAACGAGAGAAACTTGGCGAGCTTCACAGGAACTGAAACTTCTGGTGTTAGAAACACCACCTTCCGTTTTCTGTGTTTGCTCATGAACGTTTGTATTACTTAAAACAACGATTGATTTAATTTTTAATGTTCGTAGCACTTCAGATGATTTCCGGTTTGTTGTCCGCAGATCTGATGGGGCATGATTATGCTACAATTCAAGTAGTCAATACCGACCTAAAACAATGCCAACAATGCTCAGAATTGGGTTAAAATAAAATAACGAAGTGGGAAATATTAGAATTCACAAATAAAAGCAAGACGTCCTACTAATTAACTTAACATCGCTAACGACGTTTCGGAACCATTATGTCGTGAGATAATACAAATGTCTATGTAACAAGTACACCAGTGTCTATGCAACAAGTACAATAAAATGACAAAGCGCGACATTCATAACACCTTTCAACAAAAGTGTCCGTAGGCTATCTCTAACACATGTTACTAACGGCCACGTGCACTATACACTAATCGCAATATGCACAATGTACATGATGATATATGTACAGAATTTACAAGAATTGGTGAAAATATACAACAGATATCAAGATCCGTGTAATTTACATAGTTTACAGCGTTAGAGTGATGTGCATATGTACAAGAACCCACACGCATACTGGGCATATACTAACACATAGAAATATTAAACAGATACAGATTACAAAGACTTCAACGCCACAATTCTGGGACCATCAGCATTACATCAAAATTTCAAGCGCACAGTGAACATAAGCTATTCTGAAAAACCACCGCGCCTGTAAAAGTTGGATGGTATGATTTTACAATTCGTTCAACGCATATATTATGGATAATGTCATTAAAAATGTGGGTAACATAATTCAACATTTCATCCTTCGTTTTAATATAACGCCTTTGGTGCAAGCAAACACATGTGCCTACAAGCGGTGTTACGTGCAAAGGATAATCACAGGCAACTAGAACGTTGGGGTTAACTTGAGGTTTGGTTTTTTTTATTCTCTGTATATTTCCTTTCTCAAAGAAACAAATTGCTTGATTTGATTTCATTTGATTTGATAGCACTGATATCATTCGCAAGAAGGACTTTTCAGTTTGCTAAAGGCCCGGTGGTTTACTTATTGAGTTTTATTTCCACGCAACGCAGGAATACTTGCGCATCTTCGCCAATCGCTTGGTGTATGGCCCTCAATTTTCTTTAGTGGACGCCCGGCAGCCGTACTTCACCAACCTCACCCAGAGAGAGGTACGTATAAAAATGCCGAGAGAACACTTAAAAGCTGCTAAGTACGCAGATTGTTTGGAACTGTACGAGTCACAAGTTTCAAAATTTTCTACAGTGGAGGTGTGAAAAGTTATGAGAAAGTCGAGCGACACGTTTTAACATGATTACTTATAAAGAACTTGCTTAGTGGAAATTCTGGCGTGGGCTTCATTGGTTGTGAGCGAAAAAATAATCTCGTCCATGATTGAAAAATAACAAAGGATACGAATAAAAACCTTGGGTTCGAGTGAAAATCCAACTTAAGCCGTCTGCGTGGCCAACAGCTGGGTGTTTTACTACAAAACCACGTTCATAGTTTAGCGTTAGCGTGATAGCCGGCCGCAGACGGTCGTTGCGGACAGCGTGTTTTAGTTTATCGGGATAGCGCTTGCATGCCCAAGCTGTGATGGCGTCACCTATAGTGGAGGTGAATGCATTAAAAAAAGAGAAAGTAAGAGGAGCTGAGTTATCTCGCCTGTATCCCCGCACACCACAATGTTCGCTACACTTTTCAACAATAATACGAGTAAATAAATGTGAACCACGCCATAAAAGCAATACTTTCTTATCCTGCACATTTGTTCATGCCGATCGTCTGGTTCGATCTAGGTACGTTCGAAAAGGGACTCGATCTCAAAAACTGCGCAATTTGAAAAAAAAAAAAACAAGCCTTTTTACGCAGGAAATAAGTAGATCCGCGCACGCTAAATTCGATTCGAAGCGGGGTCGGAAACCACCGCCATGCCATGTTAACCCCGCAAAGATGTTAAATCTGACAAATAGCGTGCGTGCGGTAAACGGTGCGGGTTGTTTAGCAAAGGGTGCATGCGCATTATGGTCCCGCTATGCCCGCTAAACAATAAGTGTTGGTAGCTTGGAACCACTTTGAAAAAAAAAAAAACGCTATATCAATGCCATGTAGCGGAAGGAGCCTGTTTACCGCACGTGGTATTGCGTTGTTGAAACGTGTAATCGGATCAGGCATCAATACATGTGAATTGCACAGTGAGAGGGCAAGGCCCACCCATTACAACGTGTTCAGACATGTTTGATCATCAGCTGCGTGAACAAAGGGGCAGCTGGGTAGGTTACCTTACGGACGTGTAGTTGGCCCTTCGCCGATTCGCTAGTAAGAATTATGACGCTGTGGACACTTAAAAACTCTGCTTGGCAATCTTGGATAACTCGAAACAGCCAGTTTTAGACGCACAGTCATCTGCTTCCTTACGGCATGGTTTAGGCATAACTGAAGGGAGGCCAGCAATTGAGAAGGCGATTCAAATGGCGCCCCATTACGTTATCGCTTTATATTCTTGAAAGCAGTGCTAAAGCGTCCCCTAAGTTAACAGCAGCAATGTGTGCAAAACAGCATACTACCTAAAAACAGGCAGAAATGGACGATTAGGATTAACGTGAAGAAAAAAAGTAAGGAACACATGATGATGCCATGAGATGACATCGCCGCTTAGTCAAAAGTGGCCTGATCCCAGAGGCAAGACCACGTAGGGCGCAGAAACTTTTCAGGGGATGGGGATCAATACGATTGACTGACAGCAAAAAAAATAACGCTTTCACCTTGTAGCCACCCCAGGTAAGCGAATATGAGACCTATGTTATTATTTATTTGTGCGTGAGAAGTCCGTCATGTAAAAAAATACTCGCAATTAGGACCGTTTATGTATTCGCCTAAGACCACTCGAAGGCAAGGCATCTAAGGTTTCCGTCTCGATAAAATCTAGTAGGTTCACATAACTTCGCGTCTCCGACTGCTGCATGAGAGCGTCCGGGTGCAATTTTTCCTCCTATGACGATTCGTGTGCTCTGAGTGTATCTATACATACAACACCCGCAGACCCGCTGTGTTGCTCACACACAATGGCACACTCGGAACACATTTCTGCGAGTGTGTCTATAGAGAAAGCTGGCTCAACCGCCTTAGCTTAAGCTGACTTTACCGAACTTCCCATTTCAGTGGAGCGGGTTGCGCTCGGAACTCCCGAAGCACGTGCACGTGCTCACCCTGGAGCGCGTGTCCGGGGACAAGCTGCTGGTGCGACTCGAGTACCAAGCGCCCGAGATGCCAGAATACGTCAACACGACACAGCTGCATATATCGGTATGGGCGGCGCGAAATTCCTTTTTTAGATGCGAAGCGGCTTATAGTAGAGCTCAACCCGGTGTTTGTGGCACCCCCCCCCCCCCCCCCCAAATACTACGCATCTGCAACAGCTGGACCAAGCACTGCGAGAACGTGCTAGCGCGTTTAGGCCTGTGGAAGGGGCTGGGTAAGCCGCGGTGGCCCAACGCCACCGAGACTGACTCAAGGCCGGGGGGCTCCCGTGGGGCCGTGAATATACGTCATCAGTAAGGGGCCCAGTCCCACGTCTCCGCTAGATGGCGTTGGTTCCCAGAGCGGCGGGGCCTCGGCGGCCTCGGTGCGGCGGGCACGTTTGGACGCGCTGTGAGCGTTCGTGGCGCGGATGCACGTTGCCGCTTGGATATTCCTTTCTGTGCGTAGTTGGGCAACGGCGAGTGACCTAAGTGTTTATCGCGTGTTATGTGTGGCGAACAGGCTTGTGCAGAGTTAGAATCAGCGCCGAAATGCCAGGAAAGTGTTGTGTGCCACGGTGCAACGGCAATTACAACACAGGCCCCAAGGTGCACGTTTCTTCGTTCCCTCAAGCCGACGAAGCAAGACATGCGTGGATACGTGCCATTCCACGTGAAAATCTGGTCGTGTCAGCGAATGCCAGGGTAAGAAATTTTGAATGCTTTATAATTTTCTCATGAAGGTTGCTTCTACCGTTGCGTGGCGAGCCTTGTAGTTTGTAGCACGTTACGCCTAAACGCGTCACGCAAAGCCCTGAATGTACTGTTGCTGCTACGAGGTAGTCGTACTGATGCTAGGGTATGTTTCTTTTGTTTAGGTGTGCGAACGTCACTTTAAAGCCGAAGACATCGTTCGGGAAACAAGCTATATTGACCAAGCCACCGGCCGCACAGTGACCGCACCGCTCTCACGTTTGCGGCTTCGAGCTGAGGCAGTACCGACGGTATTCCCTGATTGCCCAAGCTACCTGTCTATAGAAAGCTCTAGAAGAGAGGACCCAGAGAGCAAGCGAATGCGCTTAGAGGCCGCTTCCCTTGAGAAAGTGCTCGCCGAGTCAATTCTCACTGCCAAAAAAGAGGAAGAAGCAGATAAGCTTTGCGATTTGAAAGATGTCCCAAACTTCGTTCGAGGCAAGAAGCTGACATTTTGGCATGTCATTGAATGCAGTGACCACGTCACTTTGGCTCACATTTGTAATGATGACGCTCCTTGGATTAAGTACTCTGTTGTCGTAAAAACCGACCTAACTCTTACGGTAAACGTCGCAAAAGCATCAGTGAAGCGGCTCGGGTCCAAAATGGTAGTTCCGTCCGTGATCGACAGCAAACGACATCTGCTGGAATTGCTGGAAGGAGTCGAGGGGTTCGACAGTGCCCAGAGGTCAAGCTCTGAAAACTCAACCGCAGACATCTTCGGGACTGTCGCTTCTCTTCTGAGCGAACTATACACAGCACAAGAAAGCGATAACACCCCGATCATTCAACTGCTCGCTGAACAAGTGAAGTTAATGTCAACAAAAAAAGAACGACGGCGCTACTCTGTAGAATTTATGGTGTACTGCTGCATACTATTTACTATATCGCCTCACGCGTACAAGTACATGCGCAGTCACGGGAGCATCATCATGACACACCCAAGGACCATTAGGTCAATATGTTCGTCTTTCGGAATGAACCCCCAACTAGAGCATCAAGACAATACATTCCTCCGCTACATGGCCAAGAAGATATCCGAGTTGAATGAGCAGCAACGCTACGTGACTTTGATGGTGGACGAAATTCATCTAAAGCCATTTTTTGACTATAAGGGAGGCAACATCGCTGGTATCGCGTTGAACAACGCAGAAGCAGCAAATAGTGCATTTGCATTTATGGTACACAGCCTCATGTGTAAGTTTAAGGAGGTAGCGCACATTGTTCCCGTTCAAAAGGCTAATGGAGAATTTCTGCAGAACATTTTAGGAGATGTCATTCGCGGCATATAAAAAATTGGATACAAAGTAATGTGTGTCGTGAACGAAAACAAGGTCGTGAATCGAAGCGCAATGGTGCCGTTTAAGTATTCGGTTAGCAAGGCCCCTCAAGCCGTTTCAAAACAAAAATCACTGGCAAATGATTTCGTGTTTCCGCACCCATCAGATCCCCACAGGCCATTGTTCTTCGTCATCGACCCAGTGCATTTACTGAAGTGCGTGCGCAACAACTGGTTAAAACAAAATGACCAGTGTTTCTGGTTACCTCAGTTCGAACCAAGCACAACGGGGCAGCGGCGCATGCAGTATGCGTATTTCAAGACAGTTAAAGACGCATATAATTTAGAGTGAGCAGTTACTCCGGTACGGCTACACTTTGTCCAGAACAGCTGTTTCCCCAACAGACATCGAGAAACAGGATGTTAAACCTGCTTTGCAGGTATTCAGCGAGTACGGACCGAATGCACTTCGAGTCATTGGAGCCAAGCACAACCTGAAGCACTACGAAGAAACTGGCAGTTTCATTGATGTAATAGTGAGATGGTGGAAGGTTGTCAACGTAAAGACTCCTTTCAAAGGACTGAGACTAATGGATGACTTGCAAAAGCCAGTCTACCCTTCTCCATTCGACCCCAAGGTTTCCTTCTTGAACGATTTTTTGGACTGGTTGGAGGAGTGGAAGAAAAGGAGAGCGGATGCCTGTAAGTTGTCTGATGAGACACATAGGGCTCTTATTCAGACGACCCGGGCGTTCATTGAAATCTGCGCATAATGCTTTGAGGAGCTCAAGATGTCCTTTGTGCTTCTTGGGAAGTTCCAAACAGACCTTCTGGAAGAACGTTTTGGTTGTTACCGACGACTGGCTGGCTCGCAGTATCATTTGTCCGTAAGACAGATTTACGAGTGCGAGAACAAGTTGCGACTGCAAACCACACTACTACAAATCAGCACGGCGTCCGCAATCGACAACGACCAAAATCAAAATTGGGAAGAGCTCCAAACGCAGGCAGCAGTGCCAAGTGGAAAATTCAACGTTGTTGTGACCCAGGAGGCGCTATCAAAACTGAAGGATGTCATTCCAGTGGTTACCTATGTTGCTGGTTACTCGGTGCACATCACTGTGAAGAGTTTAAAATGTGACAAATGCAGAGAGATCCTCACAATTGACAAGACTGTCACGGTTTCTCCGGAAAATCGCATGTACAGTCTTGTCAAATAAATTGACAGGGGAGGGCTGGTTTACCCAGCAATGCCAGCTGTGAATGCGGTGGCTCATAATTACGTTGTTGTGGAAGAGCTTTCCAAATGTGCCGAATTTTTAAAAGTTCAAAACCAACGTCAAGTGGCCACAGAACTAACACTGCAAGTGCTCAGCGATGAGGAGCCTTCAGATTTCGACGTCTGTGAAAAGGGACACGCTAGTGAAGTGGTGCTCAAATATATATTGTGGTGCAGCACGAACATTATGCTGAGGAACTTTTGCTGGCGATTGAACAACAAAGTTTCGGACCTGGACAACAAGTCTAAGAAGTGGAAGCTGCAAACTCTAACAAATAAATGAATAAAACGGCGATGGGTGTAAGTATGAGTGGTCTCTCTTGTCTTTTCCTTCCTAATTTTATTCAGTATATTACACGTGTAGTACTTAGATTTAGGTGCACGTTAAAGAACCCCAGGTGGTCAAAATTTCCGGAGCCCTCCACTACGGCGTCTCTCATAATCATATCTTGGTTTTTGGGACGTTAAACCCCAGACATTATTATATAAGTATGTTACACGTGTAGCAGCAAAAAAAGTCAGCCAAGCGCACAACTTATGCCCTCCGTAATGCCCTCCGGCGCCCTTACGGTGTCTGAATAAACAATGTAAGGACTTCTGTTTAAGCGTTCCCCCGCTTCTGTCGGCCCCATCCCGGCTACGTCACAGAGGCAGCCCCCCGGCCTGGAAAGAATTTCCTCTAGGTGGTGTTGGGTGGCCTCTCCTTCTTTCACTCTCTCAGCAATCATGTGATGGCGTAGGGGAACGAGATTCTGCAGATACGCGATGAACGAACGCGCTCTGTCCTGGTCAGAACACGCTTGCACGCGCTAGCGTGTCCAGGACTGCGTGACTGTGAAAGAGGCTGTGGCCTCTTCTCCTTACACTTTCTCAGCAATCACGTGATGGCGTCTATCTGGGAACGAGATTCTGCAGACGCGCGACGAATCTACGTCTCCTCGCGAGGTGTGGCGATGAAATCCGCGTGGCGTGCTCTAACAAGAGTTCGCCGGGGCGAGTAACAGCAACGGAAGCTATAGTGAATATCGCCTAGCCGCGATAGTCTAGTGGTTATATAAGGTACGCGGCTGCTGACCCGCACGTTGCGAGATCGAATCCCGGAGGCGGCGGCTGCATTTTCGATGCAGGGTGAAAAGGCTGCATTTTCGATGCAGGGTGAAAAGGCTGCAGGTCCGTGTGCTCGGATTTCGGTGCACGTTAAAGAACGCCAGGTGGTCGTAATTTCCGGAGCCCTCGACTAAGACGTCTCTCGTAATGAAATGGTTGTGACTTGCTTGTAATTTTTTCATACAGTCGCAACCATATCGCACAAGTGTCGATGTTTATTAATGGTGACACGATACATGCCATATCTATGACCATAATAGTTAAGCACGTGTTGGGGGCCCCCACCGTACTCATTCATGTAATAAGAGCGTTTTTTGCGTGTACCCTGTATTGCCTATTGAAGGCAGGCTCTCCTGCGGAAACTTCGGAAGAAATGAACGTTTTCGCACGTTCGTATGTCGTTTCTCCCCCCCCCCCCATATAAATAAATAAATAAATAAATATATATATCTATATATATATATATATATATATATATATATATATATATATATATATATATATATATATATATATATGCAAGTTCATTCAATATAGAAAATACCCGGACCTGTCGTGCCTTCCCTGCAATTTCCATATATATATATATATATATATATATATATATATATATATATATATATATATATATAAGGGAAGGAAGTGGGTACTTATGGGTTTGTTTGTTTTTCCGTGTTTTGACACAATGTTAATGAAATATAACAGGCAATAATGCCAAGGAAAGTCTAGAGAGGTTTATTAGCCCAAATTGTAAGGTGAATGTGAAGAGAAAGAAAAGTGGGTGAAAAGATAACTTGCCGGGGGCAGGAACCGAACCTGCGACCTTCGAATAACGCGTTTGATGGTCTACTGCTGAGCTACCACGGCGGCTACTCCCCCGGTCACGTTATTGTGTTTATATGTGAATTTAAACGTGGGAGTGTCAGTCGGCACCACCTGTAGCCATGGCGGTGAGTGTGGCACTTTTTTATGAGCCTGTTTGGAAGCATTACTACATGGCGAGGCAGGCATTCCCAATGCCACATTCAAAACTCAATCGAGCACAGGCCGTCTCGTTGCGCTTACTTCAAACCCATTCGTACCCGTCGTTAGCATACCTAAATGGAATTTATTCTCACAAATTCCCCGATGACGCCTGCGCCGCTTGCGGGCAGACCACTACATTAGCACACATGCTCTGGGAGTGCGGGTCGCTTGGACCAACTTATAGCAAACCCGAGTGGGATGCGATTCTGCACAGCCCAGAACTTCAGGACCAAATCCTGGCCGTCCAGTGTGCCCGCGACAGGCCATCAGGCTAGACCTGCCGACCCCCACGTGGGAGTAGCCGGGTGACGCGTGGCAACCTCAGCGTCTGCACTGGACCATAATAAAGTTGTTCTCACTCACTCACTCACATAGCACGTGAATTTGTTACGAGCTGGCAGCTTACCAATAGTCCCTCGTATACAACCTAACGGCACCAAGTCTGCTGTACGAGACCCTCGTTACTGAATAAAGGAAAGAAGTGTATACTTAAGGGCTCGTTTTTCCATGTTTTGACAATGCTAGTGCGGTCTAATAACTTCCCCTATACATTCCTAGGGAAAAGAAAGGCTGTTCCTAACCACCAAAACTATCGTCCAATGCTCCAAGAGCTCGACTTAGGGCAGACAGTGTGGGATATCTAAATGAAGCATGCTCTCGAAACAAACGGACACAGTTGACGAACACAAACCAAACACTTACGTTTATTGAACTTCTTTTCACATTGACTATATCGTCAGCCGAATCAAATACATCACTAGTACCCAACGTGCTAAAAACATCCTTATACAATACACCAATAGCAATATACATTATTATCAGCCTGACACGCCCACTCAGGGCAAAGTCCTCTCCCATGGTCCGCTCATCAACCCAGTGTTGTGATTTCTGCTGCCACACTACATTCAATCAACCATAACAAACCCAAGGTTACGTGACGGTGGCATTGCCAGCGCTCGACTCACCACGAGGAGCCCTCGGGATGCGGTCCGCGGTGCCGTCTTCACAAACCCCGCCGCGAGAGGCAACCGCCACACGCCAAAGTGGCTCACCGATGTTGTCTGACCGCCCACCTAAATTATCCGCCAGGCGTTACTGCTGGCGCTACCGCGCTAACCATGATGATGATAACCGCTCGTGATCACAACGTTACTTGTCGCTCGACGGCTGTTGACTGTGACTGCGGCCTACTTGCGCCAGGAGGCGCAAACAGCTTTACAGGGGTTGTGGGTACGATTTGGCCTGTGCGTGCCTTATCTATGCTGATCTCACCTGTAGATGCATTTCATGGCTGATATATTTTATTTTTCATCTTTTTTCAGTGATAAGGGTGTTGATGCCATTGGAAACACCTTATCGTATGGGTGTTTTGATAAGTGAAAAACATGCTTTTCCTAGCGTATAAACAGGTTTACTGTATATATCATGAGCTTTTGGATTTGTACAGCCGCTTGTGTTGATCGCGTGTGCTTTGGCGCAGCGTCTGCTGAAGAACCAGGACATCTACCACATCCTGGAGACGTCGCTTGGGTCGACGCAGGACAAGGCGGAGATGGTGCGCTTCGTGTGGCGTCGCGGGAGCGGGCAGCTGCCGGCCGTGAGCCAGGAACAGCGCATGCGCGTCTGGCTCAAACGTGGCTACCATCCACGTTTCGAGGATACCGTCGTGCTGCACCCGGGAGAGATTCGAACCTTCGTGGGAAGAACCGAGAAAGTTAGACCGCTGCCCGAGAGTTAGAGCGAATAAACGCGCATGAGAAAGTGGTGCCGAATTTTACTTGGTCTCCGAGAAAGCAAAAATTAGGAAAAAAGCACCGAAACACAATAAAAAATGCAGAACGAAAAATTCACTGGTGGTTACGATACTGCCTGATGCGAATTCCGAGCGCAGTTTCGTTTTGCGGCAAAGCCCTCCTGTATGTGGTGTGTAGTATGTATGTAGTTAAAGTTATTCAATCATACCACTTCCTAAGTGTGCACGTGCAGCTAGCCTAGTTTTTGGGGAGTTATTTGACTGCCGCGCCACCCGAGAGCAACAACACAAAGCACTAGTAATGCGTTTAATAGGAAGTGACCTAGTCAGCAGGTGGCGCGACAATCCGTTCGCGCCCGACGTCGAGGCAAATAACATGTCCGGATTCCGATGCATGAGCCTATAAGGAGTTTCGCACTCATGTGATTGAAATACTTTGTTATGCGTTCATCTCTAGTTTATGAATTGCTCAATAGATGGTGTTGGGTGTATTTGTTATTTATACCTACAGTATATGCTCCCTACGAATGGTAGCATATACAGTATCTCTAGGCGACGCTAAAGCCCCCTCGATTATTGCGCCATCTTGGTGGTAATGCTGAAAACACGATACTTCCCCTAGGTAATCATTGCCAGTGGTAAGTGGTAGATATAAATAGCTTGCCATTTCGCCGCTAGGGGAGGTGCTTTTTCGTGGTTTAGTGGCTACCGCCTTGCACTCGCAATTTAAAGGTCAGACGTTCGATACCGAGTGCCGAAGTTTTTTTTTTTTTTGAGATTACTTTACTTTTTTTGCGTTTTAATATATTTACATACATATACGGTGAATGTAGGCGACGCCGGTGGCTAAATTCAGCCGAGAATGTCCATATAATTCCTATCGCAACAAAATAAATTTTCGCAATGCTGCAATCTCCCTGGTGTCTTCGAATGCTAATTTTCTTGGAATGGGCCTTTACCCCCATTACGAAAGACTTCATAAATGTATTGGCAAAAAGTGTTTCCTTTTGTTATCTCTTTCTATTAAATCGCTGGTAGAGAGCACTTATATGGTTAAAATACATTGGCGATTGGCCAACGTCGATGCTTAGCTGATTAAAAAAATATTGCCGCGAGAATATGAATACTCTGTACCAGAGATTTCTGCCAATAGTTGACGAAGAGGAAATGCCTTTGGATTTGAATACGCTAAGTGACATTCCCTCATTATGGCGTGCCCGTATGGCAGCATTCTATTACGATCAGGATGCACGGCTTGCACGAATGTATGTATGCCCTCAGGTAACAAATATGTATGATAATGAGCACATTTAGACGCCAAAAAACTTACTTATGTCGCTATCCAGATACTACAAAAAAGCCAGATAACGCAACAAGAACAATGGTTTATTGAGCAGCTTGTATATATATACTAAATGCATGTGACGCTGCCGTGACGTGCCTTGATAACACTGCATCGCGCTGACACTTCATATTTCCCCCTTTAAAAGTCATGGCGTTCAGGTTGTTTTCGTGGCCGACTTGATGTTCGCAGAAGAGGGGGTGTTGGGGCGGGGGGCTGTTTTTGTCACTGTTTTTTTTTTGGACTTTCTTGCACAGTACCATGTGCGTGGTACCTTCGACTAGTTCCTGCTTTTGTTTCTGGCCGGGGTCACTGTCCACCGATTCCTCTCGATGTCCCAGCTGATCTAGATGCAATCGGTGCAGTGCTTGAGCACAATCCACGGTCACTATTCTTGAACCTTGATGGTCTTGCACTACTTGTGGAATCCACTTTCGACTTCTTCCAAAACTGCGCATCTAAACCGGGTCACCTGCATTGAAATTTCTTGCCCTTGCTGTTTGCGAACCATCAGCATGCCTTTCTTTACGCTTGATGCTTTCTATCTTCGTTCTAATCTGGTAATCCAGCAAACGTTCCGCCAGTGACTTCCTATCTTCGGCCGGAGTTCGGCGGTATCAGCACAAAAATTGATCCAACCTTGTTATCAAGTCACATCCCGAATTTTCTTTAATCCTTCCTTGAGTGTGCGCACAGGTTTCTCAGCTAAGCCATTCGATTGTTGATGATAGGGTGCTGTTGTTATTTGCTGTATATTGTTATGTGCCAAGAGCTCGCGAAAAGACGAGCTTACGAACTGTGGTCATTTGTTTGACACGAACGTTTTTGGAAGCCGAACCATGCAAATATTGAACGCTGAGCTCTAAACGTAGTTGCAGACGTGGTAGCTTTCATTAGAACCGCTTCAATTCATTTCTTTTCTGTGTCTACGATGACCAAGACCATGTGGCCGTCCACCGGCCCGGTGAAATCGCCATGGAGATGGCTCCAGCTCTCCCCGGTCACTGGCCAGGATGCAGGTACCTGAGCAAGTGGCATCGCGGTAGACTGTGCACAAACAGGACATAATTTTAGCAGTCACTCAATGTCAGAGTCTAGTCGCGGGTGCCAGAATAGCGCCGTGGCGATACTCTTCATGGAAACTATACCGGGATGAGTTTCATGCAGCAGGCTTAGTGAGCGTCTTCTTGCCGCTACAAATACAACAATGCGATGGCCTCAGTACACCAAATTGTCACTTATGGTCAGTTCCATCATTTTGTTGAAATATGGCCGGCACTGCTCGTGATCTTGGGGTCGGAACCGTGGCCATACCTGTTAAATCCATTCGTTGACCTGTTCAAGAGGAGAGTTCCGATTGGTCATTTGTTTAATCACTCGTGCACACATAGCTGTTTCCTCCATCGATTGGGCAAACAAAACATACTCTCGGTCATCGGAATGGCTTCCCCGTGGCTCTGTAACCGGCAGCGGCAACCGGCTGACGGCATCTGCGTTTGAATGTTCACTGCCCTTACGATACTGCACCGTATAGCTGTAGTTACAGAGAAGCAAGGCCTAACTCTGAATCCGAGCGGCTGCCATCGGTGGTATAGCCTTTCTTAGATTTAACAACCCTGTAAGAGGTTTATGGTCAGTCACCAAGACAAACTCATGACCATACAAATAATCTTTGAACCTTGAAACTCGGAACACAAGTGCTAGGGCCTTTTTTTCCAACTGTGAGCAATTACATTCTACCTTCGTAAGTTTCCTGGAACGGAAACCAACCGGGTAATCAACACCATTGACATGATGAGACAAAACCACTCCGATACCTACTGGGGACGCGTCGCACTCAAGCTTCAACGGCTTATCAGGATAAAAATGAGCCAAAAACTTGGACGCCTCTATTGCATCTTTAACTTTCCGAAAACATTCTTCGTGCTTCTGATTACACTGCCATCTGACCTCTTTTTGGAGAAGCGCGTACAACGGTACCAGTGTGGTCGCTAGGTTATGCAATAATTTGCCGTAATAGCTCACAACACCCAAAAATGCTTTCAGCTCACTAACCGATGTGGACTTACTCGCTGGATTCCGTGCCGACCGGTCGTGCCCTCCCGATCTCCGACGACAGTGCAGCTCTGGCTGACTAGGTTGGTCCTACGCCACCTCCTGACGTCGGTCCCCTACGACGACGACAGCGTATCTCTGGCCGACTGGATTAGCCCTACGCCATCAACGGTCGCCGACAAGAACTCTCGCCAGTGGTGTCCTGGCGAGAGTTCTGCAACCGTGTCCATCTCTCCTGTCTTCTCTTTACTTCTGTCGCTCCCTGTCACTGCGCCTCGCTCTCTCCTCCCTCTCTCTCTATCTCTCTACCTTTTAATCCTATCCTTTTATTCCCTTCTCTACCCCTATCCCTCGTGAGATACTGTTGAGGTGTCCTCCCCCTGAGAGACAGTTACGGGGCTCACTAATGTGAGCCCCGTAACTATCTCTCAGGGGGAGGACACCTCAACAGTACCTCACTAGCGATGAAAGTAGAGAAGGGATTAAAGGATAGGATTAAAAGGTATAGAGATAGAGATAGAGGAAGGAGAGAGTGAGGCGCAGGGACAGCGAACGACAGAAGTAAGGAGAAGACATGAAAGATGGACACGGTTTCAGGATTCCGGGGACGGGCACCAACTGGCGAGAGATCTTGTCGGTGACCGTAGATGGCGTAGGGCTAATCCAGTCAGCCAGAGCTATGCTGTCGTCGTCGTCGGGGAACAGCGTCCGGAGATGGCGTAGGACCAACCCAGTCGGCCAGAGCTGCACTGTCGTCGGAGATCGTGAGGGCACAACCGGTCGGCACGGAATCCAGCGAGCAAGTCAACCGCAGCAGTCGCGAGTACCCGGTTTTGGTCACAATTTCTCAGTACAGTGCATCAATTTTATGGAGAAAACGATATACATTCCTTCTTTCTTTTTGTTTCTGATTTGGTGAGCCTGCTTTTCTTCCACTTCCCTACCAGCAATGGCTGATGACCGCTGATCGGAAACAACTTAGAGTGCTGAATACGCTGTGCACGGAAAGCTTCATCATATTGTACTAGTGTGGTTACAAAGAAGTACTGCTGGGCTGCTCAGAACAATTTTCTATTTAAAAGCCGACAAAAGTGCTGCTGCTCTGCTTGGAAAGCATCAACACAAAACAAATAAATTGGTTTCTCAATAGCTTTGACTTTTATTCGCAACATCCTCATTACTTTTTTTTTTACGTAGACTTGCTGTGACATTTCGGTTGCTGTTCGTTATAAATGCTTCACTGGGACCAGAATATTGCACATACTGCATCACTGATGTTTGTTTGATAACTTGACCTACTAATCCCAATTTTTTGCAGTTTATATTTGCTGCCTACCTGAAAAAAAAAGCCAACTTCTGCCATCTGGAGCAAGATTGAGCTTTGAAATAGTTTCACTGCCACTATATTCACCACTTCAATGTTGCATAGTCTTATTTCTTGTTCTATCAGCTTGCCGATTTGTGGTAGTTGAAAACCAGAGCACATAACCAATTTCATCATTTAAACAGTCAGCTGCATGACTAAGCGACAGGACTGCTCAATAATGAGCATTGAAATAAAATAAAGCATTGGCAACATAAGCTACACGGCAAAAATAACATTCGTAAATAAAAGTGCATTGACTACCTCAGTAATGTTTATAAATATAAAGGTACGTACATGCAAGAAAAAAAAACAAGGACACTAAACAGTGCTTCTGTGCCAATGGTGCTTCGATATTGCTATCAGTAAACAAAATTACCCTTTTCTTCAATTGAAAGTATATATGTTCTAGAATCTGCGAGGATAGAGAAATTTAGTTTTAAAATTGTCTTTCTTCAATTTTTTGTATTGATGAGAATCTCTAAAGACTAATCATGCTACTGCAGTAATAAAAATGCATCATGCAGTCCAAAAAATATTTTCTTCTCACCTGTGCTGGTGCTGTCATCTTCATAATCATGCATAACCAATTAGCTTCCAAACAAATGTTCCTACTGTGTAGTTGGTTAAAAATTGGTGAAAGCGGTTGCCTAAGAGATGGCTTATTGAAGAAGAGGACCTTATGATGTTTTTTTCCCGTTTTCAAGATGAGACATACCCTGTTCATCAAATCAGACGCAGCTGTTTTGTACATAACAAAAGGAAGGCTCGTGTTTGCTTTGAGAACCATGAAGCGTTGCTTCTTGGTTCTCAGACCATGTTTTCGCGGAGTCCCCGAGAAAGCAGTACACATAGCGTAGCTTACGATCTGGGGTCCGATCTTTGGTGACGGCGACCCGGTCGAAATGCTCGAGCCAGTCGTCGGCATTTTCAAAAGCAGCTCCGCGAAATGTCTTCAGCGTCTTGGGCTGTGTTGCGCAAGACCGGACCGATCCCGCCGAAGCCACCACTGTTGCGAAAGACGGCGACGCCGACACGGGCCCGAAGGCGCCACTGCTTTCAACTCCGCTGGGAAGGTCACCAGCCGTTTGGTAGCGTATGTTTCTCAGCCCGCGACTGCTTCTGCGCGGAGCTGATAAGACGAGCGGACGAGACGACGGTGAGTTAAACAAGGTTTATGTACAGCATATATACAGAGGCGTTACAATTTCGGCACTGGGGCCGACAGAGACTCGAAGAGCCGTGCTCTCCTCTCTAATACATAGGTCAACTTTTCGCCTAAGACCGCTGACTCACACACATGTCGGCTCTCCGACATGGGGACTTCTCTCTCGTAGGACCTCCGATCGCGACGCCCCGCAGGGCTTCTTTTATTTACACCGGATCCAACCAAAATGTCCAATCAGAAGCGCCGCTGGTCGTCAGGGCAGATTCCTCCAATGGGGTTGCCGCGTCATGCGTCAGACCACCAGACACGAGGACGCCGGCTCGCTGTCACGTGCGCAGCTGACTCAATGCACGTGGGCCAGAGAGACGCCGCGCGTGTTCACGCCGTTGAGATGTTCGCGTCAGGCGGACTGCGGGCTGGCCTTGACCCAGATTGCCTTTTTCAGAGGCACGGACGTTTGACGAGGACTCGCTGGCATAACAGCACCCCCGCCGCCAGACAATGCACCGGAAAGACGAGCTGCTTCCACGGGGCTCGGATGTCAGGTGCGCTCGTTCGCCAGGTCCCTTCAGATTCGCCTCCAGGGCCATGGGGAGAATACAGCTCCAGACTGTTCCGGGAACACGTCCCATTTTTGACGACGGATCCCAGCTCCACTGGCTTGTCGCCACAACTTGTCGACCAGCTTCACTCGTCTCTTCTGACCATCTTCGGTTTCAGCACTTGTCGATGGTTCTGCAACTTGCCAAGAACGGATCGACAACAGACAACACACGACACAAGCAAGTGCCCTCGGTCACCCGACAGAACACCAGACAGAGTATAGTACAACATATACCTATCTACGTGTCTATCGGAATTTTGTTCCCTCTACATCAAGAGGCACATGTGGGACACAAGACTCTTAAAATGACAACTCAATTTTTTTTCCCGTACAACAACGTAACGAATTAGAATACCACAAAGTTGGCCCCTTGAGATCACTCTGAACGAGAGCGCTCAGGCCAGGTCGTGATGAGGTCAAAATTTTGCCCCGAATCGCCAGCCAGAAACCGAAAGGTTGAGAAGGTACTAGCTAGAACGCACTGCTCAATGCACCTCCATTAGTGTTTAGCTTTCCCCCTTTTTTTTAGCGAACGTCAAAGTTGCGCTGTGGAGCAACGTGCTCCACCTCAGTAACCGGCCACTTTTAGGCGACGATACCTATGCGGCACCAAGAGCGGCTCACACTTTCGACGTTGCACAGGAGAACAACGATACGGCTTGCTACGGATTGACTCCTCACCGCTTAGCTCTATATCGTGTTCGATCACCCTCGTGTTTCCGGGGCGGTCCGAAAACACGTCTTCAAACTCGGAACCAACCTTTCTCAGGTCCTCTTTCTCAGGTCCTCCTTCACTTAAGCTAGGCTCTAGGTTTATCTGCTCCCGGATTACTTTCGATCCCCATTCAATTACCTCACTAGAACTCAAAATTTCTGCTTCCTCTTCCTTTGAAGCATTCAACAACAGATTTACGACCGCTTGATGTTGAACGTATGGTTTCATCAAGTTGTAAATTTTGTCCGGCCGCCTTCCTAATTTCACTTCATAATTTGTATCGCAAGGCTTCGATAATACTTTGGCGGGCCCTTCCCAATCAACCTCAAGCTTGTTTGTTTTGAACGGCTGCAGCAGCATTACCTGATTATCAACTTCAAAAGCGCGCTTCTTCACAGATTTCTTGTAGTGCTCCTTCGACAGCACTTTTGCCGCGTTTTTCTGGCTTTCCACTAGCGCTTCAATTTGGCTTTCCACTAGCGCTTCAATCGAGAGATCCTCACTCTGCTCTCGAATGAGCGTCTCTCGATCAACTCTCGGCAGCTCGCTCCAACTTTCCGCTACAGGCGAGAGCGTTGCAACCCTCTCGCTCTGACTCAATGGCGCCATGTCGTCTCCCCTTTCTACGGAAACCGCGCCGGTCGGTTCGGCGACGGGCCGCTCGCGTGACTGCTCACATGACTCATGCGGAAACTTTCCTTTCTGGGGTTCCGTCGACCCGCCGACAAGGTCACTTGAGAGTTCACCGCATGGAACCAGGTCCAGCTTCCGCGAAAGCTTTCGCGCTTGCGATCGCGTGAGGGCCATGCACGCAAAGTTGGGGAAGAACGATTTGCCCTGCTCTTTGAGGAGCTGCTCCGAGTTGTTGGAGAAAAGATAAGGAAAACGATCGTTCAGCGCGGCAGACACAGCCGTTTCGGTGCGAAGCTTACCGAACGGGCCTTCAATGACAACCGTGGCGATTGGTAAGCGAACACTCTGCTCCTCGGCGACTTGCCTGATCCACGCGCATTCTCCTGTGAAGTCATCCGGAGACACCAATGAAGGATGGACAACGTCCATGGTTGCCGCTGAGTCTCTAAGTGCTCGGCACGTTTTCTCATTCACCCTAATTTCTTGGAGATACGGCTCCAACAACCGAATGTTTTTTTCTGATTCTCGGATCGTTGCGAAAGCAAACTTTTCCTGACAGTTTCTCGCGATGTGCCCTTCCTTTTTGCAGTTGTAGCAGATTAGCGGCTTCCGTTTGTTTTCCGGTTCTAATGCCTGTGTGGTAGAAACCTCACTCGATTTCTCCGCTTCTGTTTGCCCTTCCCCTACACTGTCCTTCGTAAGAGACGGGTCCTTCTTGAAATTACGGTGCGGATCGGGTTTCCGTTGATCAGGTTTCCTTGAAAAGCCCTCTTTGCTTTCATCCTTTTCAACGCGCACTGCCCTGCTATGCAACTTTCGGCGAGTATAATACTCCTCAGCTAACTCAGCTGCCTTGTTTAACTGTACATCCCCAAGTCTGTCCTGCAGCCAAAGTCTGACATTATCCTCGATGCAGCGGTAGAATTGCTCCAATGCAACGCATTCCACCACTCTATCGCGGTCGTCATAAACACCTTCGCCCTTGAGCCATTCAATTAAATCGGCTTTAAGACGAAACGCGAAGTCAACGTGTGACTCATTCCCCTTTTCAGCATACCGGAACCTTTGCCTGAAAGCCTCGGGTGACAACTTATAACGTCTCAAGAGCACTTCCTTAACCTCGTCATAGCTCTCAAACGCTTCCCTAGACAAGCAAGTTAATGCGTCGGACACTTCGCCGGGAAGAAGAGCTAACAGGTTCTGCGCCCAAAGAGACCGCTCCAAAGCGTTTCGCTCACAGACGTGTTCAAACTTGACGAGATACTTCGCCATGTCCTCGCCTACTACGAACGGTGGCAGTTGGTCCCGAATTCTAAAACCGCTGACCTGAACTGTTGGAGAAGCTACGCTAGGCGCCTGCAAACACTGTAGGATTGCCAATTCTAGTCGTTTCATCTCGAGACGCTCCTGTCTCTCGGCCTCCTCGCGACGTTCGCGCCTTTCAGCTTCTTCGCGAGCTTCTACTTCTCGCCTTTCAGCCTCCTTACGGCGTGCTTTAATATCCACCCAGGCCTCATCGACTTCCTCAGCCGACACTCCCTCATCCTTCATGACCTCAAGGATCGCTTGCTTTCGTTTCGCACGGCCCAAAGTAATGCCGAGTTCCTCACAAATTTCGATGAGTTCCTTCACTTTAAGGTTCTCCATCGTTCACACTAGCCTCTTGCTGTTTGCCCCTGTTAACAATTTACTTGCCGTACCCACTATAAGTCAACTAGCAAGACGCACAAGCAATTTTTCACTCTCCCGTGTTTACCCCCTCCGCATTAACTTTGGTTTCAAAGCACTTCGACTTTACTTGAAACGATCAAAGCCCACTCTAATGCTTCACACAGCCCTTCTCTAAACTACTACAACCTGAGCTAGAGTAGTCTGGTGAACTGAGGGGAAAACATCGGGCACTCACCGCATCGATGTCGCTGACGCCGGCCGATCCCGCAGCTGCCAACCACTGTTGCGCAAGACCGGACCGATCCCGCCGAAGCCACCACTGTTGCGAAAGACGGCGACGCCGACACGGGCCCGAAGGCGCCACTGCTTTCAACTCCGCCGGGAAGGTCACCAGCCGTTTGGTAGCGTATGTTTCTCAGCCCGCGACTGCTTCTGCGCGGAGCTGATAAGACGAGCGGACGAGACGACGGTGAGTTAAACAAGGTTTATGTACAGCATATATACAGAGGCGTTACAATTTCGGCACTGGGGCCGACAGAGACTCGAAGAGCCGTGCTCTCCTCTCTAATACATAGGTCAACTTTTCGCCTAAGACCGCTGACTCACACACATGTCGGCTCTCCGACATGGGGACTTCTCTCTCGTAGGACCTCCGATCGCGACGCCCCGCAGGGCTTCTTTTATTTACACCGGGTCCAACCAAAATGTCCAATCAGAAGCGCCGCTGGTCGTCAGGGCAGATTCCTCCAATGGGGTTGCCGCGCCATGCGTCAGACCACCAGACACGAGGACGCCGGCTCGCTGTCACGTGCGCAGCTGACTCAATGCACGTGGGCCAGAGAGACGCCGCGCGTGTTCACGCCGTTGAGATGTTCGCGTCAGGCGGACTGCGGGCTGGCCTTGACCCAGATTGCCTTTTTCAGAGGCACGGACGTTTGACGAGGACTCGCTGGCATAACAGCTGGTTGAAAACCAGGTGCGCTGTGCTGACGCGGTGACGTTAGGCGGTGTTTGGTTCACAGTCCTCTGACGTTCAGGCGGCAAACCGTGCTGTGGCTTGAGTCCCTGCAGACGACGGGTAGAACGTACGTGCACAGGGGTAAGCTCGGCTGAGATACTCGATAGACTTGCGCCAGGGGTGCTCTCTAGAGATCGTATCACCTACTATGCCCCACACCTCCACCAAAAAAATATTAGAAGGACACAGGAACGCAGGCACAAAACAGGGTGTTTACTTTCGTAAGCAAAGGCCAAAAGCACGAACACCAAAGCACGCGCCCACAGGACTAATTCGGTTTCCTCCTCAGAGGCTGACCACTATACTTGCCAGCCTACCTTGTGTCAATATTAATCTCCTGAAGTGAAGCTTCCCCTGGTGCGTTGGCTTTTTCGCAATGCACGTAAAAAAAGAAAAGCAGGCGAAAAAGTTGAGGCTCTTTAGACCCCTCATAAATAAGGCTCAACTTCTGCTTGACGTCACACCTTGAAGCGGTGGACCTAATACTGCATAGTTAGTTTCGCATATGTCGAAAACAGCTGAAAAAATTGATGAAGTCAGACAAAGGTTGAGCCTTATCAGGAGTGGTAAGGGCCTAAACTTTTTCGACTGCTTTTTTGACATGCATTGCGAGAAAGGAAGCGCATCAGGGGAAGCTTCATCTCTGTAGGCTTTAATTTAAATGCACAGTATATCCTTCGTTGCAAGTTGGGACATCAGATAAAAGTTGAGCCTTATCAGGGGTGATAAGAGCCCCGACGTTTTTGACAGCTTTTTGACATGCATTGCGGGAAAGCCAAATCATGAGGTGAAGCTTCTGCTCGGGAAACTCCTACGCGCACAGGAGGTCCGTCTTTGCACGGTGTTACGTCACACTGAAGTTGAGCCGCTATCCCAGAATTTCTCAGAATGAATTTCACGCTTATTAATCACCTCCAGCCTGCTGTTTGTAACCTTGGGACATCTCCTGCTTATTTTCCTGCACTGTATTACCCGTTTTCTTACTCGACTAATAAGATTAATTGATGACTTGATTTACTTACACTACTCGGAAAGGAGACTGTGAGCGGAGCTTCTACATACGTCGATGGCATAGAAGCTACCTCGATGATTAAAGGTGCCTGTCCATCCATTCATCCCTCTTCCTCGTAGTACGCATCCCACTGAAGAATCATATATAGAGAAAACAAATAAAACTTGTAAGCTCTGTTTAGTTTCGTAACCACTGGCTCACTCTCCAAAGGCGATAGCCTTAGGCTAAAGGCCCAGGCATGCAGAGGATCACTGAACCTCGTGAATGCGCCATTAAGAAATTCACGAATCAAGTAAAAAAAATTGCAATGCAGCACTGAGTTTCGACGGTAGTTATAGCGCGAGAACAAAACGACGACACAGAGACAAGAAGGACACGAAGGACATTCTTGTCTTTCGTGTCTCTGCGTCGTTGTTTTGTTCTCTCACTATAACTACCGTCATGCCATACCAATTAGCCCAAGCTACCACACTGAGTTTTGAACCAAGGACCCCACGCTCCAAAGGCGAATGTCTTAACCACTGGGCAAAAAACACAGGTTTACGGGATGTGTGTATCTTTCAACCTTATTAATGCGCTAAAGATAAATAGACGTATGAAATAAAGGAAAACTTCGAGGCTGTGCTGATTTTCGAACACACGGTGCCACACTCCAATGGTCTCATTCACTGGGCTTAAAAAGCACACTTGCAGAAGTTGGGCCGACCTTCTTTTAGTGAATATATTTTACCGTGTGAGCCATTTTTTCTGCCATGGATTTCTGGTTCTGTAGTGTAGCCCAATGACCGAAATTCTAGCTTGATTAACCTCCCTGCCCCTCTCCTTCGTTTATCTCTCTCTCTCTCCCGCACTAAGAAAAGAATAAGAGTACATAGACAAAATTGTTCTAGTTGAAGAAAAATCTGTCTTTGTTCGGGAAACAGGACGAACTTTCCTTGAACTAGAAGATCTTTGTTCCGAGAAATCCTTGCGGATTTCTTCGTTACTTCATGCTATGAGTGTCTGACTGTCAAATTGATTTCTCCCTTTCATAAGCCTTCTATACCTTGAGGGGTTCCGCAGAACTCACTCGCTGTAACAAGGCTCACCGATAACCGCACCGATTAAAATAGTAGCAACCTTGGGTAGCTTCATATAGCGCACTGTTTCACGTGAAAATTTTGCAGTTCAATTTCAAATGCCCAAGGCATCGCTGAATAGAATGCTTCAAATTGGGGTCGTGTGTTACCTGTGTGATGTGTACCTGCAAAGTTAGGCTCATTAGAAACATCTTCTTTTTCTATCACAAAATTGCTCGTTGCGGAGCTCGCGCGAACAAACCATCCTCCAATGGGGTACAAGAATAACGACAACAGCAACAAACATGTCATAATCCTTCAACTTCAACTGCATTTTGAACAGGAGAAGGTGAATGACTTTAATACAGTAGGCATAGGACAGCCAATAACATCGTGATCTCATGTAATGACCTAGATCGTGACACAAATATTTGCATATTCGGTTCTTCATTCGACGAGCACACTTGCCATGGGTTTTCCTCAAATACACCACGAAATATCATTGCACTTTTTGTTTTATTATAAAACCGTCGCAATGTACTTTTTAGGCGAACACAGAATTATCACTCAGTTTAGTTGGCTGCATATCTCCATTAGCTTTCCTAATTTATGACACGAACAAAGCCTTCACGAATATCGTTAACATCATCTTGATTAAAACACAGCGTGATTAGAGCACACCGTTCAAAGTTACACAACGTGACTCGGACTGTTGCTCGGTTTTAACTTATTTACATTTGCCACAAGTAGAGTGGTGTTTTGGTTCACATCATGTCGCCAACACTGCTGCGACGACTGGACTTATATAATGTGACATGATGGATCCACACAATCATACCTCTATTCTTTCTAACTGCGTATCAGTCAAAGCCCGCTTCAGATCACGTGCCTTCGAGGGCTCATAGTATGGGTGTCGGCTGGCGCTTTGCAAAAAAGACAACGCAGAAACGAGGTAAATCTGACACTTGTATTGCCTGCTTTACGAGTACTCTACAAAAAGCTTCTAACGTGCTGCAATAAGATTGCAAGTGATTTCTACCACTGTCAGCGGAGTGCTTCGTCACAGTGCTCCTTAGTTAATCTTTTACTGAGGCCTGCGATTTTAAATGTGTGCGTTTATGAATCCAGAAAATGCACAGCACAACTGCATAGTGTTTATCTTAACGATTCTTGCGAAGCGGCGGTATGACATGGTACCACCTCAATCTATGGACAGGGAAATAGTGGAGCGCAACAGACATTGCTGAGTAGAAGCAGAACTCGCTTTTAAAACACAGGAAGCCTAAATAATAAAACCAGCACTCTACGACGAGCACGCTACGCGGTTTACCGTGAACCACGCTGGAAGAGATGGAAGTCAGTTCTTTGAAACGTTTCGTGCTGGGCTCAATCTTCACCGAAGCGTGACTTAGAGCTCTGTGCGGTAACGTACACGCACTTTGGAGTGAATACAGACTAGATGCAATGTCTTCGCATGAGTGTCCATAGATGCTGTATTATTCTCTGTTAGACGCGAGGAACGGTTAGCGAGACGTCCGCGTAAACAGGAGTGCGAATGGGTATTTCAAGGCAGGGACCATGGCATGCCACTGAAGTGCGCCGGTCCACCAAGTCCAGCTTCAGCTTCCAGCAAGCTCATGACGACTGCCATGGCCGCCTCGTTGTTTTCTTCACTGTTGCCCTGGCTTCCAGCAGTCAGGATGTCCCGATTCAGCTGTTCACCAGGTCCAGATCTATAATCAAGAAACAAGACGTAAAACTACAGGCGAGATCTCTTACAGAGGTAAAAATACGCGAGTGGGTCACAGTCTTATTTGAGCGAGTAATTGTTGATGCACTTCTTTCACGTATTTGCTATTGCATATTTCTTGTGCTGTTACCATTGTTCGTGACCCTCTAACAAACTTGGGTTCCAGGATATAAGTAAAGTGTCGTTCAAGACAATAAGAATTGTAAGAAAACTGTCACCTCTGCATTAGAAGCGAAGGAAGTAGCCACCGTGAGAGCTATATAGACAATGATGGTATTACACGTCGTGTAAAGAGTCTTTGTTCGACATGATTTTTTTTTCAGCCAATACTACTAATTAAAATACTTCTTGGGGTTTAACGTCCCAAAACCACCATATGATTATAAGAGTCATCGTATAGTGATGGGGTCCAGAAATTTCGACGACCTGGGGCTATTTAAGTGAACCTAAATCTAAGCACACGGGCCTCAGGCATTTTCACCTCTATCGAAAATGCGGCCGCCCCAGCCGGGATTTGATCCCGCGACCTGCGGGTCAGTAGCCGAGTGCCTTAGCCATTACACCACCGTGGTGGGTTTGTTTAGCCATTACCACACCTCTGCTCAAGGCTTAATTATTCTCGGCATGTGATCATGCACTCAACGATGGCGAAACTCTAGTCATCACAGACTGCGCGTACTAATTTCAGTCGCTTTCCAATATTCGTAACTGATCACAACACCGCATCACAAGCCGGCTTCATTATGACATAGGGCGAAAAGCAGTTATATGCTAACATCGAACGTATGGTGCTGTCTTAAAATGTACTGTCCGAGAAATTATGAGTACTTGTTGTCTTTAACATACTGGCCTCCAAAATTAAAAACATAATTTGGGTAGCCCAGACCGAATGTTGAGAGCACTTCGAATGAATATTCACTCAACAGTGTGCGCTCTTTTCTTCCCTACCCAAAACAAAAATATTGTGCTTGACCATGCACTGCAGGCGATTTAATAGCTTCATACATTCGTTTTAGATTTCAGCAGAATAAAATGTCACTGCGCCCTTCTAAGCAGCCGTTACGTATTTTCGACTGCAATTAGCGAGCGGATATCATGAAATAAAGGAGTGTTTACTGAATAATACAAATGTGATCGTACTCCCCACCTGCTTTATAGCGTATTATTCTAAGCAGTAAACTTTCGTGATCTGTTTAAACTCTAGGACACATCTTTTCACAAAATTGCAAGTTACCTTGCCCCAACTATTTCAGAAACTACATCCTGGATTGCTTTTGAAAGTTGTGACAATTAAGTGTCACCACGCTCAGCATTTAAAGGCGTTTGAGGCAGTTAAAGCGTTCTTCAAGAAGCATTTTGTCCGCTTCTAGATAAACTAGATTCTATAAACGTTCGTTCCCGTTAAATAAAGGTGTTCCAATTTATACTTCCAACACTCAGTATTGGAATATACAACTCTATAAACTATTTACAAAAATAATAGTTTGTAAAATTAAGGCGTCATTATAGTTAAATCAACCATAGGACCAAGCAGAATTTCGTACAGGCTACTCCACGATAGGCCACATTCATACTATGAATCAGGTAATGGAGAAATGCGCGGAATACAACCCAGCCATATATACATAGCTTTCATAGATTACGACAAGGCATTTGACTTAATAGAGACATCAGCAGCAATGCACGCACCAGGACATCGAAGAACATAACATAAACATACTGGAAGAAATCTGCAGTGGATCCACCGCTGCCATGGCTCTCCATAAAAAAAGTGACAGAATCATAATAAAAACGTCAGGCCTGCGCGGAAGGCGCAGCACAGTCACAGCGAAAGCTAGAAGAACGCCCTTTCAGAGCTTTTTTTATAAACACTCATAGGGTAACTGCTGCAAGCACACTTGCTTAATACCCACTGCAGCACAAATATTAAGAAATTTTGGGAAGTATATAGGCCGGCATTATCTATACTATTTTTCGTCATTCATCTGAGAAACGTGGTATCCGCTAAACTATTGTGAGGAATTTTGTGACAACTGTTCATGCAGTGGCTGACGACGATGAGGAATGATGCGTGAAGTGGGTATGCGGCTCAGTTATTAGGTGATTAAGAACAAGCGTTTGTAGTGGATGGGAGCAATTGACGACCAATTCGTTACACTATTCGCATTGTGCGGCGACTGGCTGTTCTTTCTCTGTTTTAAAACGCGTTATGAGTCGTATTAACGCGATTGCTTTCCCGACATCAAGCCTGCCTAAGGCAAGTTTGCCAACAAGTCGCAAACACCGGCGTGGCTCAGTGGTAAAATACTGGGGTGGCACCGAGCAGACGCGGGCTCGAGCCCCGCTGTGTCATTGGTACAAAGTTTTCTTTTCTAATTTCGTGCGATGTGTTTACGGACACCGGCGGCGGCGGCGGACAACTACGGCGCTTCGCGTGACCCGAGTTGAGATCTCAAAACAACTTTCGCTGTAAAAGAAGGGTGTAAGGTAGGAAGACACGATCTCTTCGGAGGTCTTCACTGCATGTCTACTGGCCCGATACAATTGTTTATTCTTTACAGGAGTTTTTCAGGACCCCAGATTGGGATGAGCTAGGGGTAGAGTTAATAGAAAATATCTTAATAGAGTAACCGGCGATTCGTTGATGACATTGCCTTGGGGACGAATTGCAGCTCATGATTGCTGAACTTGACACGCGAGTAGGTCTGAAAATTAATATGCGCTAAACTAATGTGCAACAGTCTCGGCAGAGAACAGCACTTCGTGATAGGTGGAGAGACACTGGAAGTTGTAAAGAAATATGTCTACTGAGAACAGGTAGTAACCGCGGAGCCAAACCACGAGAGTGAAATAACTAGAAGATTAAGAATGGAATGGATCACATTCGGCAAGCATTCTCGAAGCATGAATGATAATACGCCTTTAACCCTCAAGAGAAATGTATATAACAGCCAGTATTTATACCTACGGAGCAGAAAAGTGGAGGCTTACAGAGAGGGTTCAGCGTAAATTGAGGACTACGCAGCGAGCAATGGAAAGGAAACTGATAGATGTAACCTTATGAGACAAGAAGAGAGCAGAGTGGGTCAGGGAACAAACCAGGGTTAAGGATATCATAGTTGAAACCGAGAAGAAGAAATGGACATGGACCGGGCACGTTGAACGTAGGCAGAACAGTTGGTCATTAGGGTAACTCAATAGATTCTCAGAGAAGGCTAACGCACGAAGGGGAGACAGAAAGTTAGGTGGGCCGATGACAATAAAGGGGCCCTGAAACACTTTTTCAACTAACTGTGAAATTAATGCACTGGAAGAGTTTTTTGCCTCACGAATTCAACGCCGCAAAAAATTTTGAGAATCCGTCATGTGCAAGTGAAATTACGATATTTGCCGCATGCTGCAGTTGCATTCTCTCTTCTCTCGTCCCGAGGAAAACACTGAATTGCAAGCAGGGAGAGATAGCGTCGGCAAAGAAGAATAAGTCATGCGTGGCTCGTGGCCTTGAGTACTTTTTTCATGCGCGGCTTTTTTAGTGTGCGTACGAGTGGACATGTAGCGGCCTCCCACGGCGATTTCTGTAACGACCGAGCGCGACATGTTCAAATCAGCCAATGGCTGACAGATGTTTTTTTACTAGTGATTTTTTAGCGTCTTTCGTCGTTTGACGAACAAAAAGGATACAATTTTCAGCTGAGTTTGATAATTTATTGTGCATTCGGGGCCGCATGCTGCCCTATAATATTTTGCTCACGTGTTCTTGGGAGCCTATTCTACCGATCGGCGAAATTTTCTGACCATGCTCAAAAAGTGTTGCAGGGCCCCTTTAAAATGTTCACAGGTATAACGTGGCAACGGAAAGGACAAGGCCGGATTGATTGGCGGATCATGGGAGAGGGCGTTTCCCTGCAGTGGGCGTAGTCATTCTGATGATGATGACACAGAATTCGTGAGTAATTTTTGAAGCCTTCTGTTTTCCCAGAGGTTCAAACAATATTCTTTGCGTTGCAGTTGAAAAGTGGTTGAAATAGTGGTATACTGTGTATACCTCAACAACACGAAAGCGTCAAAGACATTACACTATTTCCACGGAGTCAGTGGTAATGAGTCGGTTGGTCGATCGGTCCGTCCATCCGTCCGTCTGTCCGTCTGACCCCCACATTAATAATCAACTATAAGAATACCCTACCGCCATCTAGTGTTATACATAATTTTACTTCTAGACACAGACCCCATGTAGTGAGCAATTAATAAAGTATAGCTGCCTACGTACTATGTACTATTGATGGAGGAGGCAACGACGTACATCCTAAGTGAATCTACCACCAAGTTGATGTTCATGATGAAAGAGTTTGTGCCCTTACCCGTTCACCCATTTAACCTACTTTCTATTGTGTCAATGGTGAGTTATATGCATTTGTTATTATGTTTATCAGATTTCCGCTGTTGCTCTACGTGAAAATGTTAGTTTCTGTGATGTAAAAATGTGAAAATGAAAATAGAACCCTGAACACAGATCTTTCGCGCATAATAATGCTCTGTACATAAACAAAATAACTTTTTCAAAACAAAGTCACGAATGTGGGCCGTCCTCGAAGGGATCAGGACAGGCTATTGCTCTTCCTTAGGCGAGTGCGTGTTGTGCTCGAAAGCGTGCACAATTTCTTATGAACACAACGTAATTCCGAAAATGACGACATGTTGCTCTAAATAGTTCATCTGCTGCTTTAAAAAGGCAGAAACACGCTTTGATGACAAGTGAAATGAAAGCACATGGCGTAACTTGAAGCCCCGTATGTGCTAATTTGAAAAGCTACCATGCGTATTTAGCACATGCTAGACTAAACATGCAGGAAAAGTTGGCAAATGATTTAAATTTACGCTTGTAAATTTCGCCCAGGTGTGCGTGCGTGCCTCTCACATTTACAACTATGTTTACCGCTTGGTACGGTGATAGTTACCCACGCTTGTGTGTGTCTGTTTAAATTCTTTGCGTTACAGTATTCACGTTGATCATTGAAGCAAACAATTTAGACACACACAAGCGTGGGTGATTATAACCATACCATACGGCAAACTTGGTCGTAAATGTGAGAGGCATGCACACGTGCACATGTGCGCGAATGCTGTTAACGGTCTTCAAAAGCGCAAGTACACACAGTTGGACTGTTTGCCATGAAGGACAGAAAACGGCATAAACAACCACACCGAGCAGTATCGTAACGGTAGTCTTGTTTGTTTTCTCCCAACTTGACTGCATTTTCTTTTCTGTCTCACGCAGGCTCTACGTGCCTTTGAGCCCGTTTCTCCTGCAGATATATGGCCTCCAACGCAGCTAAGCGACGCATAGATACGACCAGGAACTCGGAAGACTAGAACTTCACGACATTTTCGTGGATTTGGAAGTTACCATGGGTGCATCCCATGGACGCTTCCGGACTGAAGGGTTTTCCATTCATTGTGCTCGATGTTCTGCTAGACATCGCCATCAACTGGGGAGTGAGCCTATATGGTTCGACATCACGGTCTCGTCGTCCTGCACACGTATTGGGGACACTATCATCATCGTCGGCACAGCCAGGAGACGTTTATGTGCTACGCAAACAGAAGATAGCGGAGTTCAACGACATCTGTGATTTCTCACAACGACGCCGCTAGCAGGATGACTGTGCGTTCCTCAGCGCCGGACCAGTCACTGGACACCGTGACGCTCAAAGAACTGTGTCGAGATGAAATGGCCCTCAGGAAGGAAGGAGGAAGGAAGCAACAAATAGGAGAAGGCAGGGAGGTTAACCAGGAAGACATCCGGTCGGCTATCCTACACTGGGGGATTAGGGAAGGGGACAAGAAAGATGAGAAAGAGGGAAGAGAAGGAAAAGAAAAAGGAGAGACAGTAATTTCACTGCAGCGTGTAGAAGTTCACCACAAGTCAGAAGCACACAAACCGCAGGCACTGCGCCATGTTCCCGACCGGGTTGCAGAAATTAGGTGGCTTTTCTCATCTTCTAACCACTATCACCACCACCACCACCACCACACAAACCCATCTTTCTCAAGAAACACAGCAGGGCTTTCACTGCCTTGAGGGCTGTCGAGGAATGTAGACGATGCTGTAATATCACCTGCACAGAAAGACGCCGATCATCCAGTCGCCGCATTGCGTTGGCAAGTACTTGTCTGTCTGAGACCAATCGAGGACAGTGGCACAGCAGGTGTTCGATATTTTCATCGGTGCCGCTAACATCGCATGCCGCACTGTCAGTCATTCCGATTAACGTGCTATAAGCTTTCGTGAAAAGGGACGACGACGACGAAGTGATTCTCTCACAGAACGCGCCTGAACGCGCCTGAACGCTCGAACACGCAAGTAGCTGGTCGTGCTTGCTCTAGGGTTTTGGCCTAAGTTTGTGTAGTGGCTGTGGTTTCTTTTCTTTATTAGGTGTTCCTGTAGTGCTTTTACAGCTAAGTAAGCGCTTTTAGCGCTAGAAAGTTCACTTAGATGCAGTTTTCTTCACCTGGACCAGGGGCTTGCCTCTGGTCTGCTTCACTTCCGCCACAGGAAATACCAGTGGATCAGTTTCTACGCAACGGCATTCCCGCAGTTCCTGTGGCCCTCGTCCCTAGCAATGATGGCTTCATTCGGATGAAGAATCCGAAAGTGATCCAGGCGGAGCTTAGAGCTGCGACGTCTCACTTTCACAGCATCACAGAGGTCCGCCAGTTCGGCAGAGGTGGTATTCTATGTTTTTCATCTGATCAGCTCTGTGTCCAAGACCTATTGAAGTGCTCGAGTTTCGCGACCAATCCGGTGAGCGCCTTTATTCCCCCGCATCTTGCATGTGTGAAAGGTATTGTTCGTGGTGTCGATGTTAACTTGACCCCGTCTGAGGTATTAGAGATGTTTGCCGTGACTGGTGCTATTTCCGTTTATAGGTGTGCACGACTAGTAGAGAAGCAGAAGACGCCGACTGAGTCGGTAATTGTAACCTTTGCTGGAGCGAATCTCCCAAGCGAAATCAAGGCATGGCCACTAATATACAGAATGGAACCGCTATCACCGCGACCACTCCAGTGTACGAAGTGCTGGCGATACGGTCACACTATTAAAGGATGCAGGTCAGAACTCAGATGCCGAGTGTGTGGTGACAACCACGAAACAAATTACTGCAAAGCTAAAGAAGAGAAATGTTGTCTCTGCAACGAACAACACTGTGCAGATAATCCTGATTGTTCAGCAAAGGCTCGAGAAATGCAAATTCTTGAAATTATAGGGCGTAGGCGCTGTTCTAGACGAGAAGCCCTAGCGGAAATACAGGCTAGAACTCAGGGGTATGCCAGTGTTGCAGCACGACATCTCTCGGAAATAAATGGCTCGGTTTCCCTGAATATAGCGGAGGCCATAGAAAAGGCTCTAGAAAAAGCCATGGAACGACTGACTTCTAACCTTTGCGATTCTCTATCTCAAATTTTGGCTAACCAGATGACTCGCATATTTGGTACAACGGGAGAGTCAGGCCTAGTATCCCAACATGTTGAGAGTTCACGACCAATAGCTGACGGTGAATCTGAAACTGCGCCATCGTATTATCCGCCCGCAGGAGCCTCTGCAATAGGCGTCCACAGCCAAAATGAGGAATTTGAAACCGCACCATCGTATTCTCCGTCTACAGCACCCTCTGCAGTAGATATATAGAGTGTAAGTGAGGACAAAGCTGCATATACAATAGATTCCGATGTCATGGATTTGGACCCTAGGTCCCTGAAGAGATCTAGATCCCCTGTGTCAAGGAAAACTAACTCACCGAAACAAACAAAGAACAAAAAGTATCTGAAAGAAAAGGAGAGCCTCTCAAAGAGGGATTTCTTGAAAGAAAGCATTCTAGAGAAAGCTATAGCGGAAGCAGCTCTTTCGAAACCACAGGGTCGCTTAAGATTCTCCATTGGAATTGCCGATCAATCCATTCTGCATCTACGGATTTGGTATACTTGACTTCTAAATTCGCTCCTGATATTATAGCATTACAAGAGACATGGCTATCTGTACATAATTTGTTCCATTTAAATAACTTCCAATCTTTTCGATTAGACCGTCCATCGAGAGGTGGGGGTCTAGCTCTCTTTATTAATAATAGAATTAGTATGAAAGTCAAATGCTCATACAAACATATGTCGCCAGAATGCGAAATTTTGGCAGTAGACATTACACTGCCCAACTGCACTCCTTTCACTTTAGTTAATAGGTATTTTCCGGATGGAGTTCAAGACACACGAAGTTTGGATCTAGCTACAAAATCGTGGTGCAAAGACAAAGTTTTAGTTGGAGACTTTAATTCCCACCACACGAGTTGGGGTTTTAGAACTGATCTTAGTGGGAAACGCTTGTGGGAGTGGACAATGGCTAATGACCTGACGTGCCTCAACGTCAGAACCCCCACATTTATTCGTAATCACTCCAGGTCGGCCTTAGATTTAAGTTTTGTCAGTTCAGCCATTACTACTTCTTCTTGGAAAGCGCTGGACTATGGCACCAACAGTGACCACTTACCGATAAGTTTTGAAATTTCTTGTCCGATAATTCCATCTTGTTCAAATGTAAGAGTATTTGTAAATTACACTAAATTTAGGAATGACCTGAAGTCAGCACTGGCTTTTCACTCGGAAGAGAGCGATGATAAAAAAGCACTGAAAATAAACGCAGTCATTAAAAGATCCTACAAAAGAGCCGAATTTACTGTTGAATCCACAAAAAGAGTATATAGCCGTTGGTGGAATGATGAATGTACAAGAGAGCACCGACGACGTCAGGCAGCTTGGAAGCAGCTCTTACATAATCAATCCCCCCAAAACTGGGCCGATTATAAATTCATTGCTGCGGGCTTTAAAAGAACGGTAGCTCAAGCTAAACAAGATTATGACAGAAGACATTATGAATACCTGTCGAAGCCTAAACATATGAAAGCACTGTTCCGATATATGAGAGCTCGGAAAATCTTGCCATCACCAGTTAATGTAGCTTGTGATAATCTGTCGGCACAAGAAATGACCACTACCTTAGAGGCAATCGGTAAAGGTCTGGAAAGCAGATTCACTTCAGTAGTGCCAAACAACTGGCACAAGTCTACGACAAAGTCTGACTTTGAAGAAGTGACACAGACTGAAGTATCCAACGTGATTAAACATTTACCCTGTGCATCTCCTGGCCCAGATGGAATCACAGTACCCATGATTAAAATTCTGTTCAATTTATCGCCTCGAGACGTCGCCAATGTTATTAACTACTCCTTAAAAAACTCATGGGTGCCGCAGGATTGGAGGATAGCAAAGGTGATTCCTATACTAAAAAATCCGGGTGGAGGATTAACAGTCGATAATATCAGACCAATCTCTCTAACATCTAACATGGTCAAACTAGTAGAGAGGGTCCTACATAGCCGAGTAAGTATCTGGATGGCAGACAATTTAGTAATAAAACCGAACCAAATCGGCTTTCGTAGTGATTTCTCAATTTGGTGTGCCCATGCTGATTTAGAGAGCCGAATACAGCTCGCGCGTAAAAGAAGGCAATACGCTGCTTTAGTAACGCTTGACATAGCCAAGGCGTATAACAGTGTGGAGCACTTCATATTGTTAAATATGCTAGAGAGATTGAACTTCCCACAATATTTTATTGAGTGGGTGGCAGAATTCTTAAAATCAAGAGAATTCTACTGCGTCAAGGATGGATGTTCCTCATCTAGATTTAAACAAACGTGCGGAGTTCCCCAAGGAGCAGTCTTATCTCCAATATTATTTAATGCTTTAATGAGCACAATTCCAACAGATCAAGAAGTTACTGTCTACATTTATGCTGATGACATCGCACTCTTTGCTGCTGACTGTGGTATTTACTCACTACAACTTAAATTACAAAGATATATTAACATGTTAGAAATTTGGTTGCAGTCGATTTCGTTATCGTTAAATGTCAACAAAAGCGCGCTCATGGCGTTTCCGCTTGCAGAACCAATTTCAATTTCAATTCTATATAAACAGGAACCCATCCAGCAAGTAGACTCTATAAAATATTTGGGAATCATTTATAAGGACAAACTTAACTGGAGTCCACACATAAAGTATATAACTACCAAAGCACAGCGGGCTTCAGGCTTACTACACAAGCTAAGTAACCGGAAATATGGGTTACGGAGGCACACCTTGATAACGTTGTACAAGACTTATATGCGCCCCATCATGGAATTCGGCTGCATATTATTCTCGAGTGGCCCTGCTTATAAAACGAAACCTCTAGTTGTCTTGGAGCGAGAAGCACTGCGAATGTGTCTGGGACTCCCTAGATTTGTGGCTATCAACGTACTGTACCAGGAAGCGCGCCTGCCTACACTACTTTGTCGATTTCGAATTTTGACCGTACAAGCATTTTTAAAATTTTATAGCTTACCGGCAAGAAGATCTCAATATGCTTTTATCGCAAACCCAGACGCCTTCTTTCTTGCTCATTGGCCACGGTTTCACACACCTCAGATAATGTTTGTACAAAAAAATCTACAAAGTATAAATGTGAACATTAGAAATGTAATTGAGACTAATGACTCGAATTGTCATGTTATCATTGAGTATGATGATATATTCCCCCAAAACGCCAAATTACAATCCCTCAAATTTTTAAATAACATATTATTAGATTACTTGGAGCATGCAGAAACTAAAAATATAATAGCCACAGATGCTTCCGTAAATAATCAAAAGGCAGGTGTAGGCATTGCCTCTGATTCGCTTGACTGGTCCTTTTCAGTGAGACTGCCTGATTTTACTCCAGTTTTTGAAGCGGAGCTCTTGGCGATTATTTTAGCTCTTCGAAAACTTCCATCAAATCAAAACAACGCAGTAATAATGACGGATTCTCTTTCAGTTTGTGCAGCTCTGACAGCTTCAGAGAACTCTCGAATTCTAAGCACATTCAAAACATTAGTACCCCCGCAGTTGAGACTCCCGAGATTACTATGGGTTCCGGGACACTGTGGATTAGGATTAAATGAATTGGCCGATTCCTTAGCACGAGCCGCACTTGATGGGCCAGTTTTGTCCATACTGCCAGATGTTGAATATATCACGGCAATAAGATATCGAAAATCAGCAATCTCCACTGATACGATAGAAAAAGTAACTACATGGACAGACTATAACCACCTCATGTTTCCATGGCAACCCAACTGGAGTCAGTCCAGAAAGCTCGAAGTCTTAATTACTAAATTTCGATGTCGTGTCCCCCCCCCCCCCCCTAAACCTGTATCTACACAGAGCTGGTCAGACAACGTCACCCCTCTGCGCATTCTGCGGAGAAATGGAATCACTAGATCATTACTTTTTGTATTGTCGCCGCTACGAGATACTTAGAAAAAGGTTACTAATTATGCCTTTCGGAAAATAGGCCTTAGATTGACGGCGGAAACGGCGCTAAGCTTTGGCGCCTCAGCTTTGGGACATTGCCACAGGGATGCTTTCAATGCCGTTTGCGATTATATTCAGGCAACCAAGCGTATCCCTTTGTGATCTTCAATCAAAAAAATTATTTATTACTCTCCAGGGCAGAGTGAAGTAAACGCAGCTGAGTGGTAATCATAACACCTCAAATCTCAAAATTGCTCAACTTGATTTTTTTTCGTTTGCTCTTTTTATGTTGTTTTTATTTTTACATTAGTCTTATTATAATATCAATTCATTACACATAGTTAAAATGATCACAGAAAAACTGCACTACACTTTCTTGGCCAATCCCCCTGAGTGGGTATGAGCCAACTTCCCAGGGAAACAAAACACAAAACAAAACAGAACGCTTGTGCCCGTGTCTCAGTATTTTCAATTTGTTTTCCTGAAAATCCTGGGAGCAGCCGCTCCTTCCTTTGCGGTGATGCTTCAGGACACACCTGAGAATGTTCCAGGCGTGCAACCATCGCGCCGGGCTTCGTCGTCCAGGAAGCGTAGCAACGCGTCGAGCGAAACAGACAGCGAGGCAACCGATTTGTACTCGGACAGCTTTGAGTCATCGGATGATGACTTCACGGTCGTCATGAATCGAACTACACAACGAAGACTGCTGCGGACGGCATCGTCGGCAAGTGTTTCCACCGTTAAGACTGCACCACAGCGGTGGCCGCACACCATGCTGTTTATGCCCGAAGACCCTGCATCTAACTTGTGACTCCTCAACAGGCAAGTTCTTTCTGTGCTTCTCGAGGAAACCACGCCGAATGAGATCAAAGACGTGAGGATCAATGCACAGAAGAATGTCCTTGCTGTAGACGATATGCACCGTAGCGCACTGCAAAGCCTTCGGCACATAACAGAAATCAGCAACTTGAAAGTTCGGCCAATGGTCGCTACAGGTTGTAATGGCACTGTAGGCGTCATTTATGATGTGGATCTTTCCATCCCAGCTAATGACCTGCCATTACTAATGAAGCCAGCGACAGAAGGCACCCGCATCACGCACATTACCAGACTCTTCAACTCACGCTGCTTAAGGCTTGTGTTCGAGCGAAACAGCCTTCCCTCGTATGTCAAAGTTGGCCATGTTCGCCACTCAGTGCGTCCATACATACCGAAGCCACTGCAATGCTACAAGTGCTTCAAGATGGGACACGTAAAAGGTGTCTGTGAGAACAAAGTTGTGTGTCCGCGGTGCGCTGAATCTCACTCAAAAGACGCCTGCAGTGCCACCGTATTACGATGTCCAAACTGCCACGGCGCTCATGAGGCCTCATCAAAAGATTGCGCGCGGGTGCGAAACGAGCACGCGGTACTCAGGCGTATGGTGCGGGACAATTCAACGCACAGGGTAGCTGCCGCTACACTACGCCGACGACGGCGTCGTGGGCGAAGACCATCTCGGAAAAACTGCTCTACCGATAGAGAGATGTCATCTTCTATCAAAGAGGCCCACAAACACCGAGCTCACCGAAGACGGATACTGCCAAACAGAAAAAAGAGACAGCAGTCTCACCTTCCGAACAGTGGCCCTCACTTCCACGAAGACAACCTACTTCGGAGCTGCATCAAATCCCGCCGCCCTCGACGACCCCTCAAACCAGTGATGCGATGAATGAAGATCAAGTGATAAGCTTGCTGCAATCGCTGATTAGTACCATGCGTGTCCTATTGAGTATTATGAAGACTTCGGCTGCGCAAACCACACTGCATGTGCTGGACACCCTGAGTCCGGTGCTTGCAGCTCTAAGGTAAAACCATGGCTAGCGAGGCACCGTCGTTTCAAGCGGAAGTCAAGAATGCATCTGTCTTTCAGTGGAACGCCAGAGGACTGAAGTCGCGCATGTCTGACTTTAGACAGTTTGTATTTGTGAACCGCTTCCCCATTATCGTGATTTGTGGACCCAACCTGTGTGCTTCAATCAAGCTGTCAGGATATAAGTGCTTTATGTCCTCCACTCGCAGAGACTGCAGCAAAGTTATTGTATTCATGCGCCATGACCTCACTTAGGTTCACCACAGAGTCTCGCCTGATAAAGGGAATCAGTATGTGTGCCTTACTGTGAAGAAGGATAAGGTTGCTTTCACGATTATCGGAGCTTACTTATCTCCATCAAGCCGCCTTGACTGCGAGCGCTTACGCGGTATTCTGACATCGACTCTAAGGCCATGGCTGATCACTGGCGACTTCAATGCCCATCATTTCCTATGGGGAAGCTCCAGGGACAACTCTAGAGGAGGAAAATTGGTGTCCTTAGCCTCGGAGTACGAACTCTACGTTTGTAACGATGGAAGCCCTACAAATTTACGCGGATCAGCCTATAGCAGCTGCCTGGACCTTACATTGGTTTCTACCTCACTTACCAGGAAATGGCACTGGTTTTCGGATCTGGAAACGCGGGGCAGCGACCATATACCGACTTACCTGTGATAGAAGGTTTTACCAGCTCCAAGTCCTCAAGAGGCCTCAAATACACCGATTGGCCGAAATTGAAAATGTTAATCGAAGACTGCTGTTCCGACGGCTCATCATAAAACCTAGAGGACTCGATAAAGGATGTCCGGCAGAATACCACGCATTCACTGTTGACTAGTCACAAGCGCACCGATTTCGACATCGAGCTTGAGAAACTTCGCGCAATACGCCGTCGTGCAGAACGAAGGTACCGACGGACAAAGTGCACGGATGATTTGAGCCTGGCTAGACGCATTAAAAAATGCAGCGGCACATGAATAAACTGGCTAGGCGACGTTGGACATTCTTTTGGATTGTATTCATGCGCCATGACCTCACTTAGGTTCACCACAGAGTCTCGCCTGATAAAGGGAATCAGTATGTGTGCCTTACTGTGAAGAAGGATAAGGTTGCTTTCACGATTATCGGAGCTTACTTATCTCCATCAAGCCGCCTTGACTGCGAGCGCTTACGCGGTATTCTGACATCGACTCTAAGGCCATGGGTGATCACTGGCGACTTCAATGCCCATCATTTCCTATGGGGAAGCTCCAGGGACAACTCTAGAGGAGGAAAATTGGTGTCCTTAGCCTCGGAGTACGAACTCTACGTTTGTAACGATGGAAGCCCTACAAATTTACGCGGATCAGCCTATAGCAGCTGCCTGGACCTTACATTGGTTTCTACCTCACTTACCAGGAAAGGGCACTGGTTTTCGGATCTGGAAACGCGGGGCAGCGACCATATACCGACTTACCTGTGATAGAAGGTTTTACCAGCTCCAAGTCCTCAAGAGGCCTCAAATACACCGATTGGCCGAAATTGAAAATGTTAATCGAAGACTGCTGTTCCGACGGCTCATCATAAAACCTAGAGGACTCGATAAAGGATGTCCGGCAGAATACCACGCATTCACTGTTGACTAGTCACAAGCGCACCGATTTCGACATCGAGCTTGAGAAACTTCGCGCAATACGCCGTCGTGCAGAACGAAGGTACCGACGGACAAAGTGCACGGATGATTTGAGCCTGGCTAGACGCATTAAAAAAATGCAGCGGCACATGGATAAACTGGCTAGGCGACGTTGGACATCCTTTTGCGAGTCGTTGGATCCACGAAAGCCCCTATCACTGATATGGCGAACTGTCCGGGGTCTTAGCACAACCTTGGGTCAGCGACACCCGTTTACATCTCTGGCACTTCACCTTCAATGCAGAGAGATTGACGTCGCAGAATTATTCTGTAGAAGAATTGCCGGTGATTTCAATTTCACAGTATTAAAAATGGGAACATTTGACAACCGACCGCCCTCACGTGATCCCCGTATGGAATGCCAGTTTTCTATGGATGAGCTAGAGGCGGCACTGTGCAGACGTTTTTCAGCACCCGGACCTGACGGCATTACCTATCGTGCCCTTTGTAATCTTGGAGACGAAGCTCGGAAGACACTCTTACGCCTGTACAACGACTCCTGGCAGACTGGTACGGTTCCCCAGACATGGAAGTCAAGTCGCCTCATTCCACTTCTAAAGGCTGGTAAATCTCCTTTGGATATTGCCTCATACCATCCTATCGCACTTGCCAGTTGTGTGGGAAAAACGATGGAACGAATTATTCTAACACGAATGGAGTGGGATTTAGAGCAATACAAAATCTATCCAGTATCCATGACCGGATTCAGGCGTGGCCATTTGTCAATCGACAACGTTGTTGATCTGGTGACATATGTTCAACACCAGAAAGCCTGTAAGAGACTGTGCGCCGCCCTGTTTCTAGACGTTAAGGGGGCTTACGACAATGTCACCCATGAAGCCATCTTTAGTGCTTTGGAAACAGTAGGTCTTGGTGGCAAGATATATATGTGGGTGTACAGCTACTTACAGCTGAGATCATTTTACGTGATGACAGCGAATCGCCCAACACCTGATTATTACAGCAGATGAGGAGTTCCTCAGTTAGGGGTGCTAAGCCTTACACTTTTCAACCTCACTCTCATTGTTCTAGTCAAGCAGCTACCTAGCACTGTAGAACTTTCTGTCTACGCTGATGACATCTGCATTTGGACATCAGGTGTGACAAGGCCTCAGCTTCGCGCCCACCTTCAGAAGGCTGCTGCAACGACGTCATGCTACCTTCGTAAACAAGGCCTCGAGGTGTCCTGCGGAAAATGTGCAATGGTAGCGTTCACGCGGAAACCAATGTCTGGTTACAGCATATCGATTAATTAAGAATACATATCGTTCAGCAGAAGCCACAGGTTACTGGGAGTCATAATAGATATAAACCTGTCGTGGACTCCACACGTGAACTATGTGAAGAAGCGGCTGATCGCAACATGCCACATGTTCAAATTCCTTGCAGGAAAGAATTGGGGAGTGCCCATACCATCTATGCTACAACTGTACAGAGTGCTCTTTATCGGATTCTTACGGTACAGCTTACCTGTTATATCTAACACCGGCAAGACCAACCTGCACGCAATTCAGAGCATTCAAGCCCAAGCACTTAAGATATGCCTTGGATTACCCCGCAGTGCTCCAACGGCTGAAACCATTGCCATCGCTCAAGATCACTCGATAAAGACGCATATTATTGCCGAGGCAATGCGCATTCACCTCAGGCATTATGCCAGGACCCCTTCTCACCACCTGGTGAGCCTAGCTGCTGAAAGGCCCTGCACGACATACGGCACTACTGTCTACAAGCATCGTTCATCGTTTACTGAGACGTACCCACCTGCATCAAAGTCACTGCTTCCTCCTTGGAGCTTGAGCCGGTCGCGAGTTCACTTAATGATGCCAGGAATGAGGAGAAAATCGGTCATACCGACACATGCACTAAAACAACTAAGTATTCCTACTAGAACAAAACTATACTAACCACGTGTGCATTTATACAGATGGAATGCGCACGCGCATTCAAAAACGCGTATGCGCATTCGGAAACGCGTATGCGCGTGCGCGTTCAAAAAGCGTGTGCGCGTGCGCGTTCAGAAACGCGTATGCGCGTGCGCGTTCCAAAACGCGTATGCGCGTGCGCATTCCAAAGCGCGTATGTGCGTGCGCGTTCTGAAACGCATATGCGCGTGCGCGTTCCAAAACGAGTATGCGCGTGCGCATTCTAAAACGCGTATGCGCGTGCGCATTCCAAAACGAGTAAGCGCGTGCGCATTCCAAAACGAGTAAGCGCGTGCGCATACCAAAATGCGTATGCGCGTGCGCATTCCAAAACGCGTATGCGCGTGCGCATTCCAAAACGCGTATGCGCGTGCGCGTTCCAAAACGCGTATGCGCGTGCGCATTCTAAAACGCGTATGCGCGTGCGCGTTCCAAAACGAGTATGCGCGTGCGCATTCTAAAACGCGTATGCGCGTGCGCATTCCAAAACGAGTATGCGCGTGCGCATTCCAAAACGAGTAAGCGCGTGCGCATTCCAAAACGAGTAAGCGCGTGCGCATACCAAAATGCGTATGCGCGTGCGCATACCAAAATGCGTATGCGCGTGCGCATACCAAAACGCGTATGCGCGTGCGCATTCCAAAACGAGTATGCGCGTGCGCATTCCAAAACGAGTATGCGCGTGCGCATTCTAAAACGCGTATGCGCGTGCGCATTCCAAAACGAGTAAGCGCGTGCGCATTCCAAAATGCGTATGCGCGTGCACGTTCCAAAACGCGTATGCGCGGGCGCATTCCAAAACGCGTATGCGCGTGCGCATTCTAAAACGCGTATGCGCGTGCGCATTCTAACACGCGTATGCACGTGCGCATTCCAAAACGAGTATGCGCGTGCGCATTCTAAAACGCGTATGCGCGTGCGCATTCTAACACGCGTATGCACGTGCGCATTCCAAAACGAGTATGCGCGCGCGCATTCTAAAACGCGTATGCGCGTGCGCATTCCAAAACGAGTAAGCGCGTGCGCATTCCAAAATGCGTATGCGCGGGCGCATTCCAAAACGAGTATGCGCGTGCGCATTCTAAAACGCGTATGCGCGTGCGCATTCTAACACGCGTATGCACGTGCGCATTCTAACACGCGTATGCACGTGCGCATTCCAAAACGCGTATGCGCGTGCGCATTCTAAAACGCGTATGCGCGTGCGCATTCCAAAACGAGTAAGCGCGTGCGCATTCCAAAACGCGTATGCGCGTGCGCGTTCCAAAACGCGTATGCGCGTGCGCCTTCTAAAACGCGTATGCGCGTGCGCATTCTAAAACGCGTATGCGCGTGCGCATTCCAAAACGAGTATGCGCGCGCGCATTCTAAAACGCGTATGCGCGTGCGCATTCCAAAATGCGTATGCGCGTGCGCATTCTAATACGCGTATGCACGTGCGCATTCCAAAACGCGTATGCGCGTGCGCATTCTAAAACGCGTATGCGCGTGCGCATTCCAAAACGAGTAAGCGCGTGCGCATTCCAAAACGCGTATGCGCGTGCGCGTTCCAAAACGCGTATGCGCGTGCGCATTCTAAAACGCGTATGCGCGTGCGCATTCTAAAACGCGTATGCGCGTGCGCATTCCAAAACGAGTATGCGCGCGCGCATTCTAAAACGCGTATGCGCGTGCGCATTCCAAAATGCGTATGCGCGTGCGCATTCTAATACGCGTATGCACGTGCGCATTCCAAAACGCGTATGCGCGTGCGCATTCCAAAACGCGTATGCGCGTGCGCATTCCAAAACGAGTAAGCGCGTGCGCATTCCAAAACGAGTAAGCGCGTGCGCATTCCAAAACGAGTAAGCGCGTGCGCATTCCAAAACGCGTATGCGCGTGCGCGTTCCAAAACGCGTATGCGCGTGCGCGTTCCAAAACGCGTATGCGCGTGCGCATTCTAAAACGCGTATGCGCGTGCGCATTCCAAAACGAGTATGCGCGTGCGCATCTGGAATCGACTATGCGCGTGCGCATTCCAAAACGCGTATGCGCGGGCGCATTCGGAAACGACTATGCGCGTGCGCAATCCAAAACGCGTATGCGCGTAGCCATTTTTGCCCATTTTTTTGTGCGATCTGTTTCTTTGGTCTGCGCAAATGCCTTACTCACTCGTATTCTTACCGTTTAAATGGGCACAGGTGAAAGGTTTTCATACAAGATTATTTAACGTTACAGTATTACCCTGAAATGAGCAATGCGTGCGTGCACGCCTACCAGTTGAGATGTAGATGTAGCGGCGAGAGTGGAGAGGGACGTGAGACGACGTCGAAGGCGGCCGACAGGGCCGGGCCAAACTCTACACTTTATTCGTCGGGCCTGAAGTGGAGCGGTGGCGGCTTCCAGCGTCCGTCAAGCCAGGAGCGTCAACTCGTTCTCTTACTGTGCGAGAGGCACGAGCTGTAGCTACGAAATAATGATGATGACGAACGGCGATGACGATTACCAAATCACCCCTCCCGACAAATGCATGACGATATAAAGCTTTCAACAAAAAACAAAACCTAGTTGAATAACACGAATACTTTACTTCACTCACTCAAACGAGTTACCTATGCAACTTTGCGTACCGTACAGGCTTCGTGAAATTTCACCTCTCCATTCCTTTTTCTTCGGCTTCGCAAGAATGGCAACGAAAATGCATTCTATCCGACCCGCGGACTATTTCAATGAAACGCATACCATCTAATAATAGCACTTGTTGGGGTTCGCGTTGCAAAACACCGATATAAGTATGAGATGAAATTTAGTGGGAGACCCCCAGAAATTTTGGAAATATCACCTCTCACCAAAATGTAACTGCGCGGGCCTCCAGCATCGAAATGCGTCCGAGATTCAACACCGCGACGTTCAAAACTAATCTGCAAGCTCAGCTATTGCGTGACCAGAAATGGCAGCCCACCTGCCCGTTATTCACGGCATTTCAATGCGAAAGCTTCCGGACACAGCTTCGCGATGCAACCGCAACTATAAAATATATTTCGGGCTGTAATCACTCTCGCGCAGGCACATATGACTTACTATCTGTATACCTGAGCAATTACGAAAACGATATATTTTTTCATAATCTTTGAACTACGCACAATTCAACACTTGCACTTTTCTAAGGCCCAGAACGAAAATCACCATATGCCAGAAAACAATAGAAAGTTTGACTATGTAGTATAACGAAAAGTTACATCTTGGCAACAGTCGAAACGAGAATTATATAGTTCTCGCGAAGTTGTCAGCAATGGTTCAGACACTTTCGTATTATATTGAAGTCGAAGTCCTTGAGTGGGCAGAAGGCCTGCTTCCCTTCACCAGAACTTGCGAACCGTCAGACGAACAGTAGTTCAATAAGTGACGGGAACCACCACGCTATTGAGATTCCGAAGTGAAACTAAAATATTCCTGCGACTGCTCCAGGATCTCATCGAGTCTGCTCACGATCGCTGAAAATGTCGGCCTGCAAATGGGGCTGGCGTTCCAGCACGAAGTCATCAGGTCGTACCTGGGAACAAAGCCGAGAAAGCAAAGCGTAAACAATCGCACGTGGACACCACTGCGGGCGCCAATATTACCTAAGATGCACGAGAGGCGGCACATTTGTGCGTCAGAACCACATGTGGAACAAATTAAGTGGCAGAACAACGCTAAGCACATGCCCACAAAGCTGACTCAGCTGTGCTCATCAACTGCTAGGAATTTTCTTTTCAAGAATATCACTCCATATCGTTGCGATTCATACCGACAGGCACTGTGAGTAGGTGAATCGTTTTGCTCAAACTTTGTTTCGAAGAGAAACATGGCAGCAAGAAGTCCAGGAAATAAGAACTTGTGATACACCACACGTGCACCTGCTCATGAGATAAGCCGAAGAACATCGCTTGTTTCAAGTGCGCTATAGCACGGTGCAATAATACTTGAAGTGGGTGAGCGCCGCGAAGCGAGTGCTTGGCGGGGATCACTTGCGGCATGCCGATAGATAGCTCGCCGGACTGAGGATCGTGGCGGGCTGCTGGCAAATTCCTCAAAGCACAACCGGCACGTGGGTGACGTTTTCCAAGTCTGAGAAAACCGGGCTATCACGCGATAACAAACACGCGGCACGCATAAAGTGACACCGCGAAGGAGGGGTTGATAAGGGAGGAGGTTGGCAGTGCGACGAGGGTGTTGTGGCGACGATAAATGAGCGCTGCTACTTTTTTCACGTATGGGGTTTTCTTACAACGAGAGGGAGAGGGGAGCCGGGGGAAATTTTGTAGCGCCCTCTTCGTTATATGGCGTTGACGCACGGAAGAGTCGCACGTAGTTTGAAGATTTGTGTGGCTGTAGAAAAACATGACCATGTTGACAACGGTGAGTCCAGAAAAGCGCAAAGGGCCCTCCTAACGTTCGAAAACGCTCTAAATATACGTGCTAAAAGTGCGGTTCTGGGTTAGTTGCGTCAACATGATTTAAAAATTGCGCTACAGTTACTGAGACAAGGAGGTTAGGGACGACACAGGTTGTGAGTTAGGCCCGACAAGCGCGAACTATAAACTTGATTTATATAAAAGACATGAAGATAAACACGTGGCTGATACTCCAATATAATAATCGGTATAACACTAAAGTGCAACGTGTCTTTATAGATGAAGTTGAGAATTTTTTGTGCACTGTTTCAGCAACAGAAACAAACTGCAAAGTCACGTTAGGGAGGGCAAGCAACTCGAAACCTTCGGTACACACCTCAAGCAGAAAGCACGCACGAAATTAGTATACACAGGACGAGCGTGGGCTTACAACTGTCACAGCTTGACACTTAAAGCACGCTGTTCAAAGAAAGAAATACGCCCGAAACGAGCGCACAAGTATACACAGGACAAGCGCCAACAACTGTCAATTTTTCCTGCGTCGTGTCTCAGCGGCACGCTCCTTTCGTAAACACCACCGTGGTAGCAGTAGAACTGACTTTCGTCCTCTCCCGAATTACGAGTCTGATAAGTGCGCAAGCAGGAGCGACCACGCTCCGCGGCGCTTCGTGAAGGCGATGACCTTTAGAGCGCGTCCAACACCAGCCCGTCACGCCATCTGTCACTGATAACGAAAACACGCTAAAGTTTCAGAGCTGCAGGACGGCCAAACGTTGTATGGTATATATAAATGGCTTACCGTAAGGATTCCGGACAACGTACGCTATGTGACGTCAATAAAGAAAAAAAAAACACTATGTGGCGTAGTAGTTAGCGCCATGCGCTGAGAATCGAGAGGTTGCTAGTTTGATTCCGCGTGACAGATGCTTGTCTCCTGTTTATTTTTCTTTGCAATCTCTTAGTAAATATTTTTCAACGTCACTTACGTGAAGGAAATACGTCACTGAAGCTGTGGTGGACCTCTGCATAAAGCACTTTCGTGTTATAAGAATTAATGATTGATTTGTGGGGTTTAACGTCCCAAAAACACCATATGATTATGAGAGACGCCGTAGTGGAGTGCTCCGGAAATTTTGACTACCTGGGATTCTTTAACGTGCACCCAAATCTGAGTACACGGGCCTACAACATTTCCGCCTCCATCGGAATTGCAGCCGCCACAGCCGGGATTTGAACCCGCGACCTGCGGGTCAGCAGCCGTGTTATAAGAATTAGAGGAATGGGTAGTGCAACAGTTTCCAACGTGTGTGGGGGGGGGGGGGGCTCTATACACACCCGCCCGCACGCACGCACGCACATACGCACGCGTGCACAGTGTCAAACGCGCTTCTTACGTTTCTTGTGGACAGTTGACCGGCTTCGTCAAGCGGTGTCCTGCCGTCAGGAAGTCCAGCAGCTGATGGTTAGCAACGCCGGCGTAAGGCGCGGCACCAAGACTAGCCACTTCCCACAGTAGCACGCCGAAGGACCACCTAAACACCCACAGAGAAAGAATAAGTAAATCATTGCAAATACACGCGTATTGTTTAATAAGGTAAGAACCTCAGCTGTGCCCCTTCAAGCGCAAAAATTTGCCGTAGGCATCATCGCGATTGTGGCTTCAGCATTCGAGATGTCTTTGGCGAACGCACCAGGGACCCTGTGAGAGCTTCTTTTTTTAAGATGCGAAACAGCTGCTTGACTAGTCAGTATAAGGCTCTCCCATGCATCCACGCCAACCCCCCCTCCAACGCGGGGGTTGGAGCGGTGCCAAGTAGGTCAAATCGCAGCTGCGCGTTGACGACGCTCTCTCCCTCACCCGCAGCAGCTGCCGGCTCCGCCCGCTCGCAACACACTTCGCCCTCGCTTCACCATCTCCACCACCCACAACGCTCGACCACACGTTGATTAGAGACACTAAACATATTTAGTTGCACGTCCGCAGCAGCCGCGCGGACACGGCCAGCTATTGCAAATGGCTATCAGGCCGCGTCCGTACGGCTGCTAAATCTGTATACTCTTTCGGCTCGTTTATCTGCAATAAAACTGACACAAGACCCAACCTGCCTCCCGTGTGTTTGCGTTTGAAACGAACGTTTACTCAAGTAAACACTACATCGAGTTTCACTTCAAAACCGTTCTTATAGCACCCACGTCGATGCCCGTTTCGACCGGGTCAACGCCATGCGCACCGCTGCTGTTTCGCATCCCATCAGGGTTCCTTTCGGAGAGATGATCCATAGTTATTCTCACAGGTCAGTTTTGTGAAAAACAGCGAAGTGAATAACATTCCTTGATAATCAAAGCTGGTCATCCACCATAAAGGTGCATGAAGCTGCACTACACGCAGCCAAAAAAAAAAAAGAAAAAACATTGTTGCACTTTGCGGTGAGTGCTGCCCTGGAGCGCATATGTCTCCCTTCACGGATAAACTGTAGCTTTCTTTTGGGTCCCACGACTATCCGAAGGGAGCATAACGATCTTAAATGAGAGTTCATTTGCCGCTTTAAAAGGAGCCATGCGCGTGGCAAGTCAGAAGTTGCTGAAACGTGTAACACGTATTCTTGTTCCCCACGAAATGTACTGACAAATAATAATAATAATAATAATAATAATAATAATAATAATAATAATAATAATAATAATAATAATAATAATAATAATAATAATAATAATAATAATAATAATAATAATAATAATAATAATAATAATAATAATAATAATAATAACAATAATAATAATAATAATAATAATAATAATTTCAGCGGTTTCAGGTCTCAAGACCACGACACATTGTGAGAGACACCGTACCGGAAAGTTTAACCATCTGGTGTTCTTTAACGTGCACTAACATCCTACAGTACACGGGCCCTTACCATTTCACCTCCATCGAAATGCGACTGTTGCGGCTGGGATCAAACCCGCTACCTTCGGATCAGTAAAGTGAAGTGATTGCAGCTTTTCGCTTCACAAAGGGTGGCACAGACCTCACTAGCGGAAGACCATTGCAATGGAAAAGGCACGACGTTATTCGTTTCGGTGCTAGCTTGATGTAGCAAGGATAACGACGCTTCTGTTTCAGTGTCATTTTAAGTGCGGGGCAGTTCTTGATTTACGTCAAGCCCCACAAAAAACATTAGCTGACGTCATTTCTGTCTCAAGAGTGATAGTCGTAACGGAGTACGCTGGCTTTGCTTCGTGTAACACAAGGATCGAACACGCAAGAGGAATAAAAATTAGATAGAATATAAAGACAAGGTAAACAAAGGCGCATCCCTGCTACGCATTTTGTACAACTTTCAATTCAAGTTAAACTGGCTTGAATATTTTTTCTGTTTAACAAGAACTTGTTTCTGCCCATGGAAATATGAGTACTTTGAACGAGTGACCCATAAGTCCTCGAGTCTTCCAACATCTCAGCATGTCGCAAAGAGTGGCCGATTCTGCGAGTAGAGAGTTGAGTAGAGGTGAGTGAATACTCCTCACGCACACGTCACTCATGGTGGTGTAGGTCATGTGAGAGAGCGACTCGAGCGCCATCCAGCGGGCTGGCAGGAGACCCGTTCCTTGCTTGCGGTACACGCCTTCCTCGTACGTGTCCCTGGACAAGCCCAGGTCAGCGATCTTGGCGTGATGCTCGCTGACCAGCAACACGTTGCGGGCAGCCAGGTCACGATGCACCACGCGCTTGGAGGATAGGAACTCCTGCGCCGAAAATAATAGGACCACAACAGTGTTGGGATATCCGTCAACACTGGCGAGCATAGCAACGAAACCACCCTCCTTGCCATGTAGAGCCACATTATTCTGTTTGAATAAGGTCCTGACATGGTTCGGCAGTTTGTCTTGAACCATGTTGGGAGCTTTTTCAAGCTGAATGATTTAGCCCGACTTCTAGCTGACAATAAGGGTGGTTTTGTCACTATTGAGGCCTGTGTAATAAAAAAAAGCTTTGGCTGCACTTTGCAGGAGCCTAGTTTCACAATTTGCAGAAACAATTAGCAGGAGCCTAGTTTCACAATCATTGACTTATTTATTTTATCATGTAAAAAAAGTACCAGTGGCCCCTCTAAGATAAAAGTGCCTCTCAGGGGCGTGACTCGACCGAGACTTTTATGGATGCCGTACGTCTGGAAATGCTGCAAAGGATTTCAGTGTTTACTTATTCATCCATTCGCAGGCTAATTTCCACTCTTATATTTAACAAGGTAAGACAGACAGGCGAAAGGATAGGCACTACATTATGCAAACAAGTCCCACCGTGGCTTGAAGATGTCACTGTGAACAAGCACTCTAGTCCCATTTTTATGCGCTTTTCTTCAGTCGTAAACATGGAGAGCGAAGACAACCGTCTCACGCGTCTTTAATTTAATGGGGCTGAAACAAACACACTGTGTGTGTGTGTTCATATGGAACTTGGAGCTCGAATAGATGTGGCAGGATGAAGAAGGGTACCGCACACTGCAAGCGCTCACTAGCAACTGCAGCTTTGCTAGGTGAAAGGAAATATAAACAAAGAAATCAGCGCATAACACATGACACGATGAGTTACAAGAGATACGCCCAAGGCACGTGTTCGTTATCGATAAAATTCAATTCCTTGTTATGCAGATATAAAGATGATTGGTTAGACGGTGCGGCGTTCATTGCGACGTAAACACGCGCACGAACGCAAGCACACATACACGCACACATACACGCACACATACAAGCACACATACAAGCACACATACAAGCACATACACGCACATACACGCACACACACGCATACACACACACACGCATACACACATACACACATACACACATACACACACATACACACATACACACACACACACACATACACACACACATGCACACATGCACCCATGCACCCATGCACCCATACACCCGTACACCCATACACCCGTACACCCATACACCCATACACCCATACACCCATACACCCATACATACATACATACATACATACATACATACATACATACATACATACATACATACATACATACTCTCTCGCGACATACATACATACATACATACATACATACATACATACATACATACATACATACATACATACATACATACATACATACATACATACATACATACATACATACATACATACATACATACAACTCGCTCTCGCGAAGAGTTGTCGCGCTGGAGGAGGACGGCTCCTAAACCGTGGCCGCTATCGTCCGTATGGAGGAAGGTCGGTGCACCATCGTGAAAATGAGAAAGTACAGGATCGGTCGTGAGGGCACTCTTCAACCTGTCGAAAGCCGATTCACATTCCTGAGACCACTGAAAGGGCGTACCAGAAGCAAGTAGCTTATGGAGTGGTGCGGCTATGAAGGCAAAGTTTTGTATGAATCGCCGAAAGTAAGAGGCGAGACCAAGGAAACTTCGCAGATATTTCGGCTTCTCAGGGCGAGGGAAGCGAAGCACCGCAGCAGTGTTCTCAGGGTCTGCACGAATTCCGTCCTTGCTCACAACATGACCAAGGACCTTAATAGATCTGCTGGCGAAATGGCACTTCTTGGTGTTAATTTGAAGACCAGCGCCCGCAAGTCAAGTCAGGATCTCGTCCAAGCGTTGCAGATGTTGAGGAAACGTCGACGAAAAGACAACAATGTCATCGAGGTAACATAGGCAAGTCTTCCATTTCAGGCCACGCAGCACGGTGTCAATCAAGCGCTCAAAAGTTGCGGGCGCATTGCATAGACCAAACGGCATAACATTGAATTCGTATAGGCCGTCCGGGGTTGCAAACGCCGTTTTTTCTTTGTCATCTTCGTGCATGGGGATTTGCCAATAGCCGGAACGCAAGTCGAGGCTTGAAAAGAATTCAGCACCTTGTAAGGAATCGAGGGCGTCGTCGATACGTGGCATGGGGTATACGTCCTTCCTAGTGATCTTATTGAGTGCTCGGTAATCGACGCAAAATCGTACGGAACCGTCTTTTTTACGCACCAGAACCACTGGAGACGACCAAGGAGTGGTTGAGGGTCGGATTATCTCCCGTTGCAGCATATCGTCTACGTTTTCCTCAATGATTTTCCGTTCGGCTAGGGAGACGCGGTAAGGACGACGATGCACAATGGATGTTCCGTCGGTCTGAATACGATGTGCTGTAGCAGTTGTCCGACCCAGGCTGGATGAATGAACGTCAAAAGAGTTTGCATGCTTTTGCAACAAATCAAGCAGCTGCTGCTTCTGTGAGTCTGTCAAGTCCTTGTTGATGGCTGCTGTAAAGGCCGAGGAAGCAGCATGATCTCCAGGGTGGCCTTTATAGGAGGCAGGGGTAAGAGGCACGACGCACACAGGCTCCAGATCGGCAACGCAGGCGACAGTAGTGCCCCGCGGCAGTAAAATTTTATCTGGTGTGGTGTTCGTAGCAGCGAGGACAGCTGATCCATTGTTGAAGCGAGCCACACCTGATGTGAGAGCTATGCCTTTATTAAGGCAACGGGGCGATGGAGTGACCAAAATGTCACCAGAGTCAACGTCGTTGGACAAAACAGTGACTAATTGATGTTCATTTGGGGGTAACTCGATGTCTACAGCAGCGACGAGTCGAAGTGGCGTGTAGGTTTCGTCACTAAGCAAGTGGTCTGTGTCAGTAAAATGGACGACACGTTGTGCACAACAAATAGCCGCGGAAGCAGATGAAAGAAAGTCCCAGCCTAAAATGAGTTCGTGGGAGCACGGGGATAGCACAGCGAATTGTATATAATGAAGAATGTCGTCGATTAGCACACGGGCAGTACAGAGAGCGGAAGGGCGAATCATTGTTCCCTGGGCTGTAACCAGTGTTGGTCCATCATAAGGCGTCGTGACTTTTCGAAGACGGGTACACAAGTCAGCACGAATAATAGAAAACCCAGCCCCAGTGTCCACCAAAGCATCAACGTCCACTCCCTCAACTGAGACTGCAATCATATTGTAAGGGCGCGCTGGAGGAATTTGAGTACTGTGTTGGAATGCAGTTTGTCCTCCAAAAACTGCATCGCTTAGTTTTCCGGACGCCGATCAGAAGCGAGGGAAGCAGGCTGAAGAGGAGAAGAGGAGCGACGGTAGGGCGATGGTGAACGGCGTCTGGTTGATAGATGACTACTGCGCAGTTCACCGGATGCTGGCGGAGATGGAGACCGACGCGGCGGTGACGAATAACGACGGCCCTGGTACAAGACTCTTGCGGTATAGTCTCGTTCGCGTATGTCGTACCCTCGGCGATCATCTTGCTGGCGCTTGCGGCAAAAGCGTGAAATGTGACCACGATAGCCACAATAATAGCACGTAGGGCGAGTCGATCGATAAGAAGGGTAGTAGCTTGTGTTAGATGCACCGGGAGAGAGAGCAGTGAGAGGGACAGATGATGGCTCAGGCGGTGGTGATGGAAAGCTCGTGGGAAAGCTTCTGGGAGGTGCGGCAGCAACCGACGCGAACGTTGGTGGCGGCGGCGTCGAGCTGACGGTGCCTGATGGTGCGGCGACGGCATGCGAGAACGATGGGAGAGTACGAGCGACAGTGGGCTGCAGGTGGGCCATGTGGGTCATGGACGTGAGCTCCTCCCTGATGACATCCCGCAATGACGTTGAAGAAGACTGCATGGGACACACTGAAGGTAGTGTGAATCCCATTGATTCTAATTCTTCGCGTATTATCACCCTTATTGTGTCTCGTAGGTTTGGATCTGCCGTAATACGGGCCGCCTCACTGTCCGGTTGTAGGCGCATAGACTCGAGTTCTTCGAGGCGCTGACAGGTTGTCGCAACGTCAGCAACAGTAGCTGGATTCTGGATTGCAAGGGCATTGAATGCGACGGGTGCAATCCCCTTAAGAAGCTGGCGTACCTTGTCTGACTCTGTCATTGGGGTTTCAACCCGGCGGCAAAGTGAAAGGACATCCTCGATGTAGGATGTATACGACTCGCCGATGTGCTGTTTCCGAGCCGCGAGAGCTTTCTTTGCGAGAGCCGAACGAACAGTCGGTGTGCCAAAGACATGCCGAAGCTGATCTTTGAAGGCGGACCAGTCGGGGATGTCGATGTAGTGGTTGAGGAACCACGTCTTCGCGACACCCGTGAGGTAGAATGACACGTAAGCGAGTTTGTAGGTGTTATCCCACTGGTTAGCAGCGTCGACACGTTCGAAATCGTCCAGCCATTCCTCCACATCTTCCCCGCGCATACCAGCGAAGGGATGGGGCTCACGCTGGGGGCTGTTAATGACGTGAAAAGGCGCGGCACGCGGTGGCGGAGTGGGAACGGTTGCAGCACCGACCTCTTCTTGGTGCGACATATTTCCGGACACCTGGCCCAAGCGGCGACCTGAACGTAGCTCCAGGGGGTAGAGTGGTCGAGAGGATGACGAGGGATCTAACAGCACCTCCACCACGTATGAAGTCTTGGTTTGGAAGACCTTTATTAGGCCCGAGGAACCGGCAGCCGACAGCGGAGGTGCACGAACCAAGATGATGATGATACGTGACAACGATGAGGATGCATAAGCAATACATGATAATGATGATAATGTACAGATGAAGAGGATTGGTATACTAAATGCGCACAATACATACATACATACATACATACATACATACATACATACATACATACATACATACATACATACATACATACATACATACATACATACATACATACATACATACATACATACATACATACATACATACACTTTGATTCGCCCCGCCGTGGTGGTCTAGTGGCTAAGGTACTCGGCTGCTGACCCACAGGTCACGGGATCGAATCCCGGCTGTGGCGGCTGCATTTCCGATGGAGGCGAAATGTTGTAGGCCCGTAGTCTCAGATTTGGGTGCACGTTAAATAACCTCAGGTGGTCGAAATTTCCGGAGCCCTCCACTACGGCGTCTCTCACAATCATATGGTGGTTTTGGGACGTTAAACCCAACATATCAATCAAATCACCTTAATTCGGGACCCCCAGGCTGACTTAAGTGTCCTAACGGCCCCGGCTCGGCCTCCTTAAGATACTTTGAATGAAGTCAATATCACTCATTGGCGTCTCAAAGCTTGTCGGCCAGCTCGTCGCTGGTGAGTGCCGCCTCCCAGCGTCAGCTGCGCTGCCGATCCGCAACAGTTGGTCCCTGCCTAACATGCGTCGCGAAGGGAGCGTTGGCAGTGACATCAACTTTTCCAGCACACTCCCAAAGCATGTGCCGTAGTGTGGTCCTTTCCCCGCGCGCTTCAAACGCGTCCGTCTGGTATAGGTGTAGATAACACAGGCCTAGGGTTGCTGAAGATGCCGTCCGGGTACAAGGACTTCGAGTGGTCCCCTCATAATCGACGGAGAGTGAGAAGGGTAGGGGTTAATCCTCTCTTCCCTCACTTCGCTCGGAGAAAACTGCCGGACTTTAAATAAAATTGATTCATTCGTTAATTTATGCATCACTAAATTTTACTTATAGGACAAGACATCCTTAATGGTTTAAGGAATACACTTTTCGCAGGCAATCTAAAGTCCAAATGAGACGCAACATAGCTCGTTTTGCTCGCGTTCAAATCACTCACCATTCCTTGGGCCACTTGCCGCGCTAGCGACAGGAGAATCATCAGTGGCGGCGTGTCCCCAATATCTGCAAGAACGAATGCATGCATAACTTGTGCGCGCGAGATATTTGAATGTGGAAATACATCTAGCACACCGATGCAAATTCATTGTTTATATTTCTCATTGGTGCATTCTAAGCTCTCAGTTATTGCGTGATTAGTTGAAATTTACGGCACATTTGACATACTGTTACCTCCATACCGCACGTATTCAGTTAGCTCCGTCGCTGTGTATTTAATTCAGCATTTTCAGGGTAAGTATTTATTAGAACTCACCTTCTTGAATGCCAGAATCGGTGCTCGATGTCGACACATCCAGATGTCCAGGATCACCGCTGTTCGAGGACTTTTCGCAAGACTGCACAAGCGACGTGCAAAACTGAACACAAGACAGCCTTTCGGTCGCAAATGGAGCTCGTAGCAGTGACATCTTTATCAAGCTATTGTGCAATGATGTACGCATTACACAAATGTCATTCTGCATGGGCACCATCCGCTGACCACATAGATCTAGTTTAACGACCCGGCATAGGCGTACGCCGGGGTTCTCCGTTAAAAGGGGCCCGAAGTGGGTGAAATTTAATGCAGCTAACCCCATCCCGACCCCTTCCACTCGGCTTCTTTAAAAAAAAGTGCAAGTAAGTCGTGTTTATGCTGGAAAGTCTTACAACAAGCTGAAAAAATGTGGCAAGGCCACATGCGCTTCACAAGCCCAGAACTCGCAGCCAATATTATCGGCGTGATTCTGCTCCTTGTCAACTTTCATAAATAAACACAGTTTCATAAATAAACGCGCTCCGTGTGTCTGTTCAATGTCCCGAACCTGTGGTCTTCTCCATGAAGTGTACACAGTGCGAAGATGAGAAAAAAATGCCAACCTCCCCCACCCTACTACTAATGTTTTTTCTATCACTTTGCGCACGCTTATGTGGCCCATTGTCGCCGATGTCGGCCTTTGGGTAACGATGAGACATGTGTGAGTAATCCCCTTATAATCTAAGATACTTTTCCGAACACTGTCGAATTACGCCACCTTGTCAGCTATGATTGGCCCACAGAGCTGCCTGTGGCCTTTTTGATTGGCCTAACGTGCCACCATTTCGGAATTTCATTATATGAAGCAATGCAACATTGTGCATAATAGCACCACTTCTTGTCAAACTACGCGCAATATTGGTGGGACCAAAGCTTTTTTTTGTTATTTACAACCTCATTAGACCATCAGATATCGAAGTCAATAAAAGTATAGCAGACATTATTTGTAGTCCTTAGCTGTAATGTTTCTTAGAATTCATTTCATTTCATTTCATTTATTTATACTGTTAGCCCAGAAGTGGGCCGTTACAGGGTGGAAGTACAAACAATTATTTGCAAAAAAGAAGTACCGTACAGGTCTCGAGATAATTTCTCGGTATTATTGTGACCAGCAACTCGAAGTTATACATAACATACATAAATGGAACACACATGCGATGCAATACATACGCGCAGAACAGCACATGACGCATTTGAGGCGGCACTTTTGCACCGCGCTGAAGATTTGAAAGACAACTACTGCAAAATCATGCAACCAACAAAAAGTACACACACACGCCAAAAAAAAAAAAAGAATATACAATAAGGTGCATGAAAATGCAACCAGCCGATAGTAGAAACCGAGCCCACAACCTCAGGATAGCACGCCAATTAAGCTACTGCTGCGGTCGTCCTCTGTTACATTTCATTGGGTATTGTGGCATGCGTATAAGCTAGCCAGCGCCACTTACAACAATGACGGTCAGTGTAGGACACACTTTTTTTGCGAGCTAGAGTCAGGCAGCAAGCAATGTTTTCATGAGCTAGCAGAGAAGCAATAATACCTCGCATACTACCTGAATCATGGCGGATAGTCACGTGCGTCGCGTTAGCGTCCTGCCCGGTGACAACCCAGTTTTGCTTATTCCGCTCGCTATGAGTGTATTGGCGCTGCTGGCACTTGTCGGAAATCCCGGCTCACGGCACATATAACCGGGCGCGATAGGGCATACCTCTTTTTCATGTGTAGTGATTGGAGGTCGGATAGCGTGCAGGAAAAGCTTGAACGGTCCATAGCGCGTTCGCCTTGCACGACTCAAAGGTGAAAGCGATCCAATGAGGCAGTGGACTTTATATTGACGTTGGCTTCACCAAATAACGCCCACTAATTAAATCTTACTAATTTACATTTTTTACTTTTCATGAGTAAGTTATAGTTCAACAGCTCACTTATTTTTCTATGACTTGCATTATATATATATATATACATACATATATATATACATATATATACATACATATATATACATATATATACATATATATACATACATATATATACATATATATACATACATATATATACATATATATACATATATATATATATATATATATATATATATATATATATATATATATATATACATACATATATATACATATATATATATATATATATATATATATATATATATATATATATATATATATATATATACATACATATATATACATATATATATTGTAAGCACATTCCAAGCATTTGATCGTTCTCACTTGCACATACCCATCATCATCGTTCTCACTTGCACATAGCCATCATCATCGTCCTCTCTCTTGGTGTGGTTCTGAGCGGAGCCAGACATCGCAGAATAAACGCTTCTGCTCGCCCTGCCTGCTCGCCGTACCTAGTCTGCCTGCGTCTTTCAGAGTGGTGGAAGTGCCGGGGTAAGATCCCGACGTCCTCCTACGTTCATTTCCCACCTGGAGCTCCGATCTGGTCGCCGATTGCACCCAGCCACCCACACAGGTATGCAGACATCGGACCTAACGCCTAGCCCTAACGCTACAGCCCCTACGCCGGCGGCTGCCCGCTCTTCATCTACTGTCACCAGCCCTCAGCGCGAACCGCCCGTGTTCGCGGGTCTTCGCGGTGACGACGTCGAGGAATGGCTTGACCTTTACAACCGTGTGGGTTCAGCCAATCGATGGACCGAAGCAGAGAAACTGAGCTACCTTCCTTTCTATTTGACCAGCGTAGCCAAAACCTGGTATTTTAATCACGAAACTGACTTCGTTGATTGGTCGACCTTTGCCAACAAACTGCGACAAATATTCGGATGCTCATCGGGTCGTTCTGAAGCCGCGAAACAGAAGCTGGCTGTGCGTCTACAACTGGCACATGAGTCGTACACTTCGTATATCGAGGATGTTTTGGCCCTCTGTCGCCGTGCGAATAAAGACATGACGGAAGATGAGCGCGTTCGCCACATCCTTAAAGGAATCGGCCCAATCGCATTCAACGCCTTGGCTGTTGGCAATCCCGCTACGGTTAACGACGTCATTTCGACATGCCAACGCCTTGACCAGTTGCAGTCCCTTCGGCTTCAACAAGACAGTGATCCACGCCTGATGCCTCCCTCTGAATTAAAAACCCTTATCCGCACAATCATCCGGGAAGAACTTCGAGACCTTGAACAGCAGCGGTCCACTGTCGCCTCCGCTCCGTCTCCACCATTCGACCTGCGGAATCTTGTTAAGCAGGAGTTAGCGGCAATGGCGACACCGACATCCCCGGTCGCTCCGCCAGCACGCCCGATGCCCACATACGCCGATGTGACGCCCAGGTCGACACCGGCAGCACCGGTTGTTCAAACGGTAATGCCCACATATGCGGAGATCGCTGCGATTCCGCCTGCTCCCGGGGCATCTAGCTCTACGGATACTGCTAGTAGCCATTTGGCTGCTATGCGAGGTGGAATGACTGCTGCACCCTTGTATCCTCAGTGGCGTCAATCCCGTCCTGTTTGCTTTTACTGCGGTATACGAGGCCACATTTCTCGTTACTGCCGTCGCCGCCAGCAAGAGGAACGACGAGGCTATGCTGAGTTCGAACGAGACCGGTTCCGAAGACCAGATCTTTATGCTCCAGACACCTACCCGTCCGCGCAGTACCGGTCTCCGTCTCCTCCAGTGTCCCCTCGTCAACATCAGGAATACCGCTCCTCCAGACGACGCTCTCCATCGCCCTATCGCCGCTCCGCATCGCCGCTTCGTCCAATCATCTCCCGTCCTGTTGACCAATCTTCGGAAAACTAAGGATTGCAGTTTTTGGAGGGAAAACTGCGTCCCGTCGACCAACAAAAATACCTCCTGTTCGCCCAGCTAATATGTTGTCAGTGATTATTGAAGGTATTCCTGTGCAAGCTCTCGTTGACACCGGTGCAACCACTTCTGTTTTGCGTAGTGACTTGTGCTCGTGCCTCCGTAAAGTCAGAACGCCCTATGTGGGACCTGTGTTGCGTGGGGCAAATAACGTGCTGATTCAACCTGACGGACAGTGTACGGCTCGTGTTTCTATTGATGGTATACGTCACCACATCGAGATGATTGTGTTGCCCACGTGCATTCATGAACTTATCCTTGGTTGGGACTTTCTGCATTCTGCTTCCGCTGTTATATCCTTTAAAGAGAACGTCATTCACATAACGGATACAACGGATGCGCCCATTCCAGTTTCATCACCCTCGATCTCCAACTTGGTCATTGTTGAAGACTGCGTCCTGCACCCTGGTCACGAACACGTGATAGCTGTCGCATCTACCCAAGTAACCGACGGTGATGCACTTGTGGCTCCTTCGTTTCGCTGCACCTCCCGTGGAATTCTCGTCGCCTCTTGCCTCCTCCGGTTTTCCTCTGGCTGCGCTTTTCTGCCCGTTTCTAACACAACTGCAGAATCTGTGCTGCTGCCCAAGGGAATGACAGTGGCAAAGATTGACTTCTCTCCATTGACCTCCATCGCGACACTCTGCCCGTCTTCGTCACCAGTACCAGCTCCAGGTTCACGTTCTTTCCCTTTTCGACCTGTCATTGGTTCAGACCTCACACCAAAACAGTCTGAAGCACTATTGGCCCTTTTGGCTAAGCACAAAGCCTGCTTTGATAGCTGTACCACAACACTGAGTCAGACTTCCGCGGCTGTACATCGCATTGAAACCGACGGTTCTCGTGTGATACGCCGTCGCCCATATCGGGTTTCGCAATCAGAGAGAGAAATAATTGAAAAAGAAGTGAACGAGATGCTATCGCGAAATATAATACGACCTTCTTCGAGTTCCTGGGCATCTCCAGTCGTTTTAGTTAAAAAGAAGGATGGCTCTGTTCGTTTTTGCATTGACTACCGCGCGTTAAATAAGATCACACGCAAGGACGTATATCCTATGCCTAGAATTGATGACGCTTTAGACACACTGCAAGGGGCGAACTATTTTTCGAGCCTTGACTTACGATCAGGTTACTGGCAAATCCCCATGAACGAGGCTGACAAAGAAAAAACTGCATTTGCCACACCGGACGGCCTTTATGAATTTAATGTAATGCCATTCGGCTTGTGCAACGCTCCAGCCACGTTTGAGCGAATGATTGATACTGTTCTTCGTGGCCTAAAATGGAAGACCTGCCTCTGTTACTTAGATGATATCGTTGTTTTTTCAAGTACCTTTGCCCAACATCTTCAACGATTAGACGAGGTGCTACAATGTCTCTCCAAGGCTGGCCTTCAGATAAATACAAAGAAGTGTACATTTGCCAGCAAAAGCATCAAAGTCCTCGGTCACGTCGTTTCCAAAGACGGAATCCAACCAGATCCCGAGAAGATCGCAGCTGTGCTACAGTTCCCTCGACCGTCCAACCAAAAGACGTTGCGCAGCTTTCTTGGTCTCGCGTCCTATTTTCGTCGCTTTATACGCAACTTTGCTACCTTAGCGGCTCCGCTAAATAAGTTATTGGCCACTGGTGCTCCTTTCTCATGGTCCAACGACTGCGAATCTGCATTTGAAATTTTGAAAGAACGCCTGACTTCCGGACCAGTGCTGCGCCACTTCGATGAGAGAGCGCCTACCATACTCCATACTGACGCAAGCGCACAAGGCATTGGAGCAGTCCTTCTGCAGCGTGATTCCACCTCTAAAGAGCAGGTTGTGGCCTACGCTAGCCGGACTCTGTCAACAGCTGAGCGGAATTACACCATCACGGAGCAGGAGTGCTTGGCTATCGTATGGTCGATACAGAAATTCCGCCCGTATCTCTACGGTCGGCACTTCACCATCATCACCGACCACCACGCACTCTGTTGGCTTTCATCAATGAAGAATATGTCAGGACGTCTTGCGCGCTGGATACTGCGCTTACAAGAGTACGACTTTACAGTTACGTACAAGTCTGGCAAATGTCATCATGATGCCGACGCGCTGTCCCGGTGCCCACTTTCGCTCTCTCGTGACAATACGTCCACCGCATCGCGTTCGAATGACTCTGACACCCAGCTTGCCTCACAACACGTATCGCTCGCATCGCTGGATCCAATGCAGCTATCTTCGAACTCCGATTTACGTTCACTTCAGCTGGCAGATTCCTACTGTCGGTCTTTCATTGATCGCCTTCGCGGTGTCACTAAACCACCCAACAGCCGCTTGCGACGCCAGCTTCGACAATTTCGCCTTCAGGACGGTGTGCTTAAGCGCTACATTTACCATCCCACCGGTAACAAGTGGGTGCCAGTTCTTCCCCGCTGCCTTCGTCTTCGAGTTTTGGAAGCATTCCACGATGATATTGCTGCCGGTCATCTAGGCTTCCACAAGACCTACGATCGCATCAAGACGCGCTGCTTCTGGCCTGGCTTGTCCACAACGGTGGCCAAATACGTGGGCTCGTGCGCGTTGTGTCAGCACCGCAAGCGATCCACATCCCCGCCTGCTGGTTTCCTTCAGCCTCTTCCCTGTCCCACCACACCATTCGAATTTGTCGGAATAGACTTGTATGGTCCTTTGCCGTTGACACCTTCCGGTCACCGTTGGATCGTCACTGCAGTCGACCATCAAACAAGATACGCCGAGACTTCACCTCTTCATTCTGCTACCGCCACAGAAATCGCCAATTTTTTCTTGAACTCCATCGTCTTGCGCCACGGAGCCCCTCGCGTCCTTTTGAGTGACCGTGGCAAAGCCTTCCTTTCCAAGGTCCTGGATGAAGTCCTGCAGGCGTGCAATACAGTCCATAAAACCACTTCTACATACCATCCGCAAACGAATGGCCTTACCGAGCGCTTCCACCGAACACTCTCTGACATGATATCGATGTACTTGCATCCTGACCACAAAAATTGGGATAACATTTTACCGTTTGTCACCTTCGCATACAATACTGCGGTACAACGATCAACTGGCTACAGCCCGTTTTTTCTCGTGTACGGCCGATCTGCCTCCTCGGTCTTCGACACGGCATTTTTCTTTGCACCGGCTCCAAGCAGTACCTCGCTCCCAGAAGAGTTCGCAGCCCGAGTCACACAATGCCGTGAAATTGCTCGCAAAAACACGGAAGCAACCCAAAAGGAGAGAAAACATCGCTGTGATAAAAAACGACGCGACGTGGCCTTTAATGCTGGCGATAAGGTTTTACTATGGACCCCGGTTCGAGCGTCGGGCCTTTGCGAGAAATTTCTTCACCGGTATGTTGGCCCATACACCGTTGTACGACAGACATCTCCAGTTAACTACCTCGTCACCCCGCTTCAGTCTGTCACTGACCGCCGTCTGCGCAGCACGGAAATAGTTCACGTCTCACGCATGAAGCCTTTTGTTACTCGTTCGGCCGATCTCTGACTGGCGGCCAGGTTGGCCGCTTCGCAGAGGGGGGGGGGAAATTGTAAGCACATTCCAAGCATTTGATCGTTCTCACTTGCACATACCCATCATCATCGTTCTCACTTGCACATAGCCATCATCATCGTCCTCTCTCTTGGTGTGGTTCTGAGCGGAGCCAGACATCGCAGAATAAACGCTTCTGCTCGCCCTGCCTGCTCGCCGTACCTAGTCTGCCTGCGTCTTTCAATATATATATATATATATATATATTGTACTTTCATGCGCTTCAACTCCTTCATATATCACGTTACCTGTTTTTGCTTTCCTTCTCTCATGGTGACTTTCCATTGAAGGTCACATTGGCAAAACATAAGACTTTAGCCTTATTAGGCGACTCATTTCATGACGTAATGTACAGTGCTCCTCTCTCATGTCTATAACGACAGAGCGTGGCGTGCGGAACAGCACGAGCGACATCTGCAGTCTCAAATACGCCACATATGAGCATGCGTGGCGCCAGTGATGTGCCTGTCCAGGAATATCCTTGCTTATCACCGCTGATTCAACAACCGCTTTGGCACTCGAAAACTCTCCGACTATTTAGCGAAAAAAAACAAAACAAAAAAAGCAAGCGAAAAAAATGGCCCCGTATCTGCATGTTTCACTGCAAATGTCGTTGAAAGACGATAGTCTCGCGTCTAGAGAAAGTGAACGAAACGTTTCCTTGATACTCTGCGCGAAGAAATCAGTGAATTGTAATCTGGAGGCGCTGTGTTAGAGAGTCTCGATGTGAGCAGCAAAGGCGAACGAGGCACGTTAAGCCCGAAACACACGTACAGTGGCCGAGCGCGAGCAGAAAGGCGTGCGCGCCTTCCAATGGGTGCATCACGCGAGAAATGGGGGTTTCGACCCACACGCTCCGCGCGAAGGAGCCCGCGATCGTGAGCGTACTCAAACGTGCTTGACATCGTTTCGAACAAAGTTACTGATAATTCAACATAATACTCTCGGAACCTCTTTTCGTTCACTTATTTGTTGTTAGATGCATGCAAAAGTAAATAAAAAGTGAAAGTTTTTACCCGACGTATAATATTGTTGTGCTCGGCAGCCGCAGCGGAATTGGCATGTCAGCTGCATTGGCGTCTGCTTTTCGCGCTTTTTTTCGCTTTCGCGCGGTTTCTAGAGCCTTGTCTGCCTTTTCGTCGACACCACGCCTGCGCTCTCCAACCACAGGAAGACCTTAACGCTGCTGAAGATAACACTTTTATTAATATTGTTAAAAATAAAAGCGAGCAACGATGGCCCCGGCAGCCCCGGCGTTTGTGGGTGCGGCCCGTGTATCTCAACCAATGTTGCTGGCAAACCTCAAAAGCTGCCGGGCCTCCACTGCAGATATAAGGAGTTCATTATCGATTGCCGCTTCTTCCACTGCTGCTGCTGCTGCCCTGATCTACTGTGTTGCGTTGCTGAGAAAGCAAGCGCGTTCAAAAAAAGTGGCAACTGGGCACGCACCCGGATGTTTTGGAAGACACGCTTTGCTTTGGTACTAAAGTCGACTTGCGGATCCGGCTACTATCCAATGGCTAAGTCAGTGCCGCTAACAGCCATGTCGCAGTAGTGTATTTGCCAAGCTCCGAATGCATAGATTTAATATACAGACTCTGTATATTAATCTATGTACGAATCTTTTCGTACACGCGTCATTTCAGGGTCAATCGCTGCAAACACTCGCGTACGGCGAGCGTTTAGCCGCGCCTGCTCAGTCTGCGCATGCGCAGCCTCCCGAGCTCATACCACGCGCGCTCAGCCAGCGTACTCGGAGCGTACGTGTGGTTTGGGCTTTAGACACGAGCGCTATCTGGCAGTTATCTTCGAAAACGAAGAAAGGCGTGCGCCCGTCTTGGAGGCGATAAGGCGTAGAACGCAAAACGACGAGCAGGTGCCTCCACAAAAAGCAAAGCGTAGGAAACGCTTGACTTTTTGAGCACCGCGTTGCATTGTCAGAGCAGCGCGATAAACGCTACGGTCCTTAAAAGTACTTATGTATGCCTTCTCTAGTATAAAGACAAACATGCAAAATAATTGACGTCTTGTTATAGCGCCTCAGATATGCGTAATAATTGTTTTTAATTGATAATCGCACAAGTATGAACGCTGAAACTTCAGCAATATTGATGGGCGCTGCGGTTGGGGTTTGCCATTTGGGGTACCTTTTGATGCCGTTTGGGGTGTCGTTACGGCGTACAAACAGACCAAAATTTTTGCGTCGAAGTACCCCAAAAAAAGACTATCGTAATTGAAAAAACGGAGCAAACCTTTATCACTGTGATATGATATGACGAAACGAGAATAAGTTAAGAGTACAAAAGGCGCCTATCCGGGATATTGCTGAATTCTTTTTTTTTCTTTTCTCTCGGTTCTGTAATGTTGACAGCGCTTCGATGGCCAAAGAAGTCATCGCGGTCACTGAGATAAAGAAGGGTGGAAGCTGCAAGGCAGGCAAATCACTGGCGCCACGCATGATCAGATGTGGCGTACTTGAGACTGCAGATGTCGCTCGTGCTGTTCTGCGCGCCCCGATCTGTCTTTATAGACATGAGAGTTGAGCACTGTACGTACAAACTTAAGAGAGCTATAGTGCATATCCATGAAAACATCTCTCTATTGGACTATGTACTACAAGAAAGTTCACAATATGTCAGGCAACAGGCGCACCTACTTCTTGTCTTGCCTTGATCTTGATGAGGTACGTCCTGAGGTCACCCAGTGGGCAGTACTCAACGACCAGCGCTAGCCGGGAGCCGATCGTGCAGTAAGCTCGCATGTTGACCACGTTGGCGTGCTTGCCCACCAGCTTGAGCAGCTCAATTTCTCGCTGGAGGTTCCTTCTCTCCTCGGTCGTCGGATTGTCTGATCGACGATGACGAAATCAGATGTTAATGACACCACACTGAATGCAACTGTACCAGAGCCTTCGAGAAACACCAGCATCACATTGATAATTTACCGATGAAAATTGTCTTCCTTCAATAGAATTATTGTGACCAATGTTTTCTTTACTGGCATATTAAGAATCTATTGCACATTGTTCATAATGTCTTTTTTGCACTTGCTTATATTGAAGATACTATTGTAGCTGTTGTCAATTATAACTCTTGCTCGGGCTTTAAGTTTTTATAATTGTTGGGTATGTCTACGCCGAACAAAAGTTTGAGTGTACTCTTATGTCTATTGGATATCATCACGAAATGAAACGGGCAGTTGCATAAATAAGTAGGAAAGTAAAGATGTTGTATAATGGAACACCTATAAGTTTGCTGTACTTATTACACAAAATATTGACAGAAAGTATTTCCAGTAAGCAGAGACCTACCTTTGAGCATCTTGACGGCGACCGTCTCTCGCACTTTTCCCAACCATACGTGGGCCCTGTGCACGACGCTAAAGGCGCCTCGGCCAATCTCTTCGTGCACTTCTAGGGCCTCATAGGGGACCTCGTACGTGTCTCCTGACCTCCGAATGAGCCGGAAGGCGTTCCTGTGCAGCCGCAGAAACTGGCCCGTCGAGGTCAGCTGTTCCGTGTTGGAAGACTTGGAGGATGCTGCCGCCGGCGACATTTCGTCCAACTTCTGAAAGGTCACCATACTGATTATACGCATGTGCGACAGGTATGACCGATTGATTGGATAACTGATTAACTGACTGAATGATTGACCTATTACCTGATTGATGGCGATTCCTTGACTGATTGACACTGTATGATTGATTGATTGATTCACGATTGATTGACTGAACGACTCATTGATTACAAAACCAGTTTAGCGATCGATCAATCAACTGATTAATTGGCTGTGAAAAGAGAAGTGTAAACCACAAGTCTGCAGTGCGAAGTCACAACGAAACCAATGCCATTATTCTAGAAAAGGAAAGCTCCGTAGCTAGAAAAAAATCACCCTGGTCCTGCGATCCAACCCGAGACCAACGCCTTTCCGAAGAGGTCGCTCTTCCTATTGAACAAACCAAGAATCTTGCAGTAGGCAACTTGCGGGCAAATTCATCGACAGATCGGGGTGCAGAGACACAGAATGTTGCCAGTGAAGGAGTGAGATATGCGAAATCTGCAAGGTGGCGACAATAATTATTGTAACTGGGAGGTTTACTTATTGAGAAATCTGTGTGGATTCGCTTGTGGTTTTGGCTACAATCACGTGGTTTGCGACTATTAAACCGACTGGTGAATGACTTCTAGCTTCGACTTTTGGTCTCTTAGTTGACATTTGGCTTGCACTTCAATTCCGGCAGAAGCACAGATAACGCCTTCAAGACCATTTCGATCATAAATGATCATCTACATCATGGACATCACACTACGTTAAACACAGCCGTTGTAAAACACACAGAAAGACATGCCACGTCATCTTCACCTGATCGTTGGTTGAAACAGAGAAGTTGCGAATGAACTTATATGTACGTACAGCAGTGGCCAGTATGAAAGGAAATTACCTTCATGTGGCAATAGCAGCTAAACGCAGCTGGCAAGCCCGGAAGTGTTTGTAAAGGAACTTGTAGTTTGGCAAGTTGGTATAACAATTCAAAAATATAATTTGAGCGCAAACACACTACACATTCACGCACACACACACCCAGACATCAAACACGCTCACCGCTTTCTTCCAAAGTGTTTATGACGTTAAATATTCAAGCATAGAGGAACTTCCTCTAGATCGGTACATCACACTCTTATCGCACTATCTTGAGTAATTGTAGATTTAACAGAAACATGGTGTGCCTTTTTATATAGCTCACAACTATATACATTCCTTCAAATCCAGTTAGATCTTTTACAGTTTCTTTTAAAGACAACAGTATTTCTTGGGAACCTTCGACGCAAAAATTTTGGTCTGTCCATCTGCACATTCGTCTGTTTGTCCGCCCTTAACGATACCTTAAACGGCACCAAACGATACCCCAAACGGCTGACCCCATCCGCAGCACCCACCAATATTGGTCTAGACTTGGCGTTCATATTTTTGCGATTGTCAATTAAAAAGCCATCAAAGTGCACATCTGAGGCACCATAACAACACGTCAATATTCCGTATGTGTGTCTTTATACTAGAGAAGGCATACATAAGTAATTCTAAGGACCATAGCGCTTATCACGCTGCGCTGACGATGCAACGCTTCCACGAAAAGGCAAGTGTTTGCAACACTCTGCTAACACGACACGGTGGTGGCACCTACCCGTCGCCTTGTGGTCTACACCTTATCACCTCCGAGACGGGCGCGCACGCCGCGCGCTTCGTTTTCCAAGATAACTGCCAGCTAGCGCTCATGTCTCACGTGTGACGTGACTCGATGCGCTCGTTCACATCCGCTGCACGCTCGAGGCACTCTAACGCAGCACCTCCAGAATACCATTCACCGATTTTCTTGTGCAGAACATCAAATAAACGTTTTGTTCACTCTCTCCAGACGCAAGACGACAGCGTCTTTAGCCAACATTTGCAGTGTAACATGCAGATACGGGGCCAATTTTTTTTCCACATTATAGTGCTTGAGAGAAGTTGCCCAAGCTGAGAGGGGGTAAGAAGGAAGGGGGCCCTTCTTACTTATCAAAAGGGCTTTCTGCATAGCACCTTTTTTCGGTCGGACTTGCGCCATCAGTATTTTTTTATGTACATTGTCATGGCGAAGCAGACATCTGGTGATGATGGCTGTGGCATGAATTTGTGTGGGGGGGGGGAGGGAGGGGCTCGCTGTGGAGAAAGTTTTCCCCACCACCCCTCCTCCCCCTGCAGAACCCTGTGAGAGAAACCTATGAAGGAAATTTATACACGCACCCCTTCGGAGGCTGCCATCACTCGACGTCGGCGTTGCTGGACGGCGAACCACGAGGCGACCGATGTGGCTAGAGTAACCAACACCACGCAGATCCCGATACTCCAGAACAGGATTGAGCTGTATCCTGCGTGTCCTGATGATGCGAATGGTACTAACGTCAGTAGCGGCACACACACACACACAGACTCCAATCCCAGAACTACGGTGGTAGTTGTGTCCGCTTTGTTTCTCTTGAGCGAACGACCAGTAGTGCTATATTATACTTTCTCTAAACTTATTTGGCTAACATATGCTTGTTTTGTATCTCTTTTGTGAATTGGATCTTCATAACGTGCGTTATGTATTAGCCAGTGATGGCGTAGTGATTAAAGCGCTCACCTGCTAAGCTTAAGGGCGATGAACCGCAACCTGCCCGCAGTGGTGTGGGTGCTTGATATAGGTGAACGGTAAACAACTATATGGGTTGGAATTTCCGGAGGAAGGAAGAGTACTACAACCCTTTGTGCTAGTTAAAATGCGCCACATGCCTCTTGATCATGAGGACCAAATAGCAATGGTCTAAATACAATTACTCACAATTATGGTAACATATTACACGCACAGGGTGATGAAAATATGAAAACGTCAATATACATGTGCACAAAAAAAAAACATATCCCGCAGAAGGGGTCCATGTGTAGATGCGAAGAAGCGGGCGCTAACGCTTACACTGGCGGCGGCGTTGACGCTGGCGCTCATCGCGGCGTTGCGCAAGAGACAAATTAACATGGGGAGGCGCCAAGCATGCAGTGACGGGCTGGTGTTCCCTACCAAAACATGCCAATCGCTGCTAATGGCGAATGAAAGACAGGAGACGCTGATTGGACACAAAGACCCACAGTCGACTTTCAGTTAACGCGCACGCTGCAAATCTTTATTCCACAACAACGCACATGAAAAATCTCCCACCGGCACTACCTTGGAGGTCGAGATTTAGTGCCTACATGTATGTACAAGGTGGCCAGCGAACGGTTCTCCAGCGCTAGCAGTCAGTTTTTTTTTTTTTTCATTTAAGACACTTCCACCGAGCCACCCCGCTGGCGAGGCGGAGAGTCCAGATCAAGCGGGCCCTCCCTCCACTTACATACCAAGACATATTGGCGTATTGCACCAGAGCAGGATGCACCATGCACCCGCCCTCACCGTTTTTCTCGCGAGAGCAAGAGGTGGCACTCTACCAACTCCAAACGCATACGTACCCCAGCGTCCTCTTCAGGCATAAATTCTATCCTGACCAGTACGCAGACTCTTTCCCGGGCTGTGGCAGCTCCCCAACAGTATTTCATGTCGCGGTGGGGTGCGCCACAAAATTACTTCCTCCCCTTCTCGTTATATGGCGCCCCTTCCTCACCAAAGAGCTGTGGGACGATTCCGTCCATGACGGGCCCCCGAAGTCCGCCAGGCCTTGGTTCAACGGGCCCAGTTGGTCGCCAAGATCATCATAGTCCGGGTTCCCTCCCACATGCTTTGCTTATATGTACTCAATAAAATGTTTTCTCTTTCTCTCTCTCTCTCTCTCTTGCTAGCAGACGCTGCCAGCTTCGGCGTTGCGAGGCGAGAGAGGGGAGATCATAGAAGAGGAGAGAGCGGTTGAGGGGACGCGCTTGCGCAATGGGGGTGTAGACGCCGCGGGTAGGGATGTCTAGAGGAGAGAGAGAGAAGGCGTGAGCATAGGCTAGCAGACTCTGCCTGCGTCGGCGTTGCGAGGAAAGGGGAGATGGGAGAATGTTAAAGAAGAGAGAGAGGAGGGCACGCGCATGTGTAGTGGGGGAGGGCAGATGGTGCAAGACTGTGGGTTATAGTTCCTGGCATAATATGCTTCGCATCTAAGATTACATATCTGGACAACGTTTCCGTGCGGTCTGCGCCGGGGGCGAAGCCATAATTTTTTGGGGGGGGCAAGGTTCAGTCATACTTTATGCATGTTCGTGGATGCTTATTTGTATGTATGCGTGTATATATATACAGGCAATATTGAAAAGACTTCGAGAAATTGTCTGGTGCTACATTTTGCACATGCTAGTTCTGAATCCACAGCTCCTCTGGATTGTACCAGTACATACCTGCTATCCACATTACACGAGATTACCTCTTATTACAAAAAAAAAAGCAGGACGAAATTCTCTCCCTCCAGTCCCAATTGAACAGGGCCCAGTCCTTCCCGTTCAGGTTATTCGGACACCACCGTATCCTAACCCGAGAGCACTTGATCTCAATTGATCCTGACTTTCCGCAGTCCTGCTCTAAAGGCGGGCGCAAGTTCTGCTCTCTGGGTAATATGCTCTGGCTGTGCCCTCTTTAATTCGGGCTCCGGTGTGCACTACCAAATAAAGTGGGACGAAGTTCTTCGCAGTTCGGACATCGCTCTTCAATCACAGGCTGCCTAGAGGCCCTCACCGAGAGTCACCGCCTCCCGGTTCCGCCCTGGTTGGAGCCAACGACTTGATGGGGAGCCGTAGGGCTCCTTTCATCATTTTCCTCAGGACTATTAAATAAAGGTCTTGTCATGTCATGTGATGTCAATTTGAAGCACTAGCACATTTCCCTCACTTAGGCTACTTTCATGGTCTGCACCCACTGCTAGTTTCTCCAGCATATTGAGTAACATGGCAGGAAGCTGGCGCCCTTCTAAGAAACTGAGAACAAGTGGCAGTGTTAAGAATATTGTGCATGTGGTGCAAACGGGACAAAAACAGGTTACAACTACCATTTTATAACTGAGTTGCGGGATGACTCACTCACTGCTGTATTTGGTGACCGCCGGTTGTCCCAGACCTGCGGGGCTCTGAGCTTGCACCAGAACTCGGTAGAGAGCGCCATCCAAGATCTCCGACACGCTCATCTGCTGCGTCTCCTGGTAAAAGAGAGATGCCAGAAAATTCAAAAGGATAAGCACGAAAGACGCGTAACAACCGCTTTTATCTATTAAAATGCGAACTACATAAACAGTGCAACAGAGAGGCAACAGAGTTGAAATTAAGATACGAGCAAGTTTGATTGTTCATATTGCTTAAAGCGAGGGTCTAAAACACTTATTCTTACCAGGGGCTCGTACCATCCACGCGGCCCACAGACATTTCACTGACTTTGCTGAATAGTACGCGCTATTTTTTCTGGACTATTGTAATTAAGAACGCCTTGTTCAGGTAAGCTACACAGACGAGACTGGTCTGTAGCATTCTTTTCCCTCGTGAGGCATTTCATGTGGTCACGACGAGTTGAAACATCCCCAAACTCTATACTTCAAATCGTTTATTCAAAAAGTCGTTGTGGAAATAAGTGTCTATGTTCAGCCTGCTTTGTTCACTACGAAATCAGAGAAGAAAAAAGCAGCTCCGGCTTACCGCGTTCACCGAGCGCTTGATCCTGCGCGTTGGCTTTTTCCGGATGTCGAATATAGGCCTCTCCTCCTCGATGGTCACTTGGTAGCCCAGTACGCGGTTTTCCTCCGAGGCGTAGGCAGGAGGCGACCAGGCGATCTGCAGGCCGTGACTGGGTGGTGCCACCCAAGTCGAGGAGGGATGCTCGACTTCGTGAACCATCAGTTGGCTGGGAGGTCCAGGTGCTGCGAGGGAAAAGCTCATGCTTCGGATAGGGATTTCACATTGAATCAGAGCTGTGCCTTTCTTTTACGCCAGGACAAAGGCTGTTTATGTGTGCGTGTGCGGCAGGAGGAAGGGGGGGGGGGAGCGTATGGCTGGAAAAGGGATGTGCGTCAGAATGCCGAGTTAAGCGCGTCAGCGTGATACACAGGAAAAGCCGGCAGTGCGAGCTACAACATTTGTTACACGTTACGATTCCTCCTCCAATAGAGCCTCTCAGTTTCCAAGCCGGAAGGCCAACAAACTTGCAGAACGGCCAAGGCCCACGTCTGACCTGTCATTAGAGTTTATATATTTATTGATTTATTTAATAAAACCATCAGGGTCAAAGGTATTGAAGAGGGGAGTGGTTACAATAAACTATTTACAACAAAGACGGATGCAAGATAGTACACAGGCTTCTAACTATACTGTTTTAGCTAGTCGTAACAAGGACATGTATGGTGCTCATATTCTAATAATAAACGGTGATTTTAAAATGTGCTAAACATACAAACATGTACGTAGCAAAATAAAAATGTAGTCATAGATAACGAAATGCATACACGTTGTGCAAGGAAAAGAAAGAAAACAAAAAAAGGAGAATCCGGCTATGCAATGCAAATAACTCTTATCTAAACAAACGATTATTATGAATTGATACGATGTCATCAGCAAGGTGGCTCCATTCAATTGATGTTCGAGGAATGAATGACCGAAAGAATGTTTTTGTTTGGCCAACCTTGGAACGGTAGTTGATTCTAGTTAATATGTATAGATGCTGTAAAATTAGTTCGTTCTTGAGAGTTGAATAATGACAAATTTTGTGAAAAACAGCGAGACGTGTGATTTTGCGACGATAAGATAGCGCTGTTGGTGAAAGAGGGGTATTCATGGCAGACATAGGTGCGGTACGGTTGCCGTTGGACAAGATGAAGCACGCTGAATTATTTTACACACGTTCTAATGAGGTAATTAGCTTGTCAGTAGTAGAATCCCAAACAGCGCATGTATATTCTAGTCTTGGACGTACAAGGGTGAAGCCTTTTTAGAGATGAAGGGACCTTACACGAGTTACGGCGTATCTAGCCGAGAGTACGGTTTGCATTCCTATAGCCACGTAATCGGTGTGGGTGTTCCAAGATAGAAGTTATATGTATCTACATGAGTAAACAAATTCAAGGGAAACGTTGTTAAGGTTGTGCGTGTGCATGATTTTAGTAGAACGGGACACGTGCATGAATTTACATTTAGTGGCGTTAAGTTCCATTAACCATTGTTTAGATATGATAGTTAAGTCACATTGACGGTGAACATGATCATCGACGCTGGCAATTTCGCGAAATATAACGCAGTCATCTGCGAATAAATGAATGTTAGATGACAGCGAAGAAGCAAGGTCGTTAATATAAATAAGGAACAAAAGAGGTCCGAGCACTGAAACTTGCGGTACACCAGATGTTATGTTTCGGGGTGACGAATTTATAGCTGTTAGCAACTATGATTTGTGTACGGTTAGATGAAAAGCATTCAATCCACCTAAGAACGTTAGTGTCGTGGTTTAGAAGACTTACTTTATAAAGTAAATGTTTATGAACTAAGTCTATATAAGTTGAACTAAAACTATATAAGTTGAAGCGCGTTCGAGACAGTGACTGGCATACTGCTTCCAAACCCCATGTTTTATCAAAGTGGCTGACTGGGCTAGTTGGGTTAGCATACTTCAGATTTAACAGCGCAAAAAAAAAAAAAATAAACGGTGGACAGAAAAATAACCTCCTTGTCCTGTGCGCCGTGTATTTTTTCGCGTTGTCAAACCTAATGACCCATGTTTTATGCTCCGCAAGCGACGTTTAAAGTAGAACTGATATCCCATGCACAAGACAAGCACTCTTATTTTACGTTTTTCTCTTCGTCCGCAGTCAATCGTGCGATCTTGTTTGCAGAAAAAAAAAACAGCAAGAATAGTTGGTCATCCTACTGGTGCGATGGTAACAACCTGTTTACTGCATGCTTACCACACAGGCTGAAGTTGAACTGGTAGCAGTCCAGGCAGCTGGGCGTCTTGAACCACACCGTGACAGGGTCACTGCTTAGTTTCTCCGTAGTGTCCGTGCTTCTCAGCACCAGCGTGTAGTTAGTGTCGAACCGGAGACCACGGATGTCGTAATGGAACACATCGTATGGCTGGAGACAAACTTTTTCAGTGAGAAAAAAAATGCGCAGACACGCGAGGACATCAAGATGCATCTGGGGATTTCAGGGTATAGAATTCAGTTGAGTAGCTACCGCTGATATGCGATAAGAAAAGTTGAAAAACCCGGGAGAGAAAGAGTACCTGGCCTACAGCTCTTTTTTATTGTTGCTTTGTATTCCATGCAACATAAAACTTTCCATACACTTCTTTGGTCTCAAGCTGGCTAGCAGCGGGACCAGTTGTGTGACGTGGCTACATAACTGCGCAGACGGTTACAGCGGTGAAAAATGACAACAAATGGGATATAAATGTTAAAATCAAACACACAGAACCGAAAATAATAGCAGACTAAATAATCATTTATACAATTGGAACACTTCAAAGCTGCACATAACGCGCTACAGGGTAATGGAAAAATGATTCGCCTCTTTCACATCAGTTGGTAAGGCATTCCAAATGACAGTGCTGTGAAATTATATCAGCCCTCGACCGTTCACACGTCCGGCCAGCGGCAAATTACAGCAATTATTCACTGCAGCTCTTCTCTCTGTCTCTGCTTCATCATTTTTTTTTGCATGGCGCAATGCTCCCTCCTAACGTATTCAGTTTTATTACAGTTAGCGACTGAACCAGGATCTTTGTACTCGGGCTGAACCTGCATGCTTTCTCATTTTCTTTCCAGCATTCGTTATTCTCTACGACGGCGCAGCAAGAGGACCCTTATATCTTGATAAAAACACGGCTTAGGAATTAAATTTTCACAATCAGCATTTTTCGGAAATGTGCCATTTATAATAGCGAGACTACACGTTGTCTAGCAGATCCCTTTCAGCGCGTGAACATAAAAGATGGACATGAAGCATCCATAGCTAGTGTACTACTTCCACCACTTCCCTTTTTTGTTTTGCATTTTTGCGTAGTATGCTTAAGTTCAATTTACATTGGACCAGAATTTGTGCGTGGCCAAGTGATCAAGGCACTCGTTTTCGCCCAGGGTGGTCGAAATTTCAAACCCCGGCCGAAAGATACAAAGTTGGTTGGTTTTATTTGTTATATTTCGGTTCGGGTCGACTGTGGGTGAAGAAGTATTTTTAGGAGAGAAGCTCCTGAAGCCGTAGGTCTGTACATGCTTGTCTCTCTGGTACGTGACCGCCTAGTTCTATGACTCACTCAGTAGGGACGGACGATTCACGGTTTAGCGATAAGCTTCGCCCCACTCATCATCACTCGCTTCGTGGATACGCTGTGATTTTTTGTTGTTGAAAAACCCCGCTCCCGAGCTTCGCAGAATGGTCATTACATGCTTATCTTGAAAAGGAGCATGTAGCCAACTATGAAGAGGAAAAAAAAACTAGGAGGGAGTGTCACAAAAATGTCTTGAAACCTTGCCATACAAAATGGAACAGGAGCATTCTAGGAAGCGAGTCCACTGTACGCAGAACGGAGGGGGGGGGGGGGGTGTCTAGGAAGGTTGGTTCATGGTCGCTAGGCGCGCGCACTGTCATTCTTGTCCAAAAGTCAAACGTAACTGATCCTTCTCTTTAGGAATAAGTATAAAACGCAAGTGATAGATCTCTTAACAGACGTAGTTGCGCATTCATTGCGCGATGTTTCGCCACAAGGGCGAAGCAATGAATGCTACAGCAACAAATTTCAATCTCACGGGAAGAACGGCCAGCAGTTAGAAACTTGTACCGTGCACCTTATGCAGAAAACAAGCGCGAAATTAACATACACAGGACGAGAGCGGACAAACAACTGCCTCAGCTCGGCGCTTAAAGCACGCTGCTCAAATAGAAAGAAAAAACGCACGAAAAAAATGCACAAGTATTCACTGGACAAACGCGAACTGTCACAATTCTTACTTCGTTGTACATGAAAAGCGTGCTCCTTTCGTCAACGTAGGCATGGCAGCAAGTGAAGTGACCTTCGTGCTATCCTGAATGACAAGTTTGATGAGCGCGCGAGCAGGAAAGACTATGCCACGAGGAAGCACACGTTAAAGGAAACGCCAGAGGCGAGGACCTTTACAATGCGCTCAACACGAGCCCTTCACGCCATCTCGGTACTGATAACTAAAACGCGCTGAATTTTCTGAGCTCATATAGTGTACATAAATCACTTGCCGTTAGCAAGCTTGATATCGTACCTTCCGTGGCTTGGTGGCTTGTGTCGCGCACTGTGGAGTGAGAGGTCACTGGTTCGACGCCTTGCTTCATAACTTTTAGATGTGAAGCATTTATTGGCCGAGTCTAATCCGTAGTGTGGCGTGACCACCCTGCCCGCGCATGCGCGTCGCGTCCCCTCCCTCTCTCCTCTTCTCCCCTCCCCGTCTCGTCTCGCATTACCGACGAGGCCGCGTCTGCTAGCCTGCGCTCGCTCCCCCTCTCTCCATAGGCGTCCCTCCTTGTGGCACTTACATCTTCGTTGCACATGCGCGTCCCCTTCCTCTCTCTTTTCTCTAGTCCGCTCCCCCGTTCTCGCCTCGCATCAAAAACGGGGCCGCGTCTGATAGCCTACGCTCGCTCCCCGCGACTCTCTATAGGCGTCGCTCCCTGCGGCACTTACACCTCAATTGCGCATGCGCATCACCTTCCTCACTTGCCTGTCGTCTACTCCCCCCTCTCGCCTCGCATCGCCGACGAGACCACGTCTGCTAGCCTACGCTCGCTCCCCCGTCTCTCCATAGGCATCCCTCCCTGCGACACTTACACCTTTATCGCGCATGCGCTTCCCCTTCCTCTCTCGCTCATCTCCTACACTCCATCTCTCGCCTCGCTATGCCGACGCAGGCAAGGTGTGCCAGCGAGCTTCTTGATTGAAAAACCTGACTGCTCAGGCTGCACAACCCTTCACCACTGCCCCCCCCCCCCCCTAATATACACACTGGATCTTCACCTCCAAAGTAGTGCTGCTGGCGTTGTTGAAAAAGAATTCGCAGTGAGCGCATTAACTAAAGTGCACTACGGGCCTCTGTGTCAGATCGTAATCATCTTTCTCTCATTGCCAATTAGCAGCGATCGAAATGTTCTCGTAGAAAACACTGGTTCATTACTGCATGCTTTGCGCCTTCCGAGGCTTCTCTCCTGCGAAAACACCGCGAGAAGCACCAGCGTCAACGCCGCCGCCAGTGTAAGAGTTGCTTCGCATCTGCACATGGCTCCCTTTAGTGGGAGGCTGTGTCGTTTTTTTGTCGTTTTTATTGCAATCTGTCAGTATGTATTTTACAAAGTCAGATCCGCGACAGAAGTACGACAGTGGAGCCGTGGTGGGCCTCGGCGTAAAACCCCTTTGAGTTAAAAAGGAGATGAAACAGGTTCCCCATGTAAAATTAACACGAACGTGAGGAGCAAGTGGCTTCAGAGGAGGTTGGCTTGGGGACGGTAGGCATGCTCCCTCCAATTTTTTTTCTTCCTCGGTAGTGCCAACACGTCGACAAGAGAATTTACCTTATTAGGAGCAGGAACTACTGCACTTTCTAAACGAGCTGATGATCGCGATGATTGCGACGATGGTGAATCTGTATGGAAGTCACCAAGCCGCTGTCGCTTTTCGCATGGTGAAATATATGCCATGTGTGACTTGAAAACAGCTGCCTTTGTAAAGTTGGCACCTCCACATATGCGCTTTTATTGCAAATAAGCACGCTTTACAGGATGATTCCCCTAGTTTCGCCTACGCATGCGCTCAGCGAACGGCATGCTGCGGTGATGTAAGTGCAGCTCGGGATATCAGGAAACAAGTCCTGCCAGCACATTTGCTTCATATCCAATCCCATCATATCTACGAGCAATAAGCGAACGGTATTACGAAATTGTTACGGATGAATTTATTGTGTCAGAGCCGATCTAGCTAATGCTGTCAGAGCGCACAGGATTGTAGGCCGACAGGGCAGCTCGAGAGGCCAACCCACTCGAACAACGTTGTGATCTCCCTCCACTGAAATTCATTACAGCGCCCGTACCAGAGTTACGTGTCTATGCGCGTGACAATATGAATTATTACCCGTGATATCGAGCCTTCTAGGGCTGTTAATGGAGTCACCATAGGCTGGGCAAGCTGTCGGCGCATGCTCACATCTCTGAGCATTTAACACATTTATGTTTTCAACAGCCTCGGCGAGATGGCCACTGGCGCACTAAGTGTTCGAAATGTTGACGAGTCATTCCCAATGTGTTAACACTTCGCCAGACGCTGTGCGACGCTGACAACTGTTCTGAAACGCAAGGCCATGTGCGCGTGTGAGAGATTGATTGATTGATTGATTGATTGATTGATTGAGTGAGTAGGCCCTGCCCGGATTCTTTAATGCAGCAGCTCATGAGCGTGGTGCTTCAAAAGACGTACCTTCGAAAGTTTAATATGTGAAGGCGGAGCATTCCACTGGTCCGGCAGAATGTCCAGGACATAGTTGCACGAAGGATCTTTAAAATAAACACACACAAACAATTATTATAAAGAAGCAAACATTTTCGAGAGCTTAAATATTTTCTTTATTTGCTCAGTTTACCAAATTAATGGGTGAAATGCATTCACGACTTGGAGATAAAGATCGTCTCTCTGTCATGCCATCGTAGGTGTAGAAGTCCGGGAAGTCGAAGGAATGATCATGCTTATTCGCAATTTCGCACTCTTGTTTGTTGAATACTTCTAGTCATCAAGGATTTTCTTCATTTTCGAATTAGGCAAGTGTCAGTCGTAGCTGCAATTTGGAGCTGTCGTTAGGGCTTGCTTTTTCCTCTGTCATGCTTTCATAAACTCCACAAGCTAAGAAAGTTCACCAACTAAATTTGATGTGGTGCTTTTTAAATTCTAAAGCCTGATTATATCTTTAATAACTGTTTCTATGCAAGTAAATATATTTAGGCAGTTAATATTGTGGCTAGAAATGAAAGCGTACAATAAAAAACAATACAGCAAAGGACATGCATCTAGCTTTTCTGTGTTGGCAAGAAGGTCATGGCTGAACTCCCGTCGCACAACGGTGGTAAAAGACTTGACGAAGACTCAGAGAAACCCATAGCTAGCGCGTTACGTTTTATCACCATTGTGTGTCTATAGCGAATGTTGCCTCTATCAAAATGCACTGACTCGATCAGTTTATAACTTTACAACTAGGCTGCAGGCGATCGCTTCAGCAGTGACGATCATTCCGGCTAACTCAGAAAACTTTGTCATGCTTCACGCTGGTTTCAATCAAGATTTTCTGATGCAGAGAGTTCCATCACTTACACTTGTCACTGGTTGACCACGTGAGACGAGAGACAATGAAGTGACCATCTGGTGTCGACTTTGACACGGTTACGTTTAGTGGTTCACTCGGCACACTGGCATCTGCGATAAAAGGAAACACGTGAAAGAAACAGATGACATGAGTAGTGTAACTACACATCGATTATATTGTGATAGCAAGTGTGTGGACACTCCAGGTGTATTTAGCCATCACCGTTATATTCTATATACAGTACAAACCAATATTATCATCGTGCACAATTTATGTACGCGTGAAAGCTTGCGTAATCTGTAGATGGGAGTGGCTCAAGCAGTGTTGTACAAAACAGCGTTCCAAAGAACCACGTTCCAAGAACTAGTTCCTTATTGGAAGAACAAAGGAGCGCCATCGTTCCATTGAGCATCAGTGTAACTGTAACGGTAACGTGTTATATTAACGTAGGAACGGCAGAGGGAATGGCATTACTTTTTGATTAATATGTGGGGTTTAACGTCCCAAAACCACCATATGATTATGAGAGACGCCATAGTGGAGGGCTCCGGAAATTTCGACCACCTGGGGCTCTTAAACGTGCACCCGAATCTGAGCACACGGGCCTACAACATTTCCGCCTCCATCGGAAATGCAGCCGCCGCAGCCGGGTTACGAACCCGTGACTTGCGGGTCAGTAGCCGAGTACCTTAGTCACTAAACCACCGCGGCGGGGCACGGCATTACTTTTTCCGAATGTTCCTCGGAATTGAATGCACGCAGCACATAATACAGAACAGGGTGGATTGGCGACTGCGTGAGGTGACACAATCTATACTACTCATCTGTCACTTGACTGCACTGCATCCTGGTATTCAATTTAAGGCGCCCTCCGGGAGCGCAGGGAAGCGCGTGATGCCGTGACCGACCACGTGTGGGACGAACGTCTGATTAATCTTCATTTAGTATGACCCAGTCCGACAACAATCAAGCGCTGTTCTGGAGTGTCAATTGTAAGACTTCCACTAGGAAAGGGCACACTATTTTTACCTCGGCGACTTTTCCGGTCTGCCAACTGATGCGTAACTTTTGTGTGTGTGCGCACGCGTGCATGCGTGTGTGTGTGCGTGTGTGTGCGTGTGTGTGTGTGTGTGCGAATGTGTATTGGCGTTTCTGCAACGCGTCCATGTGACTTTGCCGACATAATCAAGGCACCTGCGTGTGGTTCCTTTGTGTATTCAAAAAGTGCGAATAATCATCGCGAAACGGTCAAATCGCGCACAGGACAGAGGAACCAACCACGAAGCTTGGGGCACAGAGTGAGTAATGCTAACCACCGCAATTTCGCGCAGTACCTTCCCACTGCTCATGAATAGTCTCGGGCTCCGACTTAACGGCCGCAAAGCTACGCTCCATAATTCCATCCCTTGGAAAAGAACCTCGTTGCCGCATGCATGCAGTGTGCGCTTCGGACGTTTGTATATGTTTTATGTTCACGCGCTCACGGATTGCAAGACTTCGACCTAGTTTCTGGGAGTGTTTTTTTTTTCGCGTTTACTTTAGCTGATCCATGGTTCAAACGTCCCTTCAGAGTCTCGTGCATGCCACCGGCAACTATCAACAAATCTGTCTTGATACCCCGATGCGTGGACTGTAGACAAGAGGACCGAAACCTAATGAAAGCGGGTGCCGCAGTGGCGTCTGTCTGATGCCTGTAACGGTTGAATTTGGCCAGGCATCAATTTAACATGCCAGTTATCTTCGCGGCTATATGTCTGTAGTTTTAATTGTCATTCATTTGAGCAACCACCACACCAATAACGATTGTCATTCAACAAACAAAAATCACAGCTTTGCCGCAAAGGCGGAGCAATGAACGCGATAGTAACAAATTGGAAGTTTACGCAGAGAATGGAAAGTAGATAGAAATGTGTCCTGCATTTCTCACGCACAAATAACGCACGAAAAATACTCACAGGTACAGATGAACGTGAATAAGCGTCTCACTTGTCACTTCACTGTGTCTGAAAAGCGCGCCCTTTTCGCAAACGGAGACTGTGCAACGATTTCAGTGACCTTTGTGCTCCCGGTAACTAACACAGACTCGTTTCGGCGAAATCCTAAGGCCAGCCAAGGCGTACGATTGTCCTCGCCGCGAGATAAGCAAGCGCACGCGTGAGCGTCCACAGTATCCCCCCCTCCTCTGCGGGGAAAAGTACTAGTGGGTATGAGAGCACACGCCGCCGTGTCGTGACAATGTGGCGATGCGCCCGCATTGCGCCATCGTGCTGGTAATGCTGATAACACGATAGCCCCTCCCCCTAAGATGTCTATCGCTAACGGTAAGTGGTTGATATAAATAGCTTGCCGTTTGAACGTTGAAGGAGGTGTTCGCTCCTTCGTGGCTCAGTGGCTAACGCCTCGCGTTTACGACTCAAAGGTCCGACAATCCATTCCGCGCGCCGGAGTCTTTCTGGATTATTTTGCTTTCTTACGTTTTCATATATATATATATATATATATATATATATATATATATATATATATATATATATATTAATGGTGAGTGACGGCGACGCCGGTGGCGAAATTACGCCGAGAATGTCCATATAATTGCTATCGCAATGATGCACGTACATACAGTGATATTTTTGCCCCCGCTCGTCCTGCCCTCACCCATGCAACCTCGATTGGCATCGTTCTTATTTGTGTACAACATAACATAACTTTCAAGCGCTTGATGGAGTGGCTCTTCAATCTTGCCAACGCACTGCGGACGACAAAATGAAGCTTTTCTGTCGTACACCAACATCGAGAGGGAAACCTTTCGAATTGTGAACAGGGGACTTGTATCCTGGACATTATATCCCATACACTGCAATCTTAAGTCAGCACTCAATAAGGGCCTACGTGTTGTTCCTCTTGGTGGAATTTTCTGCGTATATTTTTGATATTGAAGCATCTGTGGCAATTTCTATTCGAAGAAAACTTGGATGACGCTTGAGCTTCGCCTTCAAGAGTAGAACGTGTTAGCGGAATCGGGCGCCATGTGTGTCGCCTCTTCGGTTGATAGCGTGACTTTGGTTCTCGGTGGATACTTCAACTATATATGCCGCAAGGAAATGAACTTTAGCATGCGTAACATATCCCCATTTCAACCTATTTTAGAATGCAAGTAGAGTTTCGAAGTGCCCAGTAGGCCATATTTCGCCCTTTTGCAAATCAGGGAAGAGTGCCCTACGCATCGGCAAGGCAAGCGCGAACTTACGCAGCCGTTGAACTCATCTGAGCGCTTTTTGGGTGGGCCTTTAAAACAGCCATTCATTGAATTCTTATGTGTTTACGCTTGGTTCGATCGTATACTCCTACCACGCTACGCTATATATGCGTTAAGAAGACCCGGCTAATTACATGATGTTTGCATGTTTTTCCTGAAGCATTTTCAAGCAATTACCTGACTGGTGGGTAGAACACCTGCTTGCTACGTGAGAGGCTTGAGTTCAATTTGCACTCGAAGTGCCTTTTTAAATATTTGTTTTTATTGATCTCGAAGTTTTATACTTTTGGACAACCCTATCTTGTCGCTCACAACCAACAACGCCGACGCCGACACCAGAATTTCAGTGATACAAGCTCTTTGAAGTTATCGTGTTGATAAGTACAGTATTCTGACTGCGCATTTGAAGACTACTCTACAAAGTGTCGTATGTGTTGCACTAAAGGTGCTGTTAGACTTACGTGTGTGGCCGATGACACACAGAGCAGAAGAGAAGAAAGAGCAGTTCCGTGCCCTCTCTGCTTCTCCCCTTTTCACGATATGTTTTTTTTTTTCGCCTCAGACATCCGTAACAAAAAAAGTTGAGCACCAACTTGCCCAAAGTGCAGTCCTTTTGGCATATCTAAACAGATTGTCTATGAAAATTTTCTTCACACTCTTTTTATCTACATATAGCCCATCACCGCAGATGATAAAGTCATAAAATATATGTAGTACGAAATGAACATTTAATTTCTAATTTTATTGGTTCTCTTGATTATACAGCACTGTATCTTGACCAACAAATTAAATGTAACCATATTGTAATGACACGTTCTAATTATTGGAATCTAACTGTAACGAGTTCATTTTGCATTTGGGGAACTTGTAATGGGAACTCATTCCGAAATCGGTAAGGAACGAGAAACGAGCTTCCTGTTTTACAGGCGCGAGTGCTACACTGGGCTCTAGCTGACACCGGCTGGCTTCTTTGGGTGAAGGAGCATGAAGGGGTGCTGGTGGGCTGCGTTGTTCGGGAAGCAACCGTTGACTTGGATCGAGAGATAGCACGCGCTATCTGGACAGATATGAATAGACGCATTTTACACTTCTACATGCTTTGCTGTCACCACGTCGTTCGCGTTCAGGCGGCAGACAGCAGGAAAACCGATTCACGCCCTGGAGTTGCCGTATTTGTTCCCGCCAACGTGTTGTCCCAAAAGAGTTAGCTAGGGGCATTTTTTTAAATAAGAAATGAAGAAGTTATTGTCGCAATTTTTTTGGTGACGGCTACATCTTTCCACTTCGTTGTTAGATTATTAAACAAAAAGTAATGTATATGCATACATATATATTCCTAAATTGGGGATGTTGATTGATTTGTGTGGTTTAACGTTACATTGGGGATGTTTGAAAGTTCTCATGCCTTTTACTTTGTATAACAACTTTATTTCATTCCTTTTCAAGCTTTCCTATTCAATAAATGATGTATAATGACGCAATTGTATTTTGGATGTATTATATTATGTACTGTAACTGCAATCTGTATTTACTCCTGCGCAAAATTTTCTGTTATGTCGCGAATTTATGGTAATACGCGTATTTAAGGAATTGTATTGTACCGTTTGCCCCCCCCCCCCCCTCACCTTATGCCTCTTCCGGGGCTTGTGAGGTATTAAATAAGTAAATGGATTGTTGTTATCACGTTCACTTCTTTGCTCTAGCGTCGAAACAGTGTATATTTATGTCTATTTACATCACTAAAGGCTGTATTCCCAGCTTTTATTGAAAAATATTTTTCCCTTGGCTGATCGAAGAGCTATCCCAAAGCCCATGTTTAGCTCGGACTAAATATCGTGAAATGCTGGTAACATGACAGCTGCTACAACAGAATACGAAAGAATGGACAATAAATTTTAGCATGCTTACTCTCCGCGTAGTAAGTCCATGGACTTGTTCTGGCTTGGCTCATTGGCCCACTCTTGGATACGACTGTGACTCGAAACTGGTGCTGTTGGTCAGTCAGGTCCGTCACAGGAATGAGCGCCTGATAGCGCTGTGCACACATGCATACATGCTCTTGTTCTATTCCAGCAATGTAGACGCAAAAACAACAACTACCGCAACCACATAATAATAATAATAATAATAATAATAATAATAATAATAATAATAATAATAATAATAATAATAATAATAATAGATCATTTTTCATAATATAAACTGTGTGCGAAGCAATTAAAATGCGAGGCAGAGGCGCAGGAGCAGATGTGCAAATTCTTATAAGACTACTATGAAAGTGAATAACCAGCGCATTGCACAAAGAGACGTAGACGCCATAAGCGCATTGCGCTTATGTTGTTTACGTCTTTTCTTTTTGTCTCCGTATTTTTTTGCTCTAAGAATTCCAAGTTATGCATCTTTCCCAACCCGTCCAACTCGCAGCACTCCTCAGTGATCAGCATTTAAACAAAAAACAAGATGAGTCAGCATTGCCGATTGTTGGTACTGGACGAGGGAAGACGAGCAGTGCACCTCTTTCGAGTTCACTATTGCTCGTGAGCATATATCGTAACGATAGCAGCTTTACATCATCATGGGCGGTAAAGATTAGTGTAGATCAATTCGTTCTAGATTAATGGCTAGGTGCATGAGTTGGTTTGGGTTCATATTTTTTATCACCAGGCTATTTGACTTTTACTGTTGTAAGCTTGTGGTGGTTTACTTTGTAACAACTGTGACAATTTTTATTTTCGTATGACAATGCTGGCTTTCAATATATATTTCTAAAAAGTTTTTAAAAGTTTCTTTCAATAAATATTTCGTTGTGAGTACAGCGCATGCCCTGCCTTCATCTTGTCCTTAGTACTAGTTACCGCACTGCCGTAATACTTGTTCGAACTCCTCATTCGTGGAGCCTGGATTCAGCAAGGCGAAAAAGTCACGACGTAGGTAAGGCAGTTTTCTATGACTACTAAAATATGAAAGCCAGCCTTCTCTTTTTACCCTTTTCTTTCATCTGAGTCTACTTCTCCTCCTCTCCTTTGCGCGACCTAAATCCTTGTTGCACCAAACATGGTTTAACGCTTCTTCCGGGATCAGAAGCTTTCTGCACATAGCATGGTTTTGAACAGCCTACGTGATCACCCGTCTATGATGAAACTACAATGTCGTGTTGTGACCGTATCGCGTGACGTAAGAATGGGATGTCACCATGGAATCCCAACTTATGGCGATCTGTGTTGTCATGATGACGTCTAAAAGTGCCAGAATTTATCATATCAAATTTCATTGAGGTCATATGACTTTTACAACGAATTGCACACGCATATGCACTTGAGCATCATGTGACCTTGATTACATAGTTTCATTTGTTTTTTGTTTGTTTTTTTTGTTTTAGCATCAATTGTATTTACACCACCACCAAGAAGGTCTCGTGATGTGAAGTCAGGTCTCACGAAATATCAGCGACTCTCGCGAAGTATCGTCAGCTCTCGCCGAATCTCGAAAATTTCTTGACTCGCGAGAGAAATAAGGCTCTTGCCCTAAAGCTCTCGCGGTGCGACCATCGCCGGGCCCGCAGTCGTCCATCATCAATAATATAGTCGTCTGAAAGGAGACGTGGACTTGCGTGTACTTTCCAATTCATTCGGTGATAGGCAGTCAACATCAAAAGTGAGTAAGAGTAACGATATGGTCATGGGGCCTGTTTCAGGTAACTGCAGCTTTTTCACCTTTATAATTTTTTAATACAATAATTGTCTTGCAAGACATTTAGTCTGATTCTATAACGCCATTTCACTTTCCGTACGGAATTCACAGCCATAGAGAGAAAAAAATAAAACTCGCCGTTCCGAGCGTTGTCCAGAGTTGTGCACCTTTTGCGGCCATGGATCTGGTTCGCGCTTCCGTCACAAAGATGGCGGGCAGCGGACGAGAACTCGCAATGTTCTTGGATCCGTTAGCATAAGTGACGTCATGCAGATGCCACTTGAGAGTGACGCCACTTACACGGCCCCCGTGCAGCGAGTAGCAGACGATTTCGGGAGCAGACAAATTCCAAGCAATGTCGTAGCCTGATTCGCTATGCACTGCAAAAATTATCAAAAGGCTCATTCAGTGGACTCAGATTTCGTGAAGACGATGTTGGCATAACAACCGCGCATGATCAATATTAGCCAATAATACCTAATATTTACCATCATTAAGAGAACACGTGACAGCAGCTTACAGCCAATATCAAGCAACACTGTCTAACAGTGTAGCCAATTGTCTGATAGCATTTGCCAGGACTACCAATCATTTGGCTATCGTTAGCCCTCATAGGCTGGTACTAATCGGGGCTGGTAGTATGCAAATGAATATGGCGGTTGAAATTTTTCACAGACTATTAATCTTGACATCATGACATCATCACAAGCGACATACCCTTTAAAGGTTAAAAGCATATTAAAGACATGAATAATGTCAGAATCCCGTCGCGTACATTACCAAACACTTCCCTCCAGACAGTGGCACATACCCATGAGCGGGTATGTACCGCTGGTATGCGGGTATGTGCCACAGGTGATTAACACTTAGTATCTACCCAGTAACGACGAGAACACACATGAGCGATTTTAACGCGCGGGCGTTAAGAAATACCCGACATCGGTAGCGTCGACCCGACGAATGCAAAGAATATGTCAGGGTCCCAGCTGGAATCGCACCCAAGCATTCTGCGTGGCAATGAAGCATTTTACCACAGAGGTACGCCAACTCTCGGAACTACTTTTCAAATAGACGCTAATCTTCGTGAAACGTCAATAGTGGTTGCAGTGCTGCCTTCCCAATCTTTAAAACATTACATATGTACTCCTTTCATACAGCCGTCACGTTGGGTTAACGTCAATTGTGGTTAGTTGTCATGCGCTGAAGATGATTTATGTAGCAGTGTCCAGGGCGAGCATTCTCGCGTGCATCAGCGCTCCATATCAGCTTCTGGTGTTGCTAATACGCATGTTCCAGTTGGCATCGTTGCACAATTGCAAACAAGTAGTTATTTAAACATCTACAGCTCTTCAATGTATGTGTGTGCGTGCAACATTTGTACATATATTTTGCGTCGTTTCACCTTCTCTATGCATTTTTCACATAACGTCGATTCCCAGGTACGTGGGATCTGCGGATTTTTTTTTATTCCTAACAAGACAGTATAAGGGCGACCGCACAGACTGAAATTGTCTACTTCTTGTTGGAGCCATGCAGCCACCCTTGTTGAACTCTTCATTGATATTTCGTGCGGCTTGAGCACGAAATGTCAATCAGACTGGCTGTGCCCACTGCAGGACAAGGGCCTCTCCCATGTTAGGCTAATCAAGCCAGTCCAGTGCTTGCTGCAGTCACGTTTCACCCTCAAGCTTCTGAGTCCCATCTGCCCACATAACTTGCCGTGTCCCCCTCTCGCGCTTGCCTTCTCTTGAAATTCAGTCGGTTGCCGGCCAACAGTTATCCTCCCTACGTGCTCACTGCACGGCCAATGTTCATTTCTTCTTGATTTCGACTAAGATATCCGTTTCATAGCTGACTTCTCATGCACTAATGCTTTATTTTGTTGGTGGCTTTAAGCAACTCTCGTAGGCAGTTTGTATCTAACGTACCAACCAAAGTTATTAATCAACATTTGCTAGGTTCGAAAATTCGTGTCAGTCCAACATTGAATTTCCCACGGATAAACGATAAGCAGTTTCATGTAAGCGCTGTAAAAATACAAGGTCTCATGACGAGCCCATGTGGACACATTTGCATGATTACGTCACCTGTGCTAGTTTTGTTTTTGAGTTCTTAGATAAGCTTGCTTCTTTTTCTAGTATAAGTCTTCACAGTATATATCAAGGCGCAAAATTTCCGCTTCTCCAGTTGGTCACAAACTATTTTTTTAGAAAAAAAAGTACTGATTCTGGGGAAGTAGAAGTGAGACTATAACGGTGCCACCTAATATATTTATTTATTTTATTTATTTGTTAGGTACCTGCATTGCTACTAGCAGGCATCACAACAGGGGGAGGAGTATGTTCATAATACGTGAATAGTCATTCATATATTCATAGTCAGCACACAAAGCGCAGTAAAAATCTTCAATACATTGTATTTCTACAATATCTGACGGAAAAACATTCCACTCGATCGTGGTCCTACAAAAGCATGAATAACGGAAAGTGTGACCTTTAAAAGAAAATTCATGAACCTTCAAGGATTGGTCTCTTCTAAACAAAATATATGATGATAGTTTGATGCATTTGCTCCTGTGTATGCCTGTTTATAGAATAACAAACGCTGTGAAGAAAACTCGAGTATCAGGGCCTTTCTTCTGTCGTCCTGCCAGTGAAGAGCGCGCTTACTTTCAGTGACACTGAGGCTACTGTCGTGAATTCCGCAGACAAATCGGACAGCCCTATTCTGAATTTGTGTCTAGTAGATCGATAATAATGACGATAATAATGCGACAGTGGTGTACTCACCGCTACTCGCCTCAATGAAGAACAAGCAGCCACTGCGGCACTGTTTTGTTTGCTGAAAGCAAGATAAAGTATTTAATGGCATGTCCATGGTTTTGATCCCCATGCATGTTCAAGCCTGACAGAAAGAAGCTCTCTACTTCGCATGCGAGGCCACAGTCCTAAAGACGACCCCCGTGACGAAGATTATGGCACAGAACTGACATTAAATGCCATTATGATTCGGACACATGACTTGTGTGATTTAATAATCAGGGAAAGTGTGCGATACCACATACT